>NC_046222.1:31149760-31479707 GCF_009819885.2 Catharus ustulatus | reverse complement strand
CTAACACAGGTAGGAAGATCCCTCTGCTTTGTGCTGATGGCCAGGCTGCTTCTGAGTTGCCACTGTGAGACCTTCAGTCCAGCTGAGCCAGCTGTATCTTGCATGCCCATCAATTCTAGCTGCCCAGTGGCACTTAAAAGGTCCTGTGCATTTTATCAGTTTCCACTGAGCCCTTTATGCATGTTGCTCTGAATGGCAGCTGACAATAAATTCCAATGGCTGATACTCTGTGTGAAATGCAGGTTTTGGTCATGTTTCTCTTCGGGTTCATGTGAAAAGTCTCATTCTGCAGGCAATTGTGCATCCTATTTTCTGTTTTGCAGGATGTGAGTAACTTTCTGTGGATGTTGATTGCTCACATCCTGTGGGGCAGTTGCAATCTAGTCTACATGGATCTAAGATACAGACTTAATGGTGTTGTTTTCATAACCCAGAGAAAATATACCAATGGTGTGCTTAATTTGAATTTTCAAAGGCCATCCATCATCTCTCACCACATCCACCTCCCTCATCGAGGTAGTTGTTACAACTTGACAGTGCTGAATTTACCAAATCAAGTGCAATCTCTGTGCCAATATGATGCAACTACATGGCTGAAAAACTGCTGTGATGCAGCTGGAGATAGCAGCAAGACAGGTTCCTACTACAAAAAACACTCCATAGTTAATAAATATGTCACACGTGGGTGTAGAAACTCGGTAAGAAATATTGAGGCAACATCTGTCCTTCCTGCTCTCCTCCAGCAGTGACTGTCTACCCGAGTGTAGCTCTGCACCTTTATTTGACAGTGTAAAGATCTGACTCAGATGGGCATGAACTTTGCTCACCGACTTCCCTGGGGCCATGCCTTTGCTAATGAAAATATCCAGGTGCAAGGAAGGGCGGGCAGTGTTTTGCCCGAGATCAGCCGGCCGGTCAGCAGGAGGGTGAGCTGCGAGCTGCGAGCTGCTCCAAGCGCCGCTCTGCCCAGGAGGTGGCACTGCCAGCTTTGCTGCTGCACCTGGCGCTTCCTACGCAATCACAGCCCGGCCAGCAGTTCCTGTTCGAACCCCGCCTGCCAAGCACCACCCCGTGATAAAACCTAAGTCGTCTGCCCTGTTCTGTTTGCTCAGCTTTCACCCTGATTGTCCCTTCTACCAACAAGATTGCTCAGGTCAAAAGCCCGGAGAAGACATTGCACACTGGCACAACTTCTTGCTGCACCCAAAACGCCCAGCCACCCTTCCTCTCCTTATCTTGCCATCCCCCACCCTTTCCTGCCTTTCCCTACCTCTCAGCTCTGATCTGTCAGAAGAAGTGAATAGATGCTCCAAACTTGTGCTGTGTCTCATAGTTTTGTTGTCTGCTTTTAACTTGCATATCCAAAACATTTGCAAGTGCAAGTGTTTTCCCAGCCTTCTCATCAATGGCTATCAAACTCTGCTTTATCCGCAGGACAGAGAGGCCCGGAGCACACCAAGTCCTGTTTCTAGCTGCTGAAATAAGATTAGCCTTCAGTATGCCACTTATTCCAAAGCTGTCAGCATTTTTTGTTCATTCCCACCACCTCAGTGTGCTTGGCAGCCATCTCTGTACCCACAGAACACTCTTGGATGGACATGAAAGAACTGTTTTGGAGGGAGCATGGTGACAAAAAGACAAAGGCTTCTGGGTGACAGCAAGTGCTGAGCTGCACATTCTTGGTGGATATGGGCTATAGTTTATTTACCTCCTCTGCCTCGTGGCTTCCTGTTCCCAGCCCACCTTTCAGAAGTGATGTCATGACAAAAAAGTGGGGTCTCACACCAAGACACCTAAATAGTTAACTAAAACAACCTGATGGCCACTCCACCTTACTTCAAACAGCTCCACTCATAGCCACACCATTTTCAAGGATCCTCCTATAAAATGGCTTTTCATCCACCTTTGCCTTCAGAGATTTGACCACTCTTCACTGCATACTTTTCTCTCCTTAACACACACAGCTCCCTCCTGTCTCAAGCTTTAACTTCTAGACACACTGCCAGCAAGTGACCCAATGCTCTGGGTGTACAATAATCCTTCTGGCTACCTCACTACAGGTACCATTTCCTCACAGCTCTAGGACTCCATTCTAGAGTCACTCACTGTCTCTGCCATGTCTTCTGCTGTGTTCATCTCTCAGTGCTTCACTCCATTCCATCCTTCCTTGGCCTCCTCTTACTCAGTTCCCTAAACGTCATCTTCAATATCAAATCAACCTTGCCCCAATCCACCAGTGCCGTGCTGATTGCTCTGAGATGGCAGAAAGTGCTCATTGGGCTTTGGGAATGCAATGGCCTTTTGCATGGACAGTTTCCCTTGTGTCCACATTCATGTAACACCAGAGAAGGAAGGTAGGCAATGATTTGTGTGCCAAAAATCCAGAGTTCCAGTGGTGCCATCAGTCATCAGTCACTCTTCCACTGATTTGCAGCATTGGAGTGTTGTAAAAAGACAGTGGCATGACTGTTTGCCCTGGCCAACACTGTGTAAGACAGCATTTTCAAACGATTTTTTTCCCTTTTTTTTTTTTTTTTTTGTGGAGTAGATCTGGTAGTTTTGAATTAAATTCATCCTAACTAAGGAAGCAGCTTCACAATAAAAGATAGGCTATGGAGAAGGAGGATGGAAGTATTGCCTGGGTACAGAAGGACAAAATCAGAAAGGCCTTAGAGACCAGCTAGAGGAGAAACTTCCATGGAATAGGATGGGTGACAAAGAAATTGTGTAATTATCCTAGTAACCATTCCAGGGAAAATACATGTCTGCTGAGGAATGCGAAACAAAGTAGTGACGAATGTCTCAGACTTAGATGAGGCTGAAGTACTCAAAGCCTTCTTTGATTTATTTAGTTTGTAGAAGCAAAGCCTGTCCCCTGTATGTTTACAATCATAATGGTTTGTTAAACTGAGGAACAGCAAGGCTTGATGCTGCTTAGGGAGGTTGAATATACTACAGTGCATGAAATTGACTAGAATACACTTCAAGAGTGCTAGGACATTTCTGAAGCTGCTGAAACAATTCCCTGATGTGATTATGAGACCAGAGTCTTTCATCTGTCATCCCTGGCAGCTGGAAAACTGCTAATGTTGCACTCAGCTGAGCAGGCCAACCAGGATGAGTGGGTGAACCCCAGACCAGCCATCCTTACCTCAGTGCTGTGTCCTCCTGGCACCCAGTGCCACTCATGCCAAGGACAAGAATGTGGTCAGGAAAGGGTGATGCCGGTTTACCAAGGGCAAACAGACTGCCTTTTGAAATGAAAGGACTGGCTATATGGATTAGGGGAGAGTGGCTGATGTGATGCACTGTGACAGGAGTTACACTGTAGGCACTCCTTTGGAAGGAGGGGGAGGTATGGCAGCAAACCACTACTCAGCATACTGGGAGCTGGGAAGATGCAAAATATCCCAGTGTTTGTGAATGACTCAATCAGCAGCTCCTCTAATGGTGTCCTGTCACACTGCCCAAAGACTGCCCTGAGCAACCTATCACGCTCTTCACACCCTGACACGATGCAGAGCACATCAGAAAGAGTAAATGTTGCACCTACACAGACTGCCTGTCCAACAAAATGTTCTGTAGCACTGAACGTTGCTCTGGAGACAGAGAAAAAGCTTGACAGACTATATGAAGTCATAATTAATTCAACAAATTTTAGCAAATTTCCCCCAACCTTTCCATGAGCAATGTCTGGGAACAAAATCAGCATCTCCCATCTATTACCACCACATACTTCTGATCTTCTGTTCATGTTCTGCATTCACTGAATGTTGCTTTACTTGAGCATGTAGTCTGTAGAGATGCATTTGCCCATTAAATATTTGGCACCTTCAAGAGGCTGGAAGACATGTCAATGGAAAATTCACAACCAGGGAGACAGAGTGGAAGAAAGTCTTCACACCAGTTTCAGCTTATGCATAATGAGCTATCCCTTACAAACTATCCAACAGCACATCTATCTAGGCAGAAGTTGCTGGGCTCACATGGCCACTGTTCTGGTCACGCTGGGACAGCCAACAGGATGCCTCAGTGCTGAGGGCAAGAGCCAAGGGAGCAGGCCATACAGGTTGCCTAGCATTTTTCTGTGCACTGGGGCGTGGAACTGGCTAGGGTGATACTGGGAGAGCTGGATCAGACACTGTGAGGTAGAATGGCAGAGTCCAGCATGTCAATATCTGCAGGTTAATACGGATCTGGAGTGACTGGAGATGAGACCCTGGAGTAGCTACTGGTCCATTTTCTGCCCCATGTGACAGGATGCTTCCGAGAACAAGGCATTGTTGTTTCCTTACTCCAAAGAAGTGCCACATTCAGATTTCTATTGCAGTCTACTGCGAATGAGGAACTGGCGTTACAGGCATTGACAAGAAAGATAGAAAGGAGGAAGCTTATGGCTTCCAGTTCTAGAGTGATCAAACTAGAATGGGAAACCCCAGGTAGCAGGACTGTTTTGGAGGAACTGTTGATTTTGATATGCAAATAGAGACAAGGAGATGGGATAGCATCATGAAAAACTGTTCTCCAGTGTCATCACCTGCTCACAATTCATTCATAAAAACCCACCACCTGCCTCTCATAAGCATCCCTTACAGACACAACTTTTCTTCACAATAAGCATAGGCCTAGCTGCTAAGGACTCATGTTCAGTCCCTCACCACCACTCAGACTCTGGAGTTCTGTAAGAAAGGCAATAAAAACTGTTCTGAGGGTTTCATATCTGTCTGTCGAAGTTTCAATGTAAATCAAGGGGGCAGACATGGGGGACATAATTTCAGATGATGGTGTTTTAAAAAATGGGAGTGATTGGAAGTCTGGCTTTATCACAGAAATATCTTCTATCCCAGCTGCACTTTTAACCCAGTACTACTACCTTGAGCAAGCAACGGTATCTGTGCAACCAAAGTGTTCGCACCCACAAACCACACATCAGATAGGTTTTTATCTCATAGGAAAGACCTGGACTCTAATATGAACCTTAACTGGGGTTTACAGTGTTGGTGGGAAGCCACTTCAAACACGGTTTTCATGGCCATGCTCCACAACCCTTCCCAGGAGCACCCAGTTCAGAGAGTCCAGGAGCAGGAGGATCCATCCAGAAATTCCAGTCACCTGGCACCAGATCTTCCAGTCCTGCAGTCCTTTGTATTAATATCAGGGAGAGATCAACCCTTTCCTTCATGCTTCTCTTTCCTCACCTTGCCCTTCCAGGTCAGGCAAGATAAGGAGATGATGAGCCATGCTGGGCCTCCACACAAGCAGATGTGCGCCCGGTGACTGCTTATCTGGTGATATGCCAAGTGAGTGCATTTGGGACCATTCCCGTGTCCCTTTTGGCCTCCAGTCCACACAGGGCTGCCAGGCAACCGGGTGTGTCCAGCCTGCCCAGTTCAAGTTGCAGTGGGTAGTTACAGCTCCTAAGCGCTGTCAGCATTTCCAGGCATGTGTCTAATCCTTCCCCCCATCAACCCTCTCTACAGAATTCACCCCTTTAAGGCTTCCCATGAACTTTAGATTTCCTCAGTCTCTAATTTTAATTTGCTTTGACCCTGCTTTCAGCAGAACGAAACCTGTTAAAAAAAATTAAGTCCCAGTCAAGGAAAAAAATGAAACTATCTTTTCAAAGGCAACACTGTGCGCTAAATCTTTGCTAAAGCCTGGTGTTTGTTCCTTTGGCTGCTCTGTTCTCACACAGCCAGTCAGGAAAGTGGACTTTCCAGTCACAAGGAAAAATGTTTCTCTCCCTTCACTTCTACTTTTTTTCCACTTTTTGTTTTTGGTTTTGCTAGGTCTTCTTTTTTGCGTGTGTTTGGAAACATCAAAACCTTACACTAATACAACAGTTTAAAGTTTTTTGGGTATGTGTGTGTGACATTACCTATGAACTACATATGATCAGTGTGAATATCACTCTTGCATCAGATTGAGAAAAAGTCAGAGCATAGAGGTGGTGTGATGCTGCTCCATCACACCACAAAAATTTTGTCTCTGGCATGAAATAAAGAAGCTGAAAAGTATTCCTCTCAACATTTCTGGATGGATAAGTTTTTCTGAGATGGACAAGCCCATGCAAGTTTCAGCAGTGGTGGTGTCTGCCCACACGGGTTTTGCTGACATTGGCCTTGGCCAGTCCTGTTTGGCTCTTGTCTTGCACTACCTAACACAGGTAGGAAGATCCCTCTGCTTTGTGCTGATGGCCAGGCTGCTTCTGAGTTGCACTGAGAGATCTTCAGTCCAGCTAAGGCAGCCATATCCAGCATGCCCATCAGTTCTACCTGCCTGTGGCTCTCCAGATGCATTATTTGTGCCCTCTTTCAAGCAAGCAGAACTCAGTCTTTGTGGACCAAGAGGTGAGCTCATACCGCAAGCAACGCTGTGACTCTGACATAGCTATTTGTTTCAGCTGCAAAGATACTTGTGGACACGTGGTGATGACACCCCTGTTTCTCTTTCCCAGAAGCACTGGTGACCTCTTGCCTGTGATTCATAAGATCCTGGAGCTCTATTTGGCTTCATTTTAATTTAGAGTGCAGATCAAGGGCCCATACTTTGGTTGTCTTCAGTCTTTTTAATTCCTCAGTCTCTTACCTGCTTCTTTTAAAGTTCATATTCCTCTCTTTTACATCCTATCCCATCTTTTCACAGTTACAAACATCTTATCTTCCTTTCAGATCACGGGCATTTTTTGGTTTTTTTCCCCTCTTCCCTCATTCTCCTGCTACACTGCTGCATCCACATCCCTCCACACCTTCACCACTGCTCCCAGCCTTCATCCTCTCCTGGTTCTGCATCCCTATGCCTTCCTCAGTGGAGAATTATTCTAGAAGCTTTCCTCTAAACCTTGAGGACTCTTTAGGTCATATACTAAGCAGAGTTATTAGGTCAAGACTGTCACTGTGGGTTTTGATCCATACCAGAGAGAGCACTTTGCAAGAAATAAGCAAAGCAAAGGGGAGATAAAGCTAGTCCAGACCCCAAAGAATATAATGTAACAAGATAATATGCAGTCTGGATGACAATGGCCCTTGGTGGCAGGAATATAAAGGAAGCAATAAACATCTGAGTTTGTTTGTGATAGAGAATCAAATTTTTTAATGGAAGGCAAATTTGTTCATGAAGAAGATGAAAAAACAGGATGAAACAGAGACCAGAAATGGAAAAACAGGGTGCTGTTTGATCAGGTTGATCACTACATGGATTACCAGTTGCTACTTCAGGACAGGATCTGCAATGGTCCCACAATGCCTGTCGCAGTGACTGGTGCACCAATATGACTGCCTTACACAAATCCATGTGACCTCTTGCTAAACAGAAAATGGTTGTGCAACCTAAGCAGAAAACAGACTTAGGTCAGTCATGTGTCTATCAGGCCTGCTGAAGCTTATGGAAAAGGAAGAGACTGTTCTTGCAAATACTCTGTAATTTAGTGAGGTATAGCATAGAAACAAGATATATATCACAGCAAGTGAATTGTTTTAAAAGTTACAGCCTGCCTCCATGAGAAATGGAATACTTTCAAGTAACACCAATTAAATTGTCAGAGCAACATGTATTTTAGGAGACAAAACCATATTCTTTCCTTGTCTGACAGCCTGAGTGCTGCGTTTTCCCAGCAGCACATTATGAAGACAACTGTCTCTTGTCTGGTAACTCACATTGTAAAGACAGAGCCAAGCTAAGTGACAGACCAGACCCCAGGTTTTCCAGCAAGCATCTCACATGTCTTAAAAGAGTCCTTCTAAAAGTGAAGAAAATGTTAGAATTGTGTCCTTGGTCTAGTCTGCAAGAAGTCTGAAAAAAATAAACAAATCCAAAGAGACATAAATTTTGTGTGCAACAAAATGTGTATTTGATTTGCCTGCTGGCAGGACCTTTCTCAAAATGTGTATAGTGGGAGAAAAGGTTGTGGTGAGTCACCTCCTGATGCATCGTGGCCCATTACAATGACATTGGCAGTGTGTCCACCCCTTCTTTCCTCTCAAATGAAAGCAGTGATGGCACAGTCCCCCACCAAACTAGCAAATACTCCTTCTTGGAGTAAGCCTTGAAGAAGGGGTTAGTGACTTTGCTGGAGGTAAGACTGCAGGCTCTTGCCTGTGCTCTCACCCAGATACCTTCCCAAGGGAGAGGCTGCCCCATATCTCCCCAGCTACTGAGGCATCCAGCATGTATCCTCTTTTCAGAACACAAAATCAAATAAAAAGATTTTTGCAATGCAGGAGGAAAATCTACCTCCAATAGAATGTTGTTTGCTGGAGGTTTTTTCCTCACATTTCTTCTCACAGAAATGAACTGCTGTTCTTGGTTGGTATGCAAAGACATTAATCAGAAATAACACAAGCAGAAGGTGACAAATGTTGGCAGTGATGCTGTGACATTCTATCATGCTCAAGCCTGTAAAACAGCACTGAAGCTTTTAACATGGCTGATGTTATTTGGGACCCTTGGGGTTCTTCTCCTGTCCACTCAGCAGCAGTTTCATTCCAAGAACTCTCCAGTGATTCATTGTGGGGTATTGTGTTTGCCACCAGGACTGCCTATGTGCTCCCTTGGATGTGACAAACACTTTCAGCTGAAGATAACCCATCCTCAAACCATTTAACTGCAAACAGGTTTTCCTTTTGAAGCTTCCTTACAATTTTAAGAATTAAGCAGATCTAAACCAAAGCCTTGCTCCCTAACCCAAAGTTTATCACAAAAATTACGTAAAATACTTAGTGCTCAGTGAATCACATCCTTTGGCCCTAAATAATTCTGTTCTCCACTTCCACTTTTGACAAAGGAAACTGAAATGTTAAGAGTTAAGTTTGAGCTGGATATGCTTATGAGTTTGGATGGCTGGGCTTTATTTTTATAGTTGAGCTAGAATTGAAAAACAACCCTAGACAGATTAGCCAAGGGCACTCCCCAGCTCCAAGGCTGGTTGCACACCAAGCTTAGCAAAACACAGACATGGAGCTAGGAACATGCAGCAGCAGCCAGCAACAGCAGCTTTTAGAATCTTCATAGGATCACTGCTCTCAGACTTTACAGTGCTCCCTACTTTTTCCTTGTTTTAGGCTTTAACAGCCTGCTGACTCTGGAGTTAATGTTAGTCATATTCCTGCTCTAAGGCACTGTGGGCTTTCCTTCCTTTCACTTCATTCCATCCTCTTCCACTGAAGAATATTTTTTTCAGATATTTTTTGAGAGCAGCCTGGAGACTTGAGAATGATCCAAGGAATGCTGCAGTCCCTTAGCTATGGGATCAGCTCCTCAGGCAGTGGAATGCCCCTGCTCCATCCCCCTGCTCCTTTCTAGTATCCACTACTGAGATTCCACAATCTCACAGGAGAACATGAAGGTCACATCCCAGAGAGAGTAAAGCATCAGCTGTAGGGGAAAGGGGTCCTTCTCCCTCCTGGCAGAGGAGGTGAGGATCACAGTGGGAACAGAAGAAGGGCAGAAGACAAAGAAGTCTCAGTTTCTTTAGCACTGGGCAGGATTTGTAACCTCCAGACACTTCTCCTCTCCCTTCCTCTTA
Source organism: Catharus ustulatus (assembly GCF_009819885.2). Lineage (NCBI taxonomy): Eukaryota > Metazoa > Chordata > Aves > Passeriformes > Turdidae > Catharus > Catharus ustulatus. The sequence continues at coordinate 31,470,184 of NC_046222.1, read as the reverse complement.
CATTGGGAAACTATTTGCACACAAACAAAAAGGATTTGGGCAAACAAGAACCAGAGAAGCGTATCTTTTTAGTTTAAATATCGCTAAGAAATAATAGTAAGGGAATTAAAAGTGAGTTGCATTGCAGCTGAGATAAATTATCACTTCCATTAGGATAAAACATCAAATCCAGAGTGCTTAGCTACCCAAAAAGGTCTCAGGGTAGGTGCTGGTGACATTTACAGGTGCAGTCCCAGGCTGTGATAAAAGAATACAATGGAGACCTACAGGATAAAGGTAAAATCCAAATCAGATATTTATTTCATATTTTTTTTATTTCAAAACCAGGAAACAACCACCTTGATAAGCATATAAAATCCATCAGAAATATTCACAATGCCATTACAGAAAAAGAAAATAACAAAGATACCATGTGAGAAAGTTCTACACATTTCAGTCCAAGCCAACACACATCTGATGCAAACTATGGAATGCTCTTAATACACAGCTCTGGGGGGAATTTTTAACATACAGATACCCATATAGAAATATCATGTCTGGATGTGCTGGAGGGTCAAAGGAAGGGCACAGAAATCTATGTAACTGAGCCAAAATACCAAAATTGGGAGGGAAGGCTTATATAATACTTCAGGGAATAAATACCTGGCATGTAAGCCTGATAAAAAGCTAGGGAAAACTGGATGTAATATGATTGCATTGTGCAAAGCTGGGGCACTTCAAATTAATTCACAGGAAGCATTTAACAGCTGCAAATTTAACTGATTATTGCAACTGTTTCTCATTAGGGAAGGTAGAAATGTCATCACTAGTTACTGAAAATGTCAGACAGACCCCCCCAGAATATACATCAACGGGAATTTCTCTAACCTGCTCTGAAGCATTATGTTGGCAAGAAAGCTTGGGCTATCCATGCTACAGAAGTCTTGCTGTCACTCCAACCTTTCTAAGCTCTTCTTCCTTTTACCACCTCAGAATCTGTGGGTCTGCCTCTCTTCTGGGATATCCAGTAAAGAATTCCAGCAGGTTGACCCGTGTCCAAAAACTGCAGCTTGATCTCAGAAGAGGAGTTTAAATTGGACCTACTTCTGTGCTACCTTTAGCTATTTTGTGCTGATCTGGACAGGCACAGGCCTGGAGCCTGTCACAGAACGCTGCAGTGATTAAAGCTACCCCTCCTTGACTGCAAGTGTACCCTATGTGCTACTTTTTGCCTGCCTGACCTGGGCTGTGCTAGCTCAGCAGCAAGGGTGGGGGACACACAAACTCAATTACCCTGCAAAATGACAAGCAAGGAGACCAACATTTGCTGATGAACAATTACTTCCTGCCACATCCCTTTGAACAGAGGCACTATTACAGAGCTGCACACATCTACAAAGCACACTGGTGAGCACCACAACATCATGCAGACCTTCCAGAGAGTACATATGGGGCAAAAAACATCTAGCCTTCAACCAAGTAGGGGACTGAGCACTACAGACCTCTGCACTGCTAAATGAGCAAATTCCAGTAGCTCTGGTGTCTAGTCCTGCACCTCTACCCTTAGACTTACATGTACCACAACTGACCATGCCTGTGTCCAGGAGGGTCATGCTACATGCCTCTGTAATATTGTAATATTTATAGGAACAACTGCTAAGAAAATACAGCTTTGAAAAATAAGTTTTATCCTCACACTCCTTTTAATGACAATCTGCAAATTTCAGAATTTATGACGTACTAGACTATAACAGAGAAGCCGAAAAGTAATAAAATTAAAGAGAAGGCAGGAAAAATTACCTTCTGGTTTGCAATCACCACCCTGAATCATCCATAGAATGCTTAAAACCGTGTCTGAAAATATAATCCAACAACACCCATAAGATGCAATATCACACTTTCATCAACACTTGAGAACAATTATTTAAAACGGCCACCAAAAATCCCCACTAACAGAGATTTTTAGTGCAGAAACATACCTCTTCCAACAAGTACACAACTCTTCGAATTTCCTTCCAGAGGGCACAAGTAACTTCAAGGTGATGTGCATAATTGGCTCTGCTGTATATACCACCTAAAATACTCAATCTCCTTTAAAGTACCACATATCTCCTTTACAGTCTTATTGCACCTCAAGTCTACAGCATCTTTTGTTAGAATTGCTATTTCTCTTAAACTTCTCCAATTTATCTGTACATTTTTGTACACCATTAAAAAAATAAATATTTACAAAGTGACATACAAATAAATAAACTGAAGTAAAAGTATGCTTTCAGTCTGTCTATACAAAAAATAAAAGAGCAGGAAAAATGTGCATGTGACTTGGTCCCCTTTTTCCTGAGGCTAAAAAAAAGTGCACACTGGATAGGAAAAAAGCAAGATGGCTTTTTGGTAAGCTTGCCAAATTCCAGTGTAACACCATACACACGCACACAGAGTAGACTCAAAGGGCTGGGGACTTGTTTAGCAGGTCACTTCAACTCACTACAAAAATAGTAATTAGGTTCAAATACATTATGGTCACTGTGTGCATCAATGTTAACCCCAAATGGCAATTTTACATGAGAAAAGTAAAAATATTGCCAGCTCTTCTCTGTTCTCCTGATGTTTGTGGCAGGAAAGATGAAATTATTTTTGCAAGTGCCAGGTGCTTTCCAGTATGGCAGATCACCCATATCAGATTTGCTTAATGCTGGCAAGCCTGGCAGAATGGGCGAGCATGTGGGTGAAAAGAATATAGCAGCAATTGAGGAGGGGAAAAACGTCCCAGTTCTCATGGTTTTCTTTGCTCATTCCTTTAATGACTCTTTAAGCATGAACGAGTTAAAGAACAGGTGTGTCATGGATCTTAGACAGCTGCTTTATCCAGCTCCACCATGGGAGTCTTCTGGGGTGAAGAGGGAGTGTTTCCTCCTCGTCCTTCAAAGCCCCTGGAGATGTCTTCAAAAGTCCTGCCCTTGGTCTCTGGCACTTTGAAGAAGGTGAAGACAAAGAAGATGACCAGGAAAACAAGGAAGATGAGGAAGACATAGGAGCCACATAGTTTCTGCATGGAAGACAAACACAAAAGGTTTTATTTTCAAATTACATGTAAGGTCATTTGCTACTGACAGGTTAAAAATCCAACACCTTTCTCTCCAACAGTGCCTTTACTGACTTTTTTTTTTATCATCACAGCACTTTAAGAATTGAAATCACATTCTTATGGGCTTTTAAAGGTCTTTAATCTTCCTGAAGGTGACCAAAATTGATGCTTTTAAAGCAAAAGCCCTGATGTGCTAAGATGGCTCTTCCAAATTATTTGCAAGATGCTTGGCAAATAAGACGGCAGAACATAAGATAAGCAACAGCCTCCAGTAACTCAGAGACCTCTGGAAGACTCACCAGCCCTCTTCTCAAAGCAGGGACAATTTCCAGGAGAGGTTGGGTTATTAAAAGTCATATAGTCATGTGTCATATCTTCAAAAGATGCAGATTCTACTACTGTTCTGGACAGCTATTCCAATGCTGCAGTGCTCTCACAGTACTTTATAAACCAGGACTTACCTCTGCATAGGGGAAGAGCATTCCCACCAAGAAATTGGAGGTCCAGTTAGAACAACCAGCTACTGCCATGGCTGCAGGTCGTGGGCCCTGGCTGAAGAGTTCTGCCACAATGAACCATGGAATAGGGCCAGGGCCAATCTCAAAGAGAGCCACAAAGCCAAAAGTGGCAACAATGCTGATGTATCTGATCCAATCCACAATGTCCTGCAAGGGAGAAAAATATCATCAGCACAATGCCATCTCCAGTGTCACAACATTCTCAACTGCACTGTGAACACTGTAGCAGTTCCCAAAGTTATAAAATTGCTCTTTCCACTGCACACTTGGCTCTAGTCCCAGTTCTACCTGCCTACAGGGCAGCATTGCAGAGCAAAGCAGATGTGTTTTCTTATAGGTTCGTGCTGGGGTCAGCCTGAACAAGGACACTGATCACTCACCTTCAGAGCTAAAGCTACAGTCATAATAGCAGCACACACAGCCATGCCACCCAAACCAATTAAATGGAGGGTCCGGCGCCCTGCACGCTCCACCAGGAACAGCTGGAAAGGAGAAGGCAGAAGGAAAAAAAAGGTTCATTACTTTGGCAGCAAAAGCAGGACAGAATTCCTTGCTCAGTATCTCCTGCACCTGTTCCTCATCTGCCTGTAAACCTCAGAGACCATGGTGACCTCAGTGCAGGTCACTAGGCTGCTCCATTGTCAGCCCATATTCTCCCTCTCTGGTTCTTGCTTTCTCTCACCACTCTTTTCCTCCACACGCACTCCTTTTCCACGTTCTCTTTCATCTAAGACAATACCACCACCTTTTTCTGCCCATCTCTCCTCCCATCATGCCTTTGATGCACTCTGGTCCTTGCTCCTACAGATCAGTGCCTTGCCACTGCCTGGCTATTTGTCTGCAGTCCCATCAGCCAGAGACAGGCCCAGGTGGGCACACAGCCCTGTTCCACTCACCGACACCACAGTGAAGACTGTGTTTACCACGCCAGCTCCAATGGTGGCATAGACAGGCTGTGTGATACCAGCTCTTTCAAAAATACCGGTAGAATAATAGAATACCTGGGAAGAGAAGAGAAAGTTGGACACAGTCACAATTCCATGTTTGAGAGCAAATTCCTCATCCTCTACCTAATGGCTTGCACACCCAGCAGGGCGTTCCTAAGCAGCACTCCATGCTATAAAATAACATGCTTCCAGGCAAGGTTCATTCACTTGGTGCAAGGCTGCAGTGGCTCACCAGGCTGCATGTGGGGAAAGTGAAAGCTACAATATCCACTTTCCATCTTAGCATCTTTGCCAGATGACAAAACAGTGACCTCCAGTCAAGGCACAAAGATATTTTGGGACTTAGGAGTTCTCTCCATACCAGTAGAAAGTGCAAGTTTAGCCAGAGATAAGGGAGGCACAGAAGATGGGACAGGAAGATAACTCACAGCATTGATGCCTGAGAGCTGCTGGGACAGTTGCAGCATGATGGCGATGATAATGGCTTGACGGTAGTTTGGAGAACGGAAGAGCTCTGGCACAGTTGCTTTCTTTTCCTGGGACATCTTTGCACTTTCTTCTTTCATCTCCTGGATGTCTTGAGACACATCTCTATCGCCACGGAGCTTCTGCAGAACTGGAGGGAAGAATCCAAAGATGTCAGGTATGAGACACAACTAGTGGCCATGGGAGGTGTGTGCGTCCCATCCTGCTGCTGCAGGGAGGGCATGAAAGGAAGACTGAACACCTACAGCTGGTTTTGAGGCCTGCTGCATGGAAAAGACCAAGCTTCTGCTGGCAGCCTTGCTCTTTTTCCAACCCAGAAGTCAGGGTGCTTTGAACAGCACAGAAACCAGGGCCAGGTCCTGCTCATGTTGATTGATCCCCTGAAATTGGTCCTGAAATTCTGTTTACACTCTTGCCAGAGCCAACCTCAGCCCTCCAAGCTCCCTGAAATGCCAGCCTATTTCTTGCCTTTCAGGAGGAGTTGGCAGAGTAGCAGTAGCTGGTCCTGCTACATCCCACCAGGCTAGGTGCCACTCCTCACGTCTTAATCCCACCTGGAGCCTATGTTGGGATGCCAGGTTTCTCATGCTTCCTGGCACTGGTACAACCTAAAGAATGGGATAGGTAGGCTAGGCCTGATGCCCTCTGGGAGTTACACCCTAATCCACCACAGGCTCCAGGATCAGTCCTGGCCTCCCACTCAAGTTCAGTGCAGGCTGGGAGCCAGGACACTGCCCTGCCCTTCTGAGATGAATTCTTACCTGTTTGGGCTTTCTCCTCCTCCATCTTGTTGATCAGTAGGAAACGGGGACTTTCAGGGCAGAATATAAGACCTATACACTGCACAATTGCTGGGAGAACCGTGAACCCCAAAAGCATTGGCCAAAGTCCTTCTGTGCCCATGATCGCCTCCAGTCCAAAGATCTACACCGAGAATAGAAGAGAAATAAGAGTGACTTTAAACACTTCAATTCCTTACCAGCACCCCAGTACCACAAGACCCACACACTGGACACCTGATGGCAAGTAAAGCCCTCCTGGCCCTTCCCCAGCCCTCCTTCCCCCACCCAAGGGTGGGATCAGGCTGTAGCATGCCTACCTGAGCCACCAGGATGCCCACCACGATGCCCAGCTGGTTGAGGGTGCCGAAGGCTCCGCGGACACTGGTGGGTGAGACCTCACTGATGTACATGGGCACAAAGCCCGTGCAGAGGCCACAGAAGACACCAATTACAAAGCGGCCAATAATTAACATCTCCACTGCCTTTGCTGCCTTAGAAAAGGCCATGAGAAGGCCTCCAGTGAAGGCCAAGACATTCACCAGTAGCATGGAGTTCCTCCTGCCAGGGTAAAAACATCAAGACTGAGCTTAAACTGGCTTTACAGCAGGATAACTATTGGGAGAGGGGTAAAGGTAAACCTGCCCATGATATCCCATCTCAGGGGTGGGAAGAGAATGGAATAATTCCCCTTTAGATCCTGCCTTGGCCTGCCATCCTCTTTTTGCAGCCCACACATTCTTGCTGCCTCCCCCTTCATCTCCTCCCACCTCTGTCCTTTTCCACCCAACACTCCTTTGTAAGGGAAACGTTCTCCAAAAGCTTGCATCCCTCTTCCCAACTTACCTGCCAAATCTGTTAACAAACAGACTGACTGAAAAGGAGCCAAGCATGCCTCCTACTGAGAAGATGGCCACAGAAAGTGACCACAGAGAGGTGAGGAGTTCTTGGGAGACAGCCCTCCCGCTCCTTTCTGACAGGGTTTTGTTGAAAAACTTCCGGATGATCTGCAAGAGAAATCAGTAGCAAGTTACAATCCAGAGGGAGGCATTGTACTCCATGGAAAGCAGACATTATGTCCTCCTTCTGCTTCCATGAAAACAGAGAGAGACACAGAAAGGCAGCAACAAGTTATACAAGGGGAAGATGAGGGCACAGAAGGAGGAGCTTTCACTGAGAAGCAGCAGTATGATGAGTGGAGGGGCAGACAAGGTACCCACAGGACAGCAGTTTATTAAGGAAAACAGGCTATCTTCTGAATATTTCAGATGATGTGAGTCACTAGTGGTTCTTGGGAGGAGGCGGGAGACAGCTGGGAATGAAAGGGAACAAGAAAACATGACCAGTGAGTGGATGGGAAAATTTCTGGCAATACCAAAACACTGACAGCAGGGACAGGATTTTTGGTATAGAAATAGTTGGGAGACACACAAGGTTTCACTGAAGTAAGCCTGAAAAAAATGTTTATTTTTTACATAATGCTGTCCCCAGGGGGATGCGACAGGGCCGCTTTGCTGATTTCCCAGGCATCCTCTTAGCTAGAGAGGTAAATTCTGGCATGGGCTGGGGGGACAGAGTGCCTGCCCCCAGCAGATGGCAGCAGGACATTAGCTGGGAGGACTGACCCCATCCCCCATCCCAGCAAGCAAGTTGTGCACATCTCTTCCCGGAGACAGGGTGGATGTGGTATTCGTGACTCAGTTCTTGACAGAGGAACCATCTTAAAGTTACATGAAAACCACATCTCTCATTTTCTTCACCTCTTGCTTCTTAGGCTACAGTCATGGGATGATTTGGTCAAAAGTCCAAGTCATAACCCTTTTACAAGCACTGAATCTATACTTAACACACAAGGAATGAATAAACAAGTAAAATAAACTTGAAATGAACTAAATTAGGGCAGCTGTAATTCCTACCAACCCTTAACTGTTTTCTGCACACTGCTCTCTACATTCCTTCTGCCATGGTTGGTTTATTCTGACTCAAAACTGAAGCAGCTCACATTCCTCCACACACCACATATGGCAGATGGAGCCCTCCTGCCCTTCCTGTACTCCTAATTAAGAGAATTAATCTATTTATTTGATCTCTCTCCTCCCCAAAAGTTTGTCCTTCCTGTTCAATGTTGTGTTTGAAAGGGGATTTTTAAAGTCTCACTGACTTCATAAACCAAAACCAAATTATTGGCTGCTTGGGAGACAGTCCCTCTCCTTTCTAGACTATTGTCTTTCCACCAGCCCCTCACTCATCCCACCTCCCCAGCTCACTCCTCCTCCTCTCACCTTCTCGGGCGCATTAATGACACCAGTGTTGTACCCAAACTGGAGAGATCCGATGGTAGCGATGCAAACAGCATAGACAAGAGGTGCTGTGATTTTCTGTGGAAAGAGAGGGAACAATTATTTAGTTACTGTGGCTTTCTACACAACTTGAGTTTCTCTTCAGCACAAATAGCAGCTGCAGCCCATAGGTGCCATGTGCAAGTGCTCTGAGGGTAGGGAATGGGCTTTTATCCAGCAAGGGTGAGTACCAGCAGCATCCCTTGGATCCTCCTCCCTGGAAAGAGAGATGCAACTCTACAGCAGAAAAAGTTCTGTGGCTACAAGTAGGAAGGCTTCTCAGGGCCTCCCCTTTATTATCTCCTGACCTTCAGCAACTGTTCTCAGCTCATTAGTAATGAATACACTGGCTGCATTAGTGGCTGTTATTTTGGGTTGATCTGCTTTACAGAAGCTTTTGCTGATCTCTGGCATGTCATGAAAGAAGGGTCTAACTTTCCTGAGCCAGCTGACAGGTTCTCATAAATTGAGTCTCAGATCTGCCCATGAGCTACACTGGCAGTCACTCACAACAGTTACAACACACACGCTTCAGCAACAGGCTTGTTTTTCCCAGGCTAGAGGCTCCCAACCCTGCCCCAGGGCACTGGCACAGCAGCCTGCCTCAAGAGGTGGCAGCAGTTGCTACCAAGTTTCCGTCTATTTTTCTTTAAGCTGTGGCAAGAGTATTTTAAATGAAGCAAATTCCCTGAAGTTTCAGTATACCTGAATGTCTATTAAATTAAAATAAAAACTGCTGAGCCCTTATAGCCATAGGGAAAGCTTGAAGGCTCAACCTCAGAAGTCCCACAGACTGGGAAATTTAAGTGTCAGCAAAAAGCATCTGACATTTTATTCATTTTTAAAGCTTGTGGCATTTAAGCCAGCTCTGAATGAGGGAGGTGTGGGGGAGCAGGTGACTCAGGAGTTGGCACTTAGGCAGCCAGTGCCTGAGTTGGCACAATTTGGAAAGATTGTGTTCCTTCCCATCTCAGGAGGTTCAGAATATTTTCCAAAAATATTAACAGGTCCTTTTCCAAGACTTTCCAATTATTGTACTTAAGCCTGGCAGAGTAAGCTACTTGGTGGGGCCTACTGTCACAGTTCTTCCAGTTTCTCACTTTCTAGCACAGCTCCATGAGCAGCGGCTCTCAAAACCAACTGCCCAAAGTTTTTGATAATGAATTTCTGTCAGTGCTCATGCCATCTCCACCAATCTTTTAAGACAAACACAGATGTGCTTCTGGTCTGCACAATTCTCAGACACGACCGAGTTTGTAAACAGTTCAGTAAACAGAAATTGGGGAAAGGACTCTCAGGCATAATTTCCCCCACCTACATCATGTAAATGTCCTCCTGCCCAGGTGAGTGGTGGAGACAAAGTGGACAGGGGGCAGATGAACATGGAGGTAGCATTCACACCTCAACACACCCTAGGCAGTCCAAGCATTCTCCCTGGCACGCTGTGACCGTTCCCCCCATTTTTATCTCAAGGAAATTTGGCACAAAGCCACAAGGACACAGCTCTTTCAAAGCATCTGGATGCCTGTAAAAATGCATTCCAAAATCTAAGCAGTTTTGGGACTGTAGGCCAAGTCAACTCTAACCAGCAGATATGGCAAAGCTGCAGACAAGCCCCAGCTCTCCACATGGTTCACACAAGAGCACCTCTCCCCCAGCACTCTGCTTTGTCATGGCTTGCCATCACCACGGCTGCCTTTTCCTTCTGGATAGTGCAAGGACCACAAGGTCCCTGCTTTGTGGGCAGCCCCCACTTATTTACATGGTACATAAATAAGCTACAGGGTTAGTAGTTCTACCCTCTTTCACACTTCCTTCTCCTGGCTGCTGTCCGCCACTCATCTCCTACCCAGCCTCCCTCCACCTAGACATCACATGGCATGACCCATCCCCTCCAGTGAGCCAGACTGTGATCTAATGTATGGATCATTTGTTAATGCTGCAAGCGCCTCGCTTCCCAAAAGGCAAACAGGAGCTCAGAAATAGTACAGCTACACCCACTCTATCTAAAGGCTCAGGGCTGAGCACAGAATTCAAACCACCACCCCTCCCTCCGACCACAGGCGTCGGCAGCGTTTATTTCCCAGGAGATGCTCCCCTCCTTCACTGCCCGAACCCCAGAGCTGTACAACTTGTTGAGCCCGGCAGGACTAGCCTCTCCGCGCTTCTCTGAACGACCTTGCCCAGACGCTCTCCTTCCCTCTGCCTCCTCCTCTCACACTGCACTCATCTCCCATCAACATGGCGATGAGAGCCCCGGCCTTCTCCAATTCCGGCTGTTCCCGTGCAATTCCCCGGCATCCCGCACCAGGTCCAGGTGGGTACTTGCTGTCTCCCTTAATACGTTCAAACACACGCAGCCATGAGCTCACCCCACTGCTGCATACAAGCAGATACCGACAAACATCCCCTGTTCTCCATATGAGAAGGAGGGGAAGGATGTGCTCTGTCACCTTCTTGAAATTTAGAAACGTTTCTATAAATGATACTACCGTACAAAAAACGCCTTTAACATCAATCGCCCGTTTAGCATCCTAAACCCCGCCACAAACCGAGTGCGGCACCGCCAGCGATGCAAACCTCGTGACCAATATCCCACAACGCGGACAGCATCATGTGCATCATCAGGCCACGCGGACGGAACCAAAATCGATCTCGCGCCCTGCGACAACCTCTCCCAAACCGGGCGGTCCCCCCCGCGCAGACAGAGCAGCCCAAGCCGGAGCAGGGTCCCATCGGGACCACCAGAGCATCCATCCCCACCGCGACCCGCAGACGAACGCCGGCCGCCACTGCATCCCTCCCCTAGCCCTCCGGGCAGCGGCGGCCGCAGCGCGGGGAAAGAGGGCGAGAAGGAGCCCCTACCTTCTTGGTGTCCATGTCGGCGGCTGGCGGTGCACGACTGCCAGGAACGGCCGCCCGTGCGCGCTAACGGAACCCGCGAGAGGCGGCGGCTCCGCACCCGCCCACCCCGAGCCTGTGCGAGCCCGCCCCGAGCCCCCGCAGATTTATGGGCTCAGCACGGAGGGCGGGGCTGCTGCCGGCCACCAAAACACAGCATCGCGGAGCACGCCCCGGAGCGCCCGCCCCCCGTGACGGGAATCTGCGTGCGGGGCTGCGGGGCGGTGATGGAGCACCGTGGGGATGGAGCACCGTGGGGCAGGGACCGCACAAGCACCAGCCGCACCTCGGGTGCCACGCGCGAAGTGTTGGCTGATGGCATAAGCGATGCTGTCGGCGGCTTGCACCGACAGCGGCTGCGTGATGTACAGCGACGTCTTTATTTATTATTTGTTGTCTCACAAAAATAAATCAAGCTGAAGCAGCAAGGCGGGCAGTCGTGCAGGGGCGGCCACACAGACGGCCAGTAGCCTGAAGTACAGCGCTGTGCTCTGCGGGTGCTCCCACTGCCTCGCAAAGCTGTGGATGAAGTACAGTTCTGGGTAGCTGCGTTTCGGGGAGTATTTTTGTTTGTCTGGTTACCAAAAATATATTTCTTATACGATGCTAGAATCTATGGCGGCAAAGCTGAATCTGGATCTAGTCCCAGATTTACACCCTTCCTTACAAGGGCATGTAGTGACAGGACATGGGGGAATGGCTTCAAAATGACAGAGGGCAGGTTTAGATTAGATAATGGGAAGAAACTCTTTACTGTGAGGGTGGTAGGGCACTGGCAGAGGTTGTCCAGAGAAATTGGGGATGCTCCATCCCTGGAAGTGCTTGAGGCCAGGTTGGATGTGACTTTGAGGAAAAAAAGTAGAAAGTGTCATGGCCCATGGCAGGCAGATTGAAGCAGAATTATTTTTAAGGTCCTCTCCAACTCAAACCATTTGATGAGTCTATAATTCAATCAAACGCCACTGTGCTCCACATTTACTGTCCATCCTTCAGGTCAAACAATTGCCAAACTGTTCCAGGAGAATAATGAAGAGCTGTGCTTTGAATCAAGGAAAAGTGTTGTCAAACAATAAAAGTCTTCGCTGAGTTAAGAGTCTGTCAAGGACTTTGACTACAGAAAACAGCAGCAGCTGAGGCCTGGAGGCAAGGACAGTGGGGAAAAAAAGCTGACTTACCCCGAGTTTTTTTTATTGTTAGGAAAAATAACTTGAAATCAGATACCACTGTTGACATCAAATTCTGGGGAACTGGAACAATCCCATTTTAAATTCGATTCTACTGCTTATTTGGTGTTGTCACCTGGCCACACTTAACTAGAAATTAACAGGTCAAAGCTTTCTTTCACTCACTCTCAGAAATATATTTTATGGCATTTATGAGGGTGAGTGATAAACACTGTCATGGGGTGTTTATGTGTTCCATTTACTTGATAAATACCTCACGGGTATTCTGTGTGGTGTTGTTAAAATATTATTGCCAGCAGAAAAAGTGTGGAAGGGCACGGGATGCCTGCATAGTTCTCCTCCAGCTGTGTGACAAAAGCGCCTCTTCACACCCACGGAGGAGCACGGGAGGGCCCCAGCTAACACTCTGCCCCAGCTACTCCCCGGCCCCTCACAAGAGCCATTAGCACATCAAAGATTCCCTTTTCATTCACCTGGAGGAAAACAGGGACACAATGCCAGGTGATAACCCAGATTAAGGACACCCTGCCTGGGCCAGCAGCTCAGGAGAGCCATCAGGCCAGGTGTGAAATTCATCACAAAGCCAAAGCTGGAGCACCTTTCAAACCGTGAAAGAGGAGGTGCTGTGTGCAGGACCACGGACACCTTGCAGGATGCACGGGAAGAGCATTTTGGGATAGTACAAGACTTACTATGGGATGTTTAGGGGAGGAAACAAGGAGGGGGAAAGGAGAGATATGGGGGAAGAAAGGACAGTCGCATGAAAATTCTTGGCTGACCAGCAAGTGTCCAGTCTTGTCCTGCACTTATTAGCACAGTTTGCCCTATCTCGTTATTAAATCTTGGTTTTAGCTCTGAGGTGCTCTCTCTAGGGGTGAATTCCACTGGTGTCTGCTCGTCTCTAAGGGTGAGGCCATGCCAGGTTGGCTCCTGGGGGTCCAGGAGTGTCCTGGCCATCCTGCACACACCTGTGTGTGTGTGTACCAGCAACACGAGTGGGGCTGCAGCCTTGTGCCAGCACCAGAGAGACTGGTGTCTGTGGTCAGACTGCCTGAGCCCAGCTCCCTGGAAGGATCCACCTTATCATATTTACGTATATATTCCCCGCTGCTGGAGTCTGTCCTGCTCCTCCTGAGAGGTCACTGGTGCTGTTTGTGTAACTGCACCATGTGTCTGTGGAGCTCTGTGTAGCGTTTATGTGTGGGGTTATGCACGTGCCTACAGGGAATTCAGGGTCATTCTTGCTACCGGGAGCAAGGAGCAGTGTCAGCCTCACCTCTGTCCAGCCAAATTCCCTAACACTTTGAACGATTCTGGCTTGCATTTTTCTTTTTCCTAGCTTATTTTCCATTTGTTTGCAAGTATAGCAAGCTCCACGTTTAATCTGATCACCCAGCTGTCCCCAAACCTCTAGCATTAGCTCTGGAAACATTCATTTACTTGTTAGTGTGAGAAATTGCCACATTTGTGGAGGCTTTAAGCACATTCACGTTGCAGAGACACTCTTTGGACTGCATTCTTCTGCAATGTCCTCATTCTTTGTTTATTCTTTACCCACATAAGTCTGTTGCAAATGCTGAGCAAACCAAACTTCAAGATTAGATTAAATACATACATAGCTACCAGTCCAATTTAGAAGCAGTAGAAGTTTAGCTGGAAATTAAATCTCTAATACGTAATGCAGAACATCGTGGGTAGCATGTCTTTATTTAACAGAGCTGGAGAAGTAAACAGTAATAAGAAAGACTGTTTCTTTTTAAAGTTCAAAATGCATCACTGAAATCCCAATTTCCCTAAGGAACGTGAAGGAAAATACCCATTTCAGGGAGTTTTGCCCCATGTGCTGATGCTCAAATATTTAGATTTGAAGTTTGCATCACAGCCTGTTCCTCCTAAATACCGGTTTTGTTTCTGTCCCAGGACACACACCTACCTCCCACATCACGGCTCATTCTTCTGAAGATCGGCCGCTGGGGGAAGTACCTTAACACCTCCTTAGCAGAGCTATCTGATGCTGCACCAAAACTATTCATCCAGTCTTTCTGTGAATATAATACTCGTATATTATGCAAAGTGCAGTAACTGTGCTAGGATGGAGGCCCACTTATGTGGGCAGCCAGACCTAAGGTTGCTAGGGCAAGGGCCAGGCAGAACCGGTCCCAGGTAGAACTTGATGCTGGCTGCCCCACATTAGACACCGGTATCCTAACCACAGAGCTCTGGGGATTGGGAAAGGCTTGTCTTTTGCTTCACAAGCTCTTTTCTTTTTAGCTTTGAGAACGCTTGCATGTCTAAACTAGTGCATGCCAACTAGCATTGCACTTCCAGGGAGCTTACATTTTCTGAGGAAAGCTTGTTTAATCAGAGAATCCCTGTCTCACATTAAGCAAGAGCTCCAACAATGGGCAAGTCTGTTCTTATTTGAATTTATCTCAGGGACTGGAGCTGGCATGTAACCCCACAGAAGCACCTTGCTGTGGCTTTTTGAGAACATCAGTGGAGATCCAGCAAGTACAGTTCTCTGGCAGATACATTCCACATACACAAGGCCTTGGCTCAAGGCATATATGAGGAGAAGGCGCCAAAAGTTAGGTGCTAAAAAAATTTTAAAACTAACCATTTTTGTCCTGTCCATGCCTCTACAACCTAATGGGAACACAGAGCGATCAACAGGAATTGATCAGTCACGGGATCATCACATTGCTGTCCAAACTCCTGGCAAGCTATATTTCACCTACTTTATTGAATCTGCCCAAGTTGCAGTTCAGTGGTGCTGCCCCATATGATGAAGCTCTTTCCAGTCTCTCTTTTGCCTCCAAATTTGGTGAATCCTATCTCGTGTTTCTTCTTATTTTGCCTGGAGAACAAATTCTTCAGAGATAAGAGGAGCAGGAACAAGGAGGATTATTATGCAGTGTTTGCCTTGAGAGCTGATTTTGTGCTTTTCTGTTTGTTGTGTTTATAACAAAAGAGCATTCAGAACAAAGGAGAGAGAATGAGAGCCAGCATGGGCCAGATGCTTCCCCCTCAAGCCATGAGTAACTTTTATTGTTGAGAGGAGGTTAGGAGGAGGGGGGGGAAGAAAAGGAGGAAAGATAAAAGACAAAAACAAGATGATGGGTGGGATGTAGGTTGGCCTGTAAACAACAGGAGGTTAAGCGAGTGAGAAAAGAACCAATGGAGAGACAGAAGGCCAAAACAAAAGGACATAATGAGGTGAAGAAAGAAAATACTAAAGCAGATTAGAAGGGCAAGGCAGAGGAACAGGCGAGAAAAGGAAGGAAAAGGCAGCAGCAAAATATCAGAGGAAAAAGGATAACTTGTGAATAGTCAGAAAAGATGAACAGAGAGGTAGAGGAGGAAACTGCAAAATTACCCAATTAAATAGCACTGATGTTGCACTGGAGAGACCACGGCACTAAACCAAAGCTACCTTTAAATTCTGTCCTCAGCCACGGTGCAGTGTAAGCTGAAGCTACTGTCTGAAAACTTTGGTCATTAAGGTGGCTGGTTAATCTGATGTAAATGTAAGTTAAAAGTTTTTGTAAAAAAAAAAACAAAAAAAAAAACAAAAAAACAAAAAAAAACCCAAAAAAACCCAATATATAATGCTTTAATAATGATTCAGAAGGGAAACTAACCTTATTAAAAGAATGAATAGTTCTGCAGACACCCACATGCTGGAGAGGAAACCCGCATCCCCTTGAAAATTCTATCCTGGTGCTATGTGAAAGACGTGACAACCCCCTGAAATTCCTCTAAGGTTTCCTAGTCCCGTTTCCTATAATGCTTCAGGCCTTGTCCTCTTCTTTTGTTCCGACTGAAAAAAAACTCCTGGCCAGCATCTAGGCCACAAGCCTGCTTTTTATCCTGATTGATGTTGCCTTGTGAAACCAGGCTTTCTAGCAAAAAGAGAGGAGCAAATATACATTTGCCTTTTTTTGTGTTGTTTATTTATTTTATTCTAACACTGGTCCATATCTCAGAATAGCAGTAATTAAGTATGTGCATGTGACTCCCAGAGAATGTCATATATATTTTACCACTGCCTTTTTTATGATCTCTCTCCATTTTTGCCTCCTTTTCTCTGGTATGTACAGGTGAGCTACAACTGAAACTGCCCCAAAGCCCTTGTTCCTGTCCTGAACTGGAATGCTGAAGCATCTGGGGTGGTGGAGGCAGCAGCAGAGCTGTGATGGGAGCTCAGGGATGAGCCATCAAGAGGCTGCAGGGCTGCAAGAGCAACAGGCTTTGGCCAAAACATATGTGGTGTGGGTTTTTCTGCATCAGTCACTGCATCTCACTGTGTTTTTTGCCACCCTGAGCAAGAAACTAAATTTGAAGGGCAACATAAGAAACCAGCCTGACTAATGAAGTTCAATTAAAGCCCATCAGCATGAGCAGAGAAAAAAAAATTGTACCAAGATGTGAAATTACAATGGGAATTTTACAGCAAAGTACTGTAGGAAGATAAACCCGGTTCAGGAGAGTAGTTGGACTAGGGGTTGGTTCATGAGGAGGTTTGGAGAGGAACAGAAGGTATAGGATAGAGGGAATTAGGGTTGCCAGTCATCTGAACCCCCCTTCCTTCCTTCCTTCCTTTTCCCAAGGGCTGAGCAGTACATGCGTAAGGACTGATTGTTTCTGCTAAGTCTTCACAAAACTAATCTTTACTTCATATTGGTCAAGGAATGCCTATATTCAGATGGTAACATGCTATTTCTTAAGGAGGGTGGGAAATATTTTTCCGTGGAAGACATAAGAAGAAACTCTTTGGTACGTGCGGGGCACTGTGCCAGCGGGGAAGTTTGACGAATGCAGCTCGGCAATGTGCTCTAGCTGCTCAACCAGCTGCAGGGTTTCAGTGGCACAGATATCGATCAGAAAGCATAGGCTTCCTCACATTTTATGCCCAGCCTGGTCAATCCAGCAGCAGTGGAATGGGCGCTGGGGAATGCTGCCTGCTGGCACGCAGAGCCAGTCTGGGCCTGCACCCATGGCATGGAGTGGAGGTGTTTCATCAGTGTGAGCTGCCTTATCTTACGTCCCCGTTTTTAGGCATGTTTCCCACACCCCAGCATTAGTGAGACAAAGCTACACGCCGGGCCAGCACATGCACCCAGAGCATGGCAGGGCCGAACGCACCCACTGGGCCGGCACACGCCCCAGCAAACACACACATTAGCACGCGTATCTCACTCGGCAGCTCCGACACGAGCACACAGCGGGCACCAGCCGAGCTGCTGATTCAAACACCGCTTCTGCAGGCATCTCTCACCCGG
Organism: Catharus ustulatus; assembly: GCF_009819885.2. Classification (NCBI taxonomy): domain Eukaryota; kingdom Metazoa; phylum Chordata; class Aves; order Passeriformes; family Turdidae; genus Catharus; species Catharus ustulatus. The sequence goes on along the minus strand of NC_046222.1, from coordinate 31,452,684 downwards.
CCGGGCTCCGCACGGGTGCCCGCCCGAATCACGCTACATGTTCCAGCAACAGAGCGAAGGATTGTAGCCTGGGGCGGAGGGGGACAGAGACTGTGAAAATGGCTGAGATCACAAGTAATTACAGCAGCAGGATTCCCACGAAAAGAACAAAGCCCCTGGCTAACCCTCCTCTACTCCCCTCGCTATTGTAATCTAAAGTTAGCTGTAAACACTCAGCGGGACCAGAGCCTCCCCCATCCCTATGCGGGCTAACAATGGCTAAACCAGACCAGCGCACCGGGATTTATCATTCCTGTCCCAGCAGGAGATGCTCTGAGCTGCCCCGGGGCACTGCTCCCCTCCCTCCCAAGCACAGCACCCCGTGCTTGCTAGTCAGCCACCAGAAGCACAAGGAGCAGCCATGCTGGTCACAGACCGGGGCCACGGGAAGAGTGTTCCAAAACCCCGCACTCTGCTCCCGTGCTGAGATCCAGGCAGAGCAGATGAGGAAAGACGAGATTAAAACGCTCTTCAGGAAAAGCTGCCTTATGCAGCTGCTCTCTATTGCCATCAGGGTCAACCACCAGAAAGCGTGCAGAAGGGATTTCAGCACGCAGCCTCATCATCCCATCCCATCCCATCCCATCCCATCCCATCCCATCCCATCCCATCCCATCCCATCCCATCCCATCCCATCCCATCCCATCCCATCCCATCCCAGCAGTTCTGCCCCACGCCCCCTCAGAAACGGGTGCCAGCAAACCAGAGTGGGTATCCCCCTTAAACTGTCCCCTCATACTTCTTTCTTTTCAGAGGAATACCACGTTTCCTGATTCATGCTCTCTTGTCTCTTCCCCAGCCTCCTTTCTCTCCCTCCAGTGATGCTGCCCTGCTCATGTAAACCCATCTGGCTCTTGTATTGCTCCTTCTGAGTGTTCCACAAGCCCTTTGTCCTCCCCCACGATCATTCCTTCACCCTTTCATGGCCCACTTGCACTCCTACACACGCGTGTTCCTGCTTGCCCGTGGCCCTCCTCACCCCTTTGAAAGCCAGAGTGGTTGCATTCAGCCAGCCTAGCTGTGCAGGGATGCTGTGCACAGCTGCCCAGGTGTGTTCTGGTGGGCAGGTGGAGGATTCTTTGGGGCCTGCTGCATTACAGTTGCATTTCTATATAAGATGTTCGTATCTGAGTAACTTTATGTTCTGATACATAAACAGACACATAATGTGTGATGTTGCATACGTGTACAAACATTAGAATGCCTGAGACTACCAGTGCATTAATTCATAATATTATCACCATATTAAAATATGTACATAATACTTTATGTCCATAAATATATATAGATAGATATGTGCATGTGCTTTTTTTTCCAAGCTTACATTTAAATACCTGAAGATATTTGCATACATGCTACTTATATACAAAGGTATGTAGATACACACATGATCACAAGTGTATACATAATATACAACTGTATTTTTGTTTCTGTTTTCATATCTCTGCTTGCATTCATATATATATATATATATATTTGGTTTTATATATGCATCTCTGTTTACTGGTAGTCACCTGTTCTCTCTTTGAAATCCTGTATTTTTGTTGTTTATTTCTACTGGGCAAAGTTTACCCAAACTCCAACTTTCACATTCATGAAAATAAAACCAAAATCCTGCAGGAGAACTTCTGTAGGTAATGAAGAAGGGTTTGGTTTTTTTTTTTCCTTCATGCTTTGTTTTGCAAAAAAATATCACTCCTTACAGTGATAAGGTCTCAAACCCGGAAAAAGGGAGAGCTTGAACAGTAAAGATAAGATTTTGCTGAAAGCATTAAATAAAGTTTAGGCTATTGATCAAATTCTCACAAAGAAATCTGTACCCTTCCAACCAGATGTGAAGGGCACTACATTTAAATATTTTACATGACCATTTGCAAAAGGGTAGGCCCAAGTGCTGCTCTGCACAGCTTTACAGTGCAGTGTAAGGAGAGCTTCTTTGTACTGTCCAGTGGCAACTCCCTGAAAGGTTCCTGGGGGACTCAGGAGTTGTGGCTATTCTGGCCCAGGCTCTCCACAGAAAGCTTTAGAAACTGGAGAGGTCACAGACCTGGCTGCATGGCCTCCTCTTTCCAATCCATGTAACTGCAGCAAGTCCTCTTCCCATAATACTTTTGTTTGCTCTGAAACAGCTCTCGCTGTGGCCCTGTTTATCAGCAATGTACAGGCCACCTGCTCAGAGGCCAGGGGCCAAGAATAAGCTTTGACAAACATCTCCAGTACTGAGAAGCTTTGGATTCAAGTTGCCTGGAGACAAGACAGCTTGTGGGAAACAGGGTCAGCACCACTCCATGGCTTTTGCTCTATGAGAGCATCCATGAGAAAGCATCGATACCATTTGTTCCAGTAGAGGCTTCATTCAGGCAGGCTATACAGGTACAGGTACATACTGCATGAAAAACACCATCACAGCTGGGTCTGACCCTGCTGCAATCTGCCTGAGCAGACTGGCAGTGGCTGGCACAGCAGGGATGAGCTGCCCATCCCGCAGCTCCAAGTAGGGCTGAGGTGGTGTTCACAGGGAAAGTCACTACACATCTTTCCAGGAGGCAAAGTGCTTGGCCTCAGATCAGTGCTTCTGCACAGATTTGTTCCGGTTTAATTGACCAGGTGGGAACAGGGTGCACTTTGTTTGAAAGACATTATACTGCTGAATTAGCTCTCCTGCCAAGTGCATTATCGCTCTACAAACAATGTGAGTATGGGGAAATGCACCTGGGAAAGCAGAGACTAGATGCATGAGGAAGAGTGTAGATTCCTCTGTTGATGACACAGATAAGTAGAACTGACCATTCCCCAGCTCAGCAATTGAACTAAAGAAATGAGATGGCAGGTCTAGGATAGAAAAGAGCCACAAGGCAGGGACTACACACTGGTCAGTCCAATATCCCTGACTACTGACAGAGCTATAGGACTGGTAATCAAGGAATATATGGGGGAAACCAACCACATGGAAAGACTGAGGAACCAACAACATGCATTTCCTCTTTGCCCTTCACATCAGTGGCTCCTCCTTTCCCCTTCACATCAGTGGCTCCTCCTTTCCCCAGCCACGCTCCCTCTCATCATTCCCCTTATCATTTTTCATCACGTGTGCATCCCTATTCCTCCTCCAGCCTCTGCTGCTGTAATCCCTCACTTGCATCCCAAGGTGAAAAGACATCATGGTCCCCACAGGGTTAAAAGTACAAGTGGGGGTGGGGAGCTGCCCTTCTCTGTCCTTGATTAGTGCCATCAGCCTTTTGGGAAGCAGCAGGTGGCCCGAGGGAGCTGGATTGCATCCTCATGCAGTCTCTCACGTCCTCATCACTTAGGGGAGTGCAGCAGCCCTGCTGTCAGCTGTGCCAGTGCCAGGCTGGAGGGAAGGAGGGAGGCCATGTAAAGCAGACTTTTTGGCAGACACAGCCAGTACCACATGTGGAAACCTCAAACACACAAGGATTGATATGGTGAGTGACTGTACTTCATGCAGCTAGAGGGTATTGAGTGTCATTTTCCTTGTACTCAGCTGCTCTGCAGAGGTCCCGTGGTCCCCCATGCTGCTCTTGTGTTCTTCTGGGGTGCAGTGAGGCTCCTCCAGGCCTTCCCACATTATTCCACGGAGTCCCTCCTAGTAATCCTCATTCTGACCCACCTATTCACACATTTGTATGTGCATATCTCAGGTCCCCAAGCAGCTGAATTTCTAAAGAAGGGAACACCTCACAGCAGTCAGTCTGACAGACATCCGCCCTGGAAATCCCAATCTCCCTGGCAATGGGAGTGTGAAGAGACAGACAAAACACAATTAGATTTTTCAGAAGTAAGAGCAAGGAGCAGGCATCTCCTGTCGAGACATCCACATACCCTCCACTCAGAAATACAGCAGGAAAACTTAGGGGGTAGAAATAAAACATGCCAAAAACAAAGGGTACCTGGCAGAGTGAGACTAAACGTTGAAATTTAGGTGTGATACCAGAGACTATGCCTTTGAGCTAAAGTTCCCCAAGTGAAGGACTGCTGTGTTACTTCTACTTCTGGTATAGCCATTTGGAACCTGATATGGGATAAGCCAGCATCTTGCCAGATTCTCAGTCTTCAGGGGATCACAGAACAATATGTCAAGTGCTTCAAAATATGTCACTAATTGTACACCCTCTCCCATCCACAATGGTTATGAACACAGCACCACTCCAGGAGCACTGTAGGATCTGGGGATCTGACAGTCTTGATTTTTCACAGCACCCCACTGAAAGGAGGAAAGAGCCTTTATCAGATGTAGAAATGAGACAAAGAGAAACAAAAAGCAGATGCCAGTCTGAGATGCCACAATGCTGAGCACTGCATCATTGGGACTTTCTCAGTCCCTTAAATGGAAACCAAGAGCCCAGAAGGAGAAAAAAAATACCCTGGGGAGCCATAACATAAAATGACACAGAAGAAAACAGTAAATCCCAGCACTCTCCAGGTTACACTGCAGTAGTCAGAACTGCTGAGGTGCCTTCCTTCAGAGGGGCAGCTTGCAACCTCTGCTTTCCTGAACCTGCACTCACCCCTCTCTTTACTTCTAAAAAAAGAGCAGATTCTTGAGTAGTTGCTTTTTCTCCACTGACAAGGTAACTCTATGGTTAGTGCAATACCCCAGAACAAGAGAGCAGCATTCAGCTTCTCCATTAAGGGACCCATTTTCTACATTCCTAGACACGATATTCATGGATTCACAAGTTACTAGGGAAGGACAAACCCACTCACCATGCTGCTCTGAATGCCTGATTAAGTCTCAAAACCACCTTTTGAAATCCTCAGAATATACATGTGCTCTGCCTAATAAATTTGAACATGCTTATGGTGAAAAAGGACTAGAAGCCAAGATCACTTGCTTTCTGTACCTATGCCAGATAAGGTAGCTGCCTCACTCCCAATGCATCCTTCATTATCCTTTGTATGGGGATGTGTCCCACTGCCTGACCCAGAATTTGCATTCACTAACTTCTTAGGTCTCCATCGTTCCAGCTGCCTCCAGTGGTGAGACAGGCTTCCTATGGAGGCTTTTTTAAATGAAAACACACTAATCACCACTGCATTTCTTGTCATGTCTGATTTCTAGTAGGGATGCAAACAGTATTTTCAGAAATAAAGCAATGACAAAAATTTGCCTCCAGCACATGATAGCCACTGAGTGTAGTGTTTTTGGAACCTGTTGTTGTAGGTGTAGTTGCCTAAATGCTGCCTCTATCCCCCTTCAGATCCACTGCATTGAAGCCTGCCTTAACCAACAAACACTGCAGTACCTGTCCAAAGAGCCAGCAGTGGTGGAGTGCAGGCTGTTTACACCAAATCGTTAGCTGCAGCCAGCGTCCTGGTGCTACAGCCGCTGTTACACTTCTTTTCTGCAACTTTAACTCATCTGTTTTTCTAGACCTTGTGGCAGCACAGTGACTGAGACAATAAAACAGAAAAAGAGATTAAGAAGAATTGAAGCAAAAAAAGAGGAAGGAACTATCGGTCTTACAGAAAATGGACAGAAAAAGAAAGAGAAAGCCAAGGTGCAGCTTAAGAGAATGTAAGAAAGAAATAGCTGGGGAAAATAAATATATTTGTGAAAGAAATTACAAGGATGTAATAAAAACAAAGAAAAGGAGAAATAGAAAAAAAAAAGGCTGATAGAGAAACACATCTCCTTCTAGTAGGTGATGGATATTCTTCTAATTCTCAGAAAGTTGCATGTCCGTGTAAGGGAAGTATGTTCTTGCAGCATCTTTGTGTCCAGTGAAGCAATTAGTGCAGCCCTGAGTGACAGAGACAGAATGCATGCAGGATTCCTCCACTGCCCACAGAAGGATTTTCTTGTTGGGTGAAAGACCACAACATCAGTAGGTCAGTAATGTTCAAGTCTTCAAAGAGTCTCCTGGTTAAGAAATATCTCCTGCACTATCCCTGATGTTAAGTGCAGACTGTGCAGCTCTTCCTACCACAAGGCACAGGGCACCACAACCATTCAGCTACCCTATGCCAAGAGTTCAGGTTTCCCTGGGAATTTGGGACCCTGAGCCAAACCACCTTTAACAGGTCCAAAGACTTATCAGATAACACATTCTTTAGCCTTTCAGAAGAATCACTGGATCAGACAAAGAAGACAATGTGCTAGTCACATGAGACCCTAAATCCTGAACTGACCTAAAAAGGCAGTGAAGCTCAAAACTCTCTGAATAACATATTTATCTGCAACTGATTCCTGATCAAGAATTGATGCAAGATTTCTGGGAACACCTCAAACAGTGAAGTGAAACGTAGTAGTTAAATAAATGTCTGACCACTGTTGCCATTATCTGATGTTCATACAGCAGACCCAAGCCTCCCTGAATTCCATCCCATTCTGTGCCTGGCTCAGTGAAAGATCTGGAATTATTTTCCCATGGCAGCCACTCCTCTGATTCTTCCAGAGTTCACCCCACAGAGCTTAGAATATTGCAGAAACCAACAAATGAAACTACTGATGACATGATCTTCAGAGCTTGGAGCCAGCTAGAGATGCATTATTAATAGGATTAATAGGTCCTCCTAAAGGGTCCAACTTAAATCAGGATGACACTGTAGAAAGCACTGTAGGTATAAAAAGAGAAAGCTGTATCCTGAAGACTTATCTCAAGGTTTCCATACACAAGGCAAAAGAAGTACTATTAATTCTGTTTTCCTGGTATGGAAACCCAACATGTGGTGACTACATTGCTTGGCCCAAGCGAAGATCTGTGATGGAGCCATAATTCAAACCCTGATATCCAGTGACCCAGACCAGTGCTTCACCAGCTAGGCAATCCACAGTCTCCCTCTGGACTAAAAGCAGAGACCATGACACAGGCAGCTGCTAGGTCTGCTGAACAGAGCCACTACAAGGGCTGTATGTTCAATGTTGTTTGTTTTCATTCTTGATTTTATGCTCCTTTACTTAGTTGAAGCCTCTGGCACCAACAAACAATTTTCTAGGATGCAAGAAAGTATAGTTATGGATCATAAACTCTCACTTGCCTGCTGGGAATGTGCATAGCTGATGCTATCAGGGGAACATACACATGTCAGATTCTGTCCATCTAGCTCAGACCAGAAACAAGAAAATGACCTTCAGAGTCATGCTCCAAATTTTTGTGGTTAGATGACTGAGAGGCTGATGTTGCAGCAGTACACTCTTCTTAAACTAAGAAGAAAAGCAAAGCCACTCACTGGCTGGTGTTATACACCAAAAGAAGTTAGGATACACGCCGTGGGAAATTGCTGCACAGAGCATGGAAGTATTGTTGAGACAGCCTATGTGTGCCTAAGCATATTCTTACTTTTTACTGACAGGAATAAAAGCTGCTGAGTACTGTGACATTGTTCCTGAACAGACAGATTGCCTCCTTCCAACAACTAAGAGAAGACCAAACTAGCTGAAGAGAACACCAAATATGCAACCTGCTTTTGTAGCCCTATGGCCTGTTCTCCCTCCCAGGACATTCAAAAGGCTAAACCAAACCGCAGTAGCTGTAAAAGGCCTGCCAGTCACAGAGACACAACATGACATGCTTGGATACCGTACAACCCTTTCAGTCTCTAATTTTGGCTCTCTAATCACCTAATATCTGTACCTGATGTAAACTGCTGTGGCGAAGCAGGTTTATACAAGTTCAGTGTACTCTGTGGAGATCAGCTGTCTCCTCCTGCCAGGCAGCAGGTGTGGGCACTAAACCTGCCCACCCCCTTCCATCCATCAGTTTTCAAGGTGCCCAGAAGACAGCTCCGGGAGTCATTTTGGGTCCTCTGTTTTCTTACAGGAAGGCTACAAAGATCCAGAGAGATGCAGATGACAAACACACATGGCTCTCAGGCAATAACCTGTGCCCTCTATCCCCAGCAGATACCAACTTTTCCAGTTCCACTCTGTTTTCCCTCCCATCACAGGCTCAGCTGCTGCGCAGTTACATTTCAACTCCCCCCAAACCAACGAAGGTGTTTGAGATACCTCTGTGTCGTAACTCTACAGGCAGAATCTCTGATGGAGAATGTGAGGCTGATTTCCATTATGTAAGACAGATAACTTATTCCCTATGCTTTCCATAATGAAAACATTTATCCTCCTCTTCTGTTGCCTCTGCACCCCTTTCTGTCATCCTTTAAGCAGGAAGGCACTATTAGAATAGAGCAAGTGCTCATGTACACCAGAGGTGTTAAGCAGTGGGAGTAGGACACATGGAGCAAATGTGGATTTTATCCTCATAGGGAGGATCTTGCCATAGCCCTGACTTCACTCTGGCTCTTCCTCAGATGGAAGGGTGCTGCCACATCTGGCAGCAATGAAAGGCATTCAGGTACTGTGTTCCGCTCATTTTATGTTCCTGGTATTCCCATGTTGCCTGGAGGAGCCCTACCAGAGCCGCCCCACTTCGTGACCCAACAATGGGAATCTACTAGCTTCCACCAATGTGAAATTAACACAGACCCACAGCAGTTCAAGTGAACAATAAATTAAACTCCCTTTCAACAAGAAGAGGAGATGTCACCTATCTCACTCATTCCTACCTTATAACAGATCTCCCACAAGCCTCATTCCCTTGTGGCCCTCTCTGCTTGCAGCATCCCTCTGTTGTGCACTCAGGTAATTCTCATGGAGGAGCCCTGTTACCATTTGAAATCTTTCCCCTCACCACTTGCTGGATGACATTTTCTTCCTCTGCCTTCCTAACTCCCTCACATGGAACTACCCTCCCATTTTCTAAGCACTTCCCTCAGGGCAACACCTCCCACTCTGCTCTGCTCTGGAGATTGTGATATCTCCCAGGCTTCCAGTCTCGGCTGACCTGGCTTGATCTCCAACCTCCACACAGGCTGGCAGCCTCACCTCACTGAGGAACAGGTGAAAGGCAGCACAGCAAAAGGGGGAGCTACATTTGGATAAGCACATCAGCTGTGCCATCTCTCCCTTTTCCAGATCTCCCACTGTGAGGAACAGAGGGGCTGATTTCTTTATACCTGTCCCCTGAGAAAGCTTCTGTCTGCTGCCCTCCCACAAGGACCAACCAAACAGGACTGCTCATCCTGGTGAAAAGAAGGCCAAGAAAACTGGAATGAGGCTACACTGCAAACAGTAACCCAGACTCTAGCACTTCTGGGTCTCAGATCCAATCCAAGATCAGACCATCAGGACCTCCTCTCATTTTCCCTCACCTATGCTCTCCCTCTCCCCCAGTCATCCCGAAGAGGCTGGGGCAGAGGTGCTTCCAAGGGGATCTCACTGTGACAGGGACAGAGCCAATGTGCCAGCACTAATCTGACACTAGCAATCCTGGACAGATGCAGTGTCTGCAAGGTTCCTTGGTTTGCTGTCCTTTCCCTGTTCCCGAGGGGCTGGAGGGACAAAACCACTGATCCTACAGGGTTAGGCTTGCTCTTTAAATGCAAGTGGGCTGCAGCGGTTCCCCAGTACCTCTGGGATTGCCAAAGGGCATTGTGAAATGCATCTAGGAAAACCTGGAAGCACGATAGGGTACTTCCTCCTCTTTAAAGCTTTCCACTTGTCTTCTGTTCACAGATGAAGCAACCCAGGTCCTGACTTGGTCCACCTGGAACAAGGACTCTGCCTCTATGTGTATGCAACAAATGTGACTACTTTGGCATTACTCTGGCTCATGACCTTTGTAAAAGACTGACAATTTTCCTTCTTTCAGACAAGGAGTGTTGGTATCTGCAAGCATGATAAAACACGATGAGTTCTTCTGACAACACTTCCTTCCACCCCATCATGGGACAAATAAGCACAGAAAATGTGAGTCTTCTGTTGTGCACGGGATAACTTTAGGCTTTTAATCTGAATTTGTTGAAGTGTAGGTCACAAATGGGCAGCTTTTGAGAAGAGTAAACAAATTCCTCTTGCAGTTTTTCATGTGAGTCACATGGTTTCAGATCTGTTATAAAAATCTCTTATCAGCCTGTTTCACAGTGAATGGTTATTTTGATAGTTATATGATCTGGTTTTGGTGTGCATGTTGTTTCAAAGTTCCAAAGTTTTTTTTCCAGACTAAAAATGGCTTTGAAAGTGTACTTATTACTGATTGAGGTAGTTTTTATTTTGTATAGAACCAGATGTTAAGGATGATCATAGCAGAATAATTATCCCACTGGGATATACACCAGTTTATTTCCCCTTCTAAGTTAGGTATGGCTAGGTTCAATGACAACATGAGCCACTGTAGCCAGCAAGGCCTTAGAACAAGGGGATCTTCTTGGGCATATTAATATCAGTCCAGATAAAGTCAGCCTTGATTTGTCATTAAGTCCTTTACTAAGAACAGTGTGTTAAGGATTACACAGAGAAACATCCACAGCAGCAGCAACAACAAATATTCCCAACAAAGGTCAGAGTTATTTAATGCCCCTGCCATATGACATGGATCAGTCATGCCAGATCTGGAAATAGACTTCAAGCCTTCTAATTTTATAATCCCATTATCCCCTGCTCCCCACCTCCTGGCACTTCTGCTCTCTTGCACCTTAGCATTTTTGCAGTGAAAACTCCAAGCCAGGCATCACAATGGAAATGTGCAACTGGATCCCCCAGCCTCCCCTTCTTACCTCCTGCTCTCTTATTTGCCATGTACTTGCTCTCCTGGCCTCTTTCACCCCAAACTTTTGTGCTCTTCTCTGTTCCCAGCATTGCCCGTTACCTGCACACATTACACGTCTCCCTTGCCTTTGCAACAGTTACTTTATGCATCATCTCTTCTCCATCATCCTCTTCTCTCCAGCCTCATTTCTTCCAATATATACCTCCTCCTCTGTCTCTCTGAGTTAATCTAGACTGAGCTTAAGCTGTGATGTTAGCCACAAAAGATAATGTGGTCATTTAACCAGCCTGATATAGACTCAGCAGACTGGCTTTAAGTGATGTTAACAATCCTAATTGAGGCAAGAAATCAGCGAAACACTGATTTACTGCTTTGCATATTTATTAGGTTTTATCAGATTCTGAGATCCTTTGCAAGAGTCTCTCCTTATTTTTGTTCTGGTCATTATCTTTTGAAACTTATCTCTTTTTCCTCCCTTTCTGACAAGAAAAAAAAAAAGGCTGCATTTCACAACTTGATCATCACCCTGAACAGGATACATGCTGCTTCCCCTTCACATGTGTTTATGTTAATGTGCTTGCTTCTTATTCCAAGTTTATCGCTCCTGCCTCAAAGTCAAAGATTTTTATTATTTTTTTAAGAAGAACAAAGGACTTATTTTCCGTCTTAGATATGGATAAGGTGAGGCCAGGATCCAGGAAGGCTGTGGCTAATCATACAGGGAAGCAAAGAGACAACAAAAGTGAGACTGGAAAATAAAGCTGAAGTGAAAGCACGAAGGCAAAAGGTTACAGATAGGGCTGAGTAAGAGCTAATATCAAGAACAACTAGGAGGCCCAAGTCCACCTTCTCACCAGTGCCTTTAGTACCCAGGAATGGGAAGGTGCTGGCAAAAACCAGACTGTTCGACAGGATCCAGCTCACTCCAGCACTTCCCTCTGCTGGCCAGTGTGCAGAGCCCCAGGCAGGGCACCCAGTGCAAGGGAAGGAGGGCTCTGGATTGCCCCACCTGAGCACCTGAGCTGCCTCTGTTTGCTGAACTGCAGCATTCTTCAGAGACTGAGGATGGCTGAATTATTGGGGGAGCTTTAGGTCAATTCTATGTATCTATTTTGTGTTCTCATTCAACTTTAAGGTCAATTAATAGGCCTTTTATGTCCTGAAATGCAAATCTACTCCAATACTCCTGCCTCTTTATGGCACCTAAACATTTCCTGCAGTAGCTTAGATTTTCTCACCTCACTGCTGTTGAAAGAAGACAGAAGTTAAGAGGAAATGACAAACAGGAAGCCCCAAAAGGCCAGATCATTTGCAAATAACACGTAGGCACATGTATCCATAATGTATTGTGGATTACACTAAATAGCATGGAAAAGAGTTATTTGTTTTGCTGTATCCTTTTGAACTTAAATACTGATGTATGGTCTTGGTTTAGCAGGCAGAAGGAGCTTCTTGGCCTGCTCCCCAGATGTGCACAGATCTGTAAAATTTCCTGGAGCTTTTCTGTTGACAGTGCAATATAGAAGGCACTATTTGGCAACAGCATTGCTCTTGCTGTTTTGTTGCAGGGGTTCTGCAACATGTCATGTCTATTGTATGTGTATTGAAGAGAGTTTCTAGATTTCCTTCCTATGCTGTAAGACTGCAGCTTACAGCTAAGTTGTATTTTTTCATAAGGTTCCCATCTCTAGATCCTTTTGCAATTTCAAATTTCCTTTACCTTGTTTTTAGCTACAAGTTTCAGATGCTTTTTTTTCTGGGGTACTTAAATCTTAATAAGCATTCATTTCAACATGTTCATTCCCCAAACCTCCCACTTCTGGCTGTGCCCCACCCTTCTCTCCCGTGCCCATCACAAAATTTTCCAGCTGCTCTCCCACTCAATCCACTCTGCTGCCTCTCCTCACCACAGTTCTTCCAGCCACTCCCTTTTTCCCTGTTTCCCTCACCAGTCTCCCGTCTTTCCCCCTCCTTCTTCTTTCTTCCCTTTCTCCTCCTTTTCTCTTTCCCTGAATGGCTGTAACGCTGCCAGGACTTGGCAGATGAGCCAGCCCCTGTCTCAGAATTAGCTAAATTAGCTCTATTAGCTTCACTAGCTGTGTGTGACGGGGGAACCCCTCTTCCGCAAGCTCAGCCCTGCCAATCCTGGACACGAGAGGGCTGTTTTCAGGGATTCTGTCTCCTGCAGTCCCTCCTCTGTTTGACGCTGAGCCGAGGCTCCGAGGTGTGCAGTGATGTACCCTGACAGCTATTTATAGAGTAAGAAAATGTGCTTGCTGCCCCAGGAAACCAGCTCAGCCACTCACTTAGCAAGCGGTGTGTGCCCAGCTCGGGGGCGGGGGAGCAGAGCTGGGCTCGGGCAGCGCTTCCCTCCTTCACCCGGTGCAGATGGGCAGGACCCCCCGCCCCACAGCGGCAGAGGGCACGGGGCATGGTGGTGCAGTGTTTGAACACCCAGCTGCTTCCTAGAGACAGCCAGTGGAGGGGATGGAGGGAAGAGCAATCCAGTTCCCATGGCAACCGTGCTCAAGTCATCTGAGGTCAAAATGATGACCGAGGCTGCCAGAGAAAACGAATTTTGATGTGAGGATAAATCGCACATCTGTGACCGGCATGACTCGGTCTGGCAGCTCTGGGTGCCTGAGCAGCTCTGCACCCCTCTTTGTCCGCCGTCCCCCCAAAACTGGGCTGCACTGCTCCCCGCTATGATGCTCCTGGGGGCCCTCTCCAAAGCCTGATCGTGTCTGCCAATGCCTGCCCTGAATTCACCCCCAGCTATTTCTGTTTCTGGGTCACGGAGATCACATCTGCACGGCCAGCAGCGGCTGACTGCAGAGTGGGCTGGACATCCTCGCTCCTCTGGGACGTGAGCAGGGGCTGCCCACAGCTCAGCCCACCACCGGCCAGCAGAGCCTCAGCTCGTCAGACACCACCCCCTCGCTGTCCTCAAGGGTCCGACTTCATCGAAAGCCATCGCGTACGCGCCTAGTGACGACAAAACCACGTCAGTCTCCTCTTTTTTGGAAAGCAGCTGGAACTGAGCAGTCTCTGCAGGATGCTGAAACGGATTTCTGTTGCCATCTGGTGGAACTGAAGAGTACTTGGAAGTACAGGCAAATTACCAAGACCACGCCCCACTATTCCCTGACAGGGGCTTGTTCTTCTCCATTGGATTGAGCTGCCCAGGGAGGTGGTGGAGTCACCATCCCTGAAGGTATTCAAGGAACCGCTGGACTTGGCACTTAGTGCCACGGTCCAGGTGACAAGGTGGCGATTGGTCAAAGGTTGGACCAGATGGTTTTGGAGATCCCTTCCAACGTAAATGAGTCTGTGACTGTTTATTCCACAGGTCTTTACTCGGGCCACATAAAAATTTCCTCACTTTAAAAGGGAGTAGGAGAGAATGTTTACCCTATTAAATTAGATTACATTAGATTAGATTTGATTTGATATCTAGATTCCAGATTATACCTGCCATTGCAAGTGTTCTCCACAGTTTTTAACTAAACACTGCCAATTTTCTTGACTACTCCATGTGCTGTAATCAAGACTCTCTCCTATCCCCTAAACCTACAGTTTAGCTCACCCTAAATTAAAAGTCTTCCCTCTGCCTCTGAGAATTGTTGAATGAATCATCCACAGTTGGTCAGTTAATGAATGTACAATTACCAACCCCATCTGGCTGTTGCTGAAATCTCCTTAAAGGATTGCACCCCTGCTTATCGAGGAACATATGAACCAGAAGCCAGCCTCAGACTCCCTCTCTGTCTTGCCCAGCACCCCATCCCATCTCTGGCTTAGGGGCAGAGGCCTCATGAAGGGCAGAGTTCACTCATCAGAGGGTTTGCCCTGTTCCTTTTGTGGGCACTATTGCAGCTCCTGCTGGAGCTGGCTCACACTGCAGCACCAGCATTTCTGAGGGCAGCCACAGATTCACCCTCTTGTCAATTCACTGCTCTCTGGTAGAGAATAATTTCCTTCCTGTTTAAGGAGGGCACCAAATCATTGGACTGCATGGACAATGCACAAGCAGGACTTCCTAATGGCATTTGATTGTAGTCCTGCTTTGGTTTTTGCTCCCACCTATGCTTAGCCCTACTTTTGTGCCTTCCCTCATGCCAGTCTTGCTCTTGCCCCTGTTCCATGCTCTAGCCCAGCCACATCTGCCTGCTGGAACCACCCAACCTTCTTCATGACCATGTTGCCTAAACTCCAGAAAACTGCCTTTACCAGTCAGGCAGAGAACCCACAGAGAGTTTCCCACTCTGTTGTTCCCACAGGCAGGGGTGACTCATGACATCTTGTCACTCCCAAGTAACTTAGCTGATGAAATTCCAGGAGCAGCCAGCCACACTCCAGCTCCATGTTGGTGCTCCAGCACCAGCTTCTGCTCCTTGTGAAATAATTCGAGGAAGTGCAGCAGCTCCTTCACTAGCCCCATCTCAGAGCTGAACCTTCCCTTGCCACACAAAACTCATGATGGCCACTAAGGTTGTTTGGGTGCTGTTCATCTTTCTCACGGGTTGGTTTT
Source organism: Catharus ustulatus (assembly GCF_009819885.2). Classification (NCBI taxonomy): domain Eukaryota; kingdom Metazoa; phylum Chordata; class Aves; order Passeriformes; family Turdidae; genus Catharus; species Catharus ustulatus. Next base: position 31,437,543 of record NC_046222.1, on the reverse strand, counting down.
GACCCAGTCTCCTGTGTGTGTTCGTGCTTGCCAGACACAGGATGTGGGTGAGGGCCCAAACAAGCCCTCCCCTGCAGAATGTGAGGCATTGCTTTTATTCCTTTATTTAGATCCCAGGAGAGAGCAGTGAGCAAAAGCACCCCTCACAATATTAAACCAAAAGCAGAAGGACTCTGTAATGTCTGGCAGTACTGTGACCCTCAGCATAGTCCCAGAAAGGAATTCTCCAATAAAGCCACCCCACTTCCAACAGGGACCGAATGGAAAAGCCCTGGTGCAGCTGTGAACATACTTCACTGCCTTTTTTTTTTTTCTCTGCATCAGTTCTGACATCCACTTTCAAGACAGGAAAGCTGAGAATTTGAAGGGCTTGTAACTGGCAGTGATTTTCTCATCCATTCACAGCTGGTACCTCAGGCCACAGAGCAGAGGCAGGCACTGGAGAGTCACACCACAGACACAGGCAGCCCAACCAACCTGTCAGTCCACCACTCTGCTCCAGAATGAGGAAACCTCATCCCACTGCTGTATGGTGGCAGTGAATCACACAGGTCAGAAAGACACAGAAGTCTCTACAAACTTCACAGACATAGGATTTTATTGAGAATGTAAATTTACAATTTAGACCAGGAGCAGATCTTCAGTCACTGTATGCTATTTTGTGAAAGAGATTATTAGTTGGTTACACAACAGCACTACTAAATGAAATGGTGGCTGGGAGCTTTCCCCACTAAAATTTGATGATTAAAGTTAGTTAGCAGCCCACTAGAAATTGTCCTTACAGTTCTGTACGCAGTTTAGAAGTCAGCACATGGGAAGGAATGTTCCAGAAGGAAGTCTGCCTGCAGACAGACTGTTACAGAGGGTAAGAGTTTAACACTATGGCCATTCCATGCTCATTAGCCACAAAACCAAAGACTATTAATCTGCTGCCAGAGTGAGCCTTACTCTCTGAGAGGGTATGAGTCAATTTCTCAACACTTTGTTCACTTTTCATGTGGCACAATTACTTTAGGCTCTCTGCACGGCACCAAAATAATCTGGGTCAAGAACAGTTTAGGCTCAAAGTCATCTTTCATTAACATGTCTCTACATGTAATGTTTGATTCACTATGATGACAGAGTCAAGATTATTTATTCCTTTTTAAAATTTTCCTTTAGAAAATTAGAGTTTGTTGCTGATTTTGAGGATCCAAGTTGCTGGAAACACTGGTTATTAGGTCATGTATTACTCTACCACATTTGTGCTCCTCCCCACAAGTCCCACTGATTTGATCTCAGACATGAAGTCTCCCTAACAGAATCAAAGCCAATGCTGATTTGAAACAAAGCCAGGTTACTCTGAGTGCTTAACATAGCACTTGTTCCCAGAGTTTCATCTACAGATATCCACATTCTTTCACAGTTGGAAAGGAGAGCTTTCTTAAATCTTGTGCTGCCTACCAAGAACTGAAGAGGAAATACTGGGAAATAACTCTTGCATTGCATCCCTGACCTATTGGCTTGCATATGGCAAAAATCACTACAAAGCTGGAGTCAGGAAAGCATAGTTGTACCAAATCCGATAGGATACAAATAGTAAACAAGTCTTCCAGGCCAGAAGTAGTCATTTTGGGCATATGGCTACCAATCTTGTTGACAGCAACTTTTTCAGAACTTGCAGACTAACTTATTTTGCATCATCCCTGACTGCATGCCACAACCTCAGCGATGCCATGATGCCATTTTAAACAACCCAGAGAAGAACTACTGGCTCATACTAATTTTTAAGAAGGACTAAGAATTATTCACTTTAAGATTTCAAAGCTCACAGACTAAACAAAGCCTACTGGTGTTAAGGGCCTCTGCAAAGGCTTCTTACCAATTTGTTGCCCGGTATCAAGTAATCTCCCTGACTGACTCCTTAAGAAGGGAACAGCATTTTTGGGACAGTAGCCATTCAGAAATGCACTGAAAACCTTATAAAAGCCTTTATGAATACTTCCCCTCACCATTCATCCTGTGTTTCTTCAAATACTTGAGACAAAAATCTTCTGATTATGCACAGGAACACAGTTGTCCCAGCTCCTCATTCGTTGGACAGAAAGACATCTGATCCCGGCTATTCCTATAAACCAACAACTTTAGACCATAATTAGTAATGCTGTCAAAAAACCCTTCAACTAATTAGGGTCATGCCTGGCCCACGGTAAACACCACTTGAAGGGATATGCTGTGCTTTCAAATGTGGACTGATCAGAAAGCTTGAATAGTTCAGACAATAAACTGAATTAAGTTAGAGTTAAATGGCTTTTTCCTTTTTCTGTTTCCACCTCAGGCTGAGTGAAAGACTAGGACAGCAGATGACTGTCCATGAAAGGAAACATTAGTCAGTCCCCTTCTTGGCTCTGTATCTTCATTTTAAATTCAGTTATGCTTCAGTGTGACTCACACATCCTTGGGACATTCTTTGCTATCATCTCTCCTGGGCATCAGTCACTTAGCAAATAATTTGGCATCTGTAGCCAGGATGTTCCCCCTCAGACCTCTCAACAGCTTGTGGGGACACAACCCTAACAAATATTCCTGCCCCAACTCTATTGTCACTGATGACAGCACTAGACACTGATGAGAGCTGTATAAATTTCCAGTCCTTTCTGAAAGCTAGTGAAGCATTTGGCTCAACCACTTCCTTCAGTGATGAATTCTCCACAGTAGTTTTGTGATATGGAAAAGTGATCCCCAATTTTCACTTTCCAGTTTCATTGAATGGTCCTTTTGTTCTCATGTACATGATACAGGCAGAAGAGAAGCTAAGTCTACTTTTCCTACTCTAGCAATTATTTTATAAACTAGCTGTCCACTTTAATATCTCTCCTTTTCAAAATAGCAATCTCAGTTCTTCCAGTGTCTCAGAGTTTTTACATGTCTTAGTTGCTCATGTCAATATTTCCTGAAGTCTCCTATTTGAGGCCAGACTTCTATGTTGTCTTCAGAGCACTCATACGACATTCTCCTCAATGGTGATGAAATCTCATGCCTATAATTATTACAGGGTAATTTAAACTCCATAACATCAGCCCTTGCAATTGCACTGTTGAGACTGAATTTCAAATACTGTTGTGTTGTCTGGTCACCTTCCCTGCACAGGTCATTTTAGGGAAAGACATTTCAGAAAGTCCTTAATTAACACTGAAACTGTTTTTCCTCCTGTTCACCCTCACTTTGGGACATACTTGTTCTTAAATTTGTAACATCCTCCCAATTAAAAGCTCCTTTCCCGATCTGTTGATTACCATCAAGTGTGTCTCTGGAACAATCAGATCCTTTCCCAGCCTTCACTTTACTAGGCAAAGTTTTTAAGTCAAAATTCTGGGGCTAGGATCTTCATTCTCCAGAAGATCCTAAAAGCCATTTTTACACCTGTTCTCATTTGCATGAATCTTTATTGAGAATGAATGATTAGAACTATTCACAATCTTCTCTATGAGACTTTTTACACAGAATATTCTCTTGATACCTTTCTGTACCATTTACCTTTTAGCAGTTCATGGTGTGTAACCACCTGATACTCAAAGATCTTTTTTCCTCCTTCCCTCTCATTTCCAGTAGGTGAGTTTCCAGGAACAAAAGTTATTGGTCCCTATATGCATTGTAGTAAATTTTGCATACTCAAATCTCATCCAAGATTTCATTTAATCCACCTTTCAGTATTCGTTTATAACATCCTGATCATTCTGTCCTTGTGTCATCAGCAAGTTTCATCCAAATGCTCTTTTTATTTATGCCAAGGCCATGAATTCAAATATGAAACAAGATAAGGCCACACAGTGACCACCATTAGTAATCCTTTTTCCTATCAAGATTCTGCCTTTGTGGAGCAGTCTCAAAGGGCTTTTAAAAATCTAAACATATCAGATTAAATGTTTCTCTTTTATTAACTTCTTTGTTGATGCATCCTGAAAACTGAGAGAGGATTTATGAGATACTCTTTGCTTAAAGAATTAATCTTGGTTATCCAGGATCTTCCAGGTGCTTTGACATATTTTAATTACCATGCCGACCAGCTTTCAAGAAACAGATAAAAGCTTCACTATTCTACTTCCCTGATTCATCCCTAGCACCTTTTACAAAATTGTGGGTACTGCATTAGGTCTTTGTTGTGTTCCCTGAAGCTCTGGTACCATGGCAGCTTTCCATGACAGATCATATATTTTCCTAACTCAAGAAGCCCCACTACTACTCCCTCAAAGTTCTCTGGAATTCTTGGAGGTATACCACATTATGTTTTAAAATTATCAGTTTAACATTTCTCATTATGAACTCCTAATCTTTGAAAGCTGCTTCATTGTAAAAAACAGAATGCATGCAGGACAGGAATACAAAAGTCTCAAAACTGAAAGTGTATGTGAAAAAACAAGGTTTTTCTCAGTTGTTCTCTTTAGCCACCCTTGATCTAACACATCCACTAATTGTTCCACAGGCTTCCCAGTTCTCACACCCAGGAAGATTCTCGTTTATTCTTTTCATTAATTTCATTGTTTGCTCTGCAACTCCCTGTTCTATCTTCCCTCCTAATTATTAAATGCTGCAAATTCAAGCTTTTCCCTACTGTAAATTTTGAAGAACCTCTTGCATGACTCTGAAATTATAAGTTAAGTCACACAGGTATCCTATTTTCCTTTTGATCCACAGGAATGCTTGTCATCCAAGACTATTATTATTGCTGATATCATAGGTATCCGCCAGCACTTCTAAGGATTTTAATCTTTTACTATTAACTCTGATGTCTGCTTCTCAGTCAGAACGCAACGGCATGAACTGCTCATTAGTTTGAGTTATTGCGATCAAACTTTATATCCTGTCTGCATTTTCACACCATCTGCTTTTGAAGTGGCAGGTAGGCTGTTAATCAGACTCACTGTGCTTCAGTGCCTGTGAAGTGTACTGACTCTTTGAAAAGTGACTTCAGGTTGTTCTTCATTTACTGTTTCAAGCAACTTCTGTCCACACTTACAGGCAGGCAGAGCTTTCCTACCTGCCAGTTCTGGGAACGTGTCCACAGCTTTCCTTTCCTAGCACCATTGCCCAGTATGAAGATGCAAACTTTAAAGCACAAAACAGGGATTTCCTTTAAGGACAGCTACCAATTGATCTTCTGGTTTGTTCACTATAAGCATCCAAAACTTAGAATGCAATTTTGTCAATTCAAAAGGAAGGAGCAGTATACAGCTTCCTCTCTCAGAGCTATTTTTATTCTTCAGGGCTAGCAAAGAAGAAAGCCAGTAAAAATTACTTCAGCCTATCCAGTCAAATTAGCCAAGATGCACCTAAGCATCTTAACTGCTGTGTAAGAAGGTACCTTTTCATGAAGGCATTTCAGAGCAGAATCACTTTATAACTTTGCTCTACTTTTTATTCATTGAGCGTGTGGTAATACAACATGTAACAGTACCTCTGTGAGCTTTGGGATCCTAGAACCTGACCTTTGATATCAGTCTGTCCAATGACAGAAATATTTCCCTCGTGAGTACTTCACAATCCTTATTGTAGTAACACTATGCAAATCTTTTGAGTCAGGAAAGTGCAATTATCATGGAAATAATTTTTTTTTTCATGGAAAACTCTTCAGATATTCTACACTGAAAGAAAAACAGCATCACTTGAAAATGTATGCAAAACAAATTCATTCACTGACACTCCTTTCTCTTCCTAAAAAAACGCCTTTGTCTCACCCATGTCTTCTAGACTAGAGCACAGCAGACCCTAAGCCAGTGGAAACACTTGTGAAGACTTTGACCCCCTGGTCTGCCAGACCATGATGGCCAGACCATGATCCCCTCCCCTGGGGTCCCCTGCTCTCTATCCTTACAAGTACCGAGATCACACAGGAATTTGCATTTAAGTACTACTTAGAATCATAGGCTCCTGCAGATTCTGACACCTCTGACTTCACCCTCCAGGTTTCACGGTTTGGACAGGGGGTCCAGAACAAGACTCCAGTATATGACCTTCCTCCACCAACTTTTCCAGATGACATTGTTCCCAGAGGCCCATTCACAGCACAACTTGGCCACAGGGAACCCATAGGAAGGGCTGGGGCAGACCAAGAACATCACAGTTAAAATACTTTCCCCAGATTTGTATCCTGACTCCTGCCCCACTGCACTGTCGGAGATACCACAATCTGAACACACAGTTAAGCACTGGGCAGCAAGTATTTGTCATTTTGTATCTCCTGTGTACTGCCCAAATTTCCTGAAGACTGGGGTTTATAACCCACCTGTTTTTGTCTCCATGAATATTTAATCAATCATTCATACAAAGAGGATAAGCTTCAAGGGGAAAAATGCATTAGAAAACAATTACCTCCAGTTATCTAAAGCAGAATAACAAGAGCATTTGCCTAGGATACACTGGCACATCTCTCTTTCAAACAGGGCATTTGACCTTGGGACACAGAAAAAGCAGTCTCCCTCTGCTCGTGATCCTTGGGAATGAGCCCTGCTCTGTTCCCATGCCTGTCTACAGCCACCGTGCCTGTCTGAAAGATCAAGAGAAAAGCGGGTGAGCCAGGTTTAAACCTCTGCTAAAAAGCCAAGAGAAGAATGAAGGTCCCTTGCAGAGATCTAAAAAACCAAGAACTCATGTAGGGTTCAGGAAAATAAGAGACCAAACACAGGAGACAGACTTTATTTTTGTCCTTGAAGAAGGAAAGGTCACGGTACAAACTAAAGATTTAAAAGGCTTAAGAGAACCAGAATGAAAAGAGACATTACAAATGCACCAATTAGGGGGAAAGCTTCAGTTAGAACTTGTGCCTTGTCACTCATCAAAGAATCCAATTACGAGACCAAAACCAGGCTTTGTTAGTTCTGCAATTCACAGAACTACCTGCTTCAAAGCACATTAAAGTGCAGCTGCAGCTTGAAAAGTGACTATCACAGCTACATGGGATGGCATGGAGCCTGCACCGAGTCTTGGAGGAAACAAAGACCCAACCTTCAGTCCCTAAGGAATGAACACAGGGACTTTCCTCATTTCAACAAAGCCTCCCTGTTTTGGAAGCATGGCCAATGTCCCTGTCTTAGACTTCTGAGTATTTCAGGGAGAGTCTGTACCTTTGCAGGTCCTATTCGAAAGCAGAGGCGGTCTTGGAAGAGACAGGACAGTCCATGTGGAAACCATTTTTGTGGGTAGCAAGAGACAGGGGGGGCTTCTGTCCACCCAAAATATTGCACTGTCTTTCCCAGCAACTAAACCTCTGGAGCATGGCTGGTTTGGGTTTGGCTGGCACTCCTCAGGCAGGGAATGGCTGACAGACAAAACACACCCCACTGCTGGGAGCCTAAGAGCAGTGTGTGGGAAGGGGACACATTTCACCCTGATGATTCCGTCCTACCTGCTGTGTGAGGGACTAAATTAAATTTAAAGGCTTGCAGGATGAGAAGACGTAGTCTTGAGATGTGCCAGGGGAAATTTAGGCTGGGCAAATTCAGGTTGGAAGAATTACTTCACCCAAAGGGTGATTAGGCATTGGAATGGGCTGCCCTTGGAGGTGATGCAGTCACTATCGCTGGAGGAGTTTGAAGAACACTGGACGTGGCACACAGTGCCATGGTCTATTGCCACGGTGGTGTTCAGTCACAGGACGGACACGGAGATGCCGGAGGTGTTTCCCAACATCGCTGACTCCGCGCCTCCACCCGGAGGCAGAGCGGCGCGACCCGTGCCCTCACACACAACATGGACCCCCCGCTGCCATTTCGCGGGAGCCGTTCCCCACGTGCCCCGGACACGGGGCACTGCCCCGCCCGCGCCCTGACGTCACGCAAAACGCATGCGCCAAGCGGAGGCGGGAGGGGGCGCCACCGCCCGGGGCCGGGGGCGGGTCAGCCGGAAGCGGCCGAGCCCCGCGCAGGAAGTGGCCCCCGCGCGCACGCCGCGACCAGAGGCCCCCGGCTGCGGCCGCCCGCGCGGCCCTTTGTGACTCATGTGACTGACGCGCGCGGCCAGACCAATGAGAGCGGCTCCTCCCTTGCCCGCCTGGCCCCGCCTCCTCTCGGGCCTCATGGCCAATCGGGAGGGCGAGTTCGCCTCCGTAGCCATCTCCTCCTTGATGGATGGGTGCAAAAGCCAATGAGATGACTAGCCCCGCCCTTGCCTCCCGCCAATGGGTGCCGCGCAATGCGGCGCTCGCGGGCCGGGGGTAGCCAGGGAGGGCCCGGCCGGACGCCCCCGCCCCGGCGGAGTGACCGCCGCTGCCGGCCGCGCTGCTGCGCTGGGGCAGCCGCCCTGCCCTCCCCACCGCCACCGTGAGGGGCTCCGGCCGCCCCCGGCCCCGGACAGCCCCGCCGCCCGCCACACGTTCCCTGGCTGGATGCGACACGGGGCGGGGAGGAGCCGCCAGGCCGCTGCGTGCGGGGGCTCTGCGCGCTCTTAAGGTGGCTCGAGGGCCCGACGGGAGCGGGACCCGGATAGCCGGGGGTGTCCCTGCTGGGGAGGAGGAGGGGCGCGGCAGGGCGGCGGGAGCTGCCTGCTGCGAGGGCGGTGTGCGGGGGCGGCTGCTGGAGAATTCCCGCTTGACCGTCAGGGTGAGGGAGGTTTGTAGCGGGTGATAAGAGCCTGTCACATGAGGATTCCTGCTGAAGAGACGGGGAGCGGCGGCTGGAGACAGTGTGTGCCTTCTTGTGTGTCCGAGGCTGGGCCAGCAAACACGTCCCAACCTTTGAAACTTGGGAGCTCCTGGCAGGTGCGGTTGGCACTGGTGGAGATATCAGGTACACTGACTTTCTTGTAGTTAGGATCCCAAACGTGTAATCGAACCGCTGAGTTTTAAACCACCAGTTTTGGCTTTTTGATTGTGTAAGATGCATCATTACACGCATAGGTATATCGTTTACACAGAACATAGAGTACACCAAGAAATTATTCAAGATACACAACATGAGTAACCAGTGAATTTTTACATACGTATCCACAGAATCCCTGAATCTGTGAGGTGGGAAAAGACCTCTGAGAACATTGAGTCGAAGCTTTGACTGGACACCACCATACCAAGTAGACCACCATAACACCATAGCACTGAGTGCCACATCCAGTCTTTCCTTAAACTCTTCCAGGGACATTGGCTGCACCGCCTCCTTCGGCAGCCCATTCCAATGTCTAATCACAGTTTCTGTGAAGAAATTCCTCCTGAAGTCCAACCTAAACCTCTTCTCACACAGCGTGAGGCTATGTCCTCCTGTCCTGTCTCTTGTTACCTAGGAGAAGAGGCCAACCCCCACCCGGCAGCCCCCTCCTTTCAGATTTCGTAGAGTGAGAGGGTTATCTCTGAGCCTCTTCTACAGGCTAAACAATCCCCACTCCCTGAAGTACAAGTTCTTGTGCTTGTGTGCAAGTACACAAACAAAGATTCTCCTGGCTAAAAAGAGTTTTTTTTAAAAAAAAACCCAAGCCAAACACCAAACCCTGCCCAGGGAGAAAAACATATTAGGATACCTGCATGTTACACAGGATTGCTGAGATGCATATTTATTACTAGTTGCAAATGGAAGGAACAGTCCTTTAGCCAGGATGTGGAAGAGAATTCCTTCCCAAATACCGAGACTTTCAGTGTCCCAACTGCCAAAAACCAAAGCCACCTCCTACACCTTCCTGGATGCGAGAAGCCCCAACTGCCCGCTACCCATCTGTCAAAATTTATAGATCTCCTTAGACAAATATTAACAATTCAGTCATGCACAAAGCCTGTGGCATATTGAAAAAATTGGGAGAAGGATAAAATACATTGAATGTAATGTAAAAATAAGCTACGTGGTGACTAGTTTACTCTTTTCCCCCATGTCTCCATCTGCTCTCCTCTGTGTTCTACTTAGCTTTGAAAGGCTTTGGGGTGTGGCTTTGTTCTCTGAATGCTGAATATGATGATGGATCACGACACATTTATCTCTGTGCATTTCTGCCACACTGATCCTTTGCCCTGCCTCCCTAGGGCACTTTTTGTGTTGGATGGTAATTTTTGCATTTACATTCTTACAAGCAGTGGAACAAGTTAGTTACATCATACCTTTTAATTGTCTATAAAAAGCAGGCAGTACTTCATATATTCATTCGGTGAGAGGATCCTGAAAACCAAAAGGAAAAATAAGTAGGGAACACACATCGGATGCCTGGCACACGTCGAGTCCAACCACAGCTTTTTAACACCTCTGCAGTTGGCCACAGATCAAACAACTTTCAGATACCACTGTCTGCCTTCCAGCACAATGATGCTCCTGCCTTGTCTCTCAGTAAAGAGTGGTCTGAGCACTCTATGGACACAAATCTTAGCTAGAGGAGGACTGGGGAACTTGAACTAGGAGTAGCAAACACACCTGAAGACTGCCTAGCCCAAACAAAAGTCAGAAGAGAGGCAGAAGAACAAGGGAGCTGAAGCTAACTGTTCACGCAGGACTTGAGTGAGGCTGGAAGAAAAGACAGAATAGGACAGAGCTCTGCTGTGGAGGTAGGAGGGAAAGAGATGGTTGTTGGCCCTTGGTAATGATCAAGAACACCGTAATGGGGATCTGTAGTGAGATAATGTGAATAGTATGGGGGAAAAGGCAGGAAACCCTTCTTGACAGAGCAGGTAATAACATGGGGAGGAACATTTTAACTAGAGCTGCTGGCATAGGTGCAGAACAAAAGGATAACGTGGGAGAAAGAGGACACAGAGAATCCTGAGAGGATGGAGGATGATGACTGACTTCCTGAAATGAAGGTGTGGAACTGTAGCACAGGTTTTGACCTGTTGAAGGAATGCAAGGAGTCATTGCAGGCGCAGTGGTAACCTCAGCCCTGCAAAAGTAGTAAGTCTTAAAACACCCCCTCTACTATCTCAGTTTCCATATTAACAGTTTCCAGAAGGAAAAAAAAAAGATTTTCTCAGAAAATGCCATTTCCTCCCAATATGGCTCTTCTCTACTTGAAGCCTTACAGCAGTGCTGCCATTTGGAAGTATGCAGATGTGAAACCACACACAAAAAGATGAGATGATCAAATACAGGGTGACTTTCAGATAACTGGGATGGGGGCCCCAGGGGGGGCTGTTTCGGTCGTGCTTTTCAGATTGACACATCAAAATGATCTGCCTATGACGTTGGCTGCAGGTGTATGGGATGCCAGGCAGCACCTGCTCCTCCTCACACGCATTTTAGAGTATTAGCTCTTACTTAGTATGCTTTACTGCACAGTCCCCTTTAATGTTATAATGGACTGCTGCCTAGGTCTGCATCCCTGAGACACATCAACAGGAGCTTCCTAGTTTTTGGCCAGCTGGGTGAGAGCAGAACAGCACTGAGCATAATTCACAGAGTCACAAAATCAGTTAGGTTGGAAGGGACCACAGTGGATCATCTGGTCCAGCCTCCTTGTTTTAGCAGGGTCATCCCAGAGCACATTATGCAGGATTGCGTCCAAATGGTTCTTGAGTATTTCCAGTGAGGGAGATACACAAGCTCTCTGGGCAGCCTGTTCCAGTTGACAGTCTGTCCTGTGCAGCTTACCTACACAGTAAAGAAGTTTTTCCCCATGTTCAGGTGGAACTCCCACTACATCAGCTTCTGCCTTTTCGTCCTAGTGGTTGGCATCACTGAGGAAAAGCCTTGGGACCGCCATTTTAGATATTTACACACATTAATGAGGTGAATTAATGGGGTTTCCTGTATGGTTCTAGCTGGCTGTAACACACAGAAGAAATGGCAATGAGACTTTTAATAGGGTTGTGGTAGAAATACCTTTTAAAATCTGGTGATGTCTCTACAATAGGTTGTGGACACACAAGGCTGGAGGGAAGGTTACTAGGAACGGAGAGCTGCATTGTTTTGGGGTGGGATTTGACTCGGAGCATTCACAGGGCTGAAGCAGGGCACCACCACTGCATGGCCGGTGTGAGCAGCGCCGGACACCCAGGGCGCAGACCCCGACCCAGGGTGGCCATTTGTGAGCCCCGTGCCGGGGCTATGACCGGCTGTCTCAGGGGTGACCCCGCAGCCGCTGCCCCCCACTTAGAGCGGCGAAAGGCGGCTGCTGGCAGCGGCCTGGGGGCAAGGGCCCCACGGCCACCTCTGCGAGAATCAAGCCCCGGTGCCGGGGATGGCCTCGGCCGGTCCCGGCGGGTGGGCAGCTCCTCTCCTCCGCCTGGCAGAGCTGGCTGCGGCTCCCCCGGCCCGGCGCCTCCTTAACCCGGGGAGGCGGGGGCGGCCGCGGCCGGGGGGAGCCGGGGGAGGCGGAGCGGCGGCCGGGGAGGAGCCGGGGCCTGCAGTGGAGCCGCAGCCCGGAGCAGCAGCCGCGGGAGCGGCGGGGCCTGGAGAGAGTCAGCGCCGCCCGGGCCGGGCCCCCCGCACCGGAGCCCGGGGAGCCCCCGGGGGACGAAGCCGCGGCCCGGCGGAAGGCGGCGGAGGCGCGGCGCAGCCCCGCGCAGGCCCGTGAGCCGCCGCGGCCTCCCGTGGTAGCCGAGCCCGGGCAGGAGGAGCTGGGGCCTGGGGGGAAGCCAGGGACAGCGGCCGGGGTGGGGGGACACCCCCGTAGCCTGCCAGGGTCGGGGAGAGACTCTGCCATCCGCCCCCCGCCCCGTCCGCAGCCCCGTTAGGCAGCCCCGCGCCCGGTGTGGGGATACCCCGGCGGCCCCCCCGCCTGGCCCCTTCCCTGCAGCTGGTGAGGGAGCTTAACACTTGCCCCCTTCCCCACTAACAAGCCAAGGGTGTGTGGAGGCCTCCGGCACCCAGCCCTAGTAACTAGAAACAGCTCTGCTCTTCCTCGCGTGGAACAGAGCCTTCTGGAGCTCTCTCGATACTTGTTAAGGGAAGAGGTGTCCTCAGAGCCCAGTTCCTGAGGATTGTGAGAATAACCTTTACTGCCTGCTCCCTCTTGCTGCTGAGGAAAGTCTTCTGCCAGACAGAACAGACAGCCCTTCCCCAGACCAGGTAGTAGCGGGAGTCTGCAGAAGAAATCCTGTATGCTCAGGAGAGGCAGTTCCCAAGACAGAAATAAGCAGGACCTCCAGATACTTACCTAGTAATTGTAATTATTTACATCTGCTTAGCAGGTGATAGAGCAAAGCAAGGGAGTGAAAGCAGAGAGAGATTTAGCTATTCTTTCTTTTTCCTGTTGTTGTTAACTGGAGATAAAGGTAATTTCCAATACTGATCTCATCCTCCTTCATCCCAAGGAAGATCCCTCATCTCCTAATCCCAAGAGGGTTTTCTTCAAATACCCCGTCCAAGGAGAGAAGACACACCTCCTAGTTACAGGGAGAGGAAAAGGCAGATTTCACTGATAATATCCACAGCGATAGCAAGAATTGGTTTAGAGGGAGAATTTTCCCCCCTGCTTACAGGCAGGGTGTACCTAGAGAAAAGATATTTCTAGGTAGGCAGATTGGGGAAATTGATTTCTCAAATAATCTGACCATCAGTGAAAAGGCTGTTTCCCAGGGGAACACCTCTTTAGTTGTTAGCTGCCAAAAGGGAGAGAGAATCTCCATCCTGGTATAAAACCATCAGTTTTAGGGAACTGACAATCCCAAGTAGATTGTTTTAATAGTCAAGATCCTGATTTCATCCACAATCCTTTCGCCCTCGAAATATTTTTTGAAGAAGCCCTTGGAATAGCTGACAACGGTCTGAGTATGGGTCTCAGAGAAGGAGTGTGAAGGGCAGCACCCCAGCAACCAGCACTGAAGATAATCCACCTCCCTCCAGAAAATCTTCCAGACAGAGTGAGTGACCACATTATATCACCTCTATTCCTAGCTGTCTCACCTTCTGTCCTTGTTTTCTGTGTCTCTTCTACTCTCACTGTATCTGCTTGCTTTTAGTCTTTTAGCTCTTTCTGTTTCTGAACCTCTCCCTACCTTCTATTTTTCTATGTCTTTCTCAGTCATTTAGCTCTCTTATATGCTATATGGAATTGACCTGATTCTTTCCCTCACTATTTAGCTTATGGGAGACCTTAGCCCTATTTAATTGTAAGAAGCCTCTCTCCCTTCTACTTTCTTTCCTGATTTATTCATCCTAGACTCAGCCTTAATCATTACTAGTGTGAATTAATTTCTGTCATTTAGGGGTCATTGAGAACAGTAATAGTGGCCAAAAAAGCTTTGAGGAGACTGGAGCAGTGATTTGTAGTGCCAGTGTCCAAGGATACACCCATGGGGTAGAGTGTCACTTCTCCATGTGGGTCCTACTATGCTTCAACCGTGGGAATAAAATCATTGTGTAGTGCAGACCTTGCTGTGCTTGGGGTCTAAACCTACAGATCCCCATGCAAATACTCTGAGATGTGTGTCCTGTGTACCTAAGGGACTGTGGGATGAATTCTGGAAAGAGTGCCCTTGAGAGTGGGTCCTGTGGTGCTCAGGGGACTGGGAATGAGAAGCTGTGACAGTGCTGGTGGAACCTGCTCTGAAAGCCAAAAGAAGCCGTTCGGTTGCCACCAGTCTTCGTCTGTGTTTTATGCTGCGTTCAGGGGCTAGGAATGTGAATCCTAGTGCTGGTGCTGCGTGAGCCAAGCTGCTGCTTTTTGTAAATGAGGCAGTTAATTCCCAGCCACAAACGAGTGTTCTGACACCAATGTAGTGATTTCCTGAGAAATCAAATCTGAGGGAGACTTCATCTCAAATAAAGCCGAAGCAGATTCCAGCAGCAGAAGAATCTTGGATATCTCACTTGAGGTATTACTGGTTTTAGTGAGATAGCAGTGAGGAAATCCAAGAATCAAATGGTTAAACAGGGAGTCCCTGAAGAAGGAACTCTGTGGTGTATGTAATGTGCTTGCAAGATCAGACAAAAGATGCCAAAGTGATTCCCCATTTTGGCAGAGAATGTTGTCAGTTATCCATAGCTTCAGAAGGTGGCTCTTCCTAAGGGAAGGCTGAACCACCTTCCCTTAAGTATACATATGTTCTGGGGGTACTGTTAGATGCCCTCCTACCTGTTGCCCTATAGTTATGCAATCAGCCTGTTTTGAGTAGAGCTGTGTTATCTAGCACAGGGGAAGAGATAACTGAGGCATTTTGGCCTTTGTACATTCAAGGGGATAAACTGACTTTTCATGCTCTTGAGGTTAATTTACCTCACGCTGCCCCCTTCCTCACAGTAATGACTTGACATTTTTCAAGTGCTTTTGCCTCTGATGGATGCCAGGGCACTTTATAGAATATATTTGCCAGCCTTAACAAAATTCTGTTCTTCCACAACAATTACCTTTCTGCATATGAAACATTTTTATTTCTTCCATTAATGATAAAGATTTTATATTTGCTGCCTGAGCTTTAAACGTTCATTACAGACATAAAAGGTTGGAAGTGGTGTGCTATTGTTATTTATTTGTTAGTTGCTGACAAGGCATTCAGTACTGACTTGGACACCAAATTAAAACAGTCTCTGCTCTAAAGATCTCATGATCTAAAACACAGCTATACAAAAGCTGGGACATACTCATAAATTTTAGGGAATAATTTTTTGAGAGCACAGCTCTTCAGAGTGATCATGGTATTCACATCAAATCTTTATCACAGGTGAAAATGCAGCTTCCTCTGAGGTGGAATACTGCAGCTGCTCTGCACCATTTATTTTTTACAAAAGTATCTATACAAGAAAAACTGAGAGTATTATTTATCTTCATGAAGGTGTAGGATACTTTATAGACACATTTAAATGCAAGTGTTACAAGAATTTGCATTAAGAATGTTAAACCTGACCACCTAAAATTAGACTTTAAAAACCACATTAATGTACCAAAGTAAATAGCCTAATTCTTGTAAATGCCCAGGAACGTAGAGTTGGCTTCAACAGAAGCAATGAAGTCTTCTACATTTGAGGAAAAAGACGCTTAATTGTGCGTATATGGGTTTGTAAGTTTAACTTTGGACATTCATGCTTCCAAAGGTTGACTTTTTAAGTTGAAGCAGTCTGATCCTATCCTATGGGGACTCAGTTCCCATCTGAGAACTGACAGTTTGGCATTTCTCAGGTCAGGCCCTTAAGCAAAATGAAATGAGACTGTCTAAAGAGTTATGGGAAAAGGATTATGTTACTGAAAGTCATGAGGTTATAATACTGTTTAAGTATGTGTTCTATAACTTCTTGGGTTTTATCTTGAAACGTGGTTTTGTAGGCAAGTTTCTAGGATAGAATAAGGAGTCCAAAAAGTTGCAATGTAAGAATGAAACAGTTTGAGGAGTTTGCATTTAATTTTTCAGTCCGAGAGAGTTGTAGTCCTCCTGGTTTGGGTTTTTTGCTGTTGTTTTTTTTTTTCCCCCCTCTAAAAATACAGCTGGATGTTGGTGTCTCTGAAGAAGTTTATTCTTGCTACAGAGGTACGGATTACAGATTACTACCTCTTTCTCTAAACTTCAGCTGACTTTCATATGCTGGGAGATTCAGTCTGCATCCCAGTTTGGATCTTTGGCCCTTTACTTCAAATGTCAGAAAGGAGGTGTGGTTAAAGGGAACTGTGATATGGACAGCTGTCCCTCAAGAGCAGGACTGAGCTGATTATCTCATTTTACATAGCTGTCAGACAAGAACTGGATCTTGGTCATTAGCAACCAAAAGATGAAAAATGGTTCTGGGCTCATTTTTCCATTTGCTTCTCCCAACCTTGGCTAGAATAGTAACCAGGGATTTTCACACAGAACCTTATGTATTTTGTAATACTCAATTTGCAGAATCTTTCTGAGTGGTGCTTCAGAACTGAAACTTTGAAGGATACTGTTTTTGGTTTGGGAGGCATCTTCTCTAAGATGAGTAGACCCTAGGTTGATGGGCAGCCTAATGTGATAGCTGACATGTTTGAACTCTCCAGTTGTGTTAACTCTGAAGCCTAAAGAAAAGCCCTTAATTTGCTGTATTGTTGGCAGTTGCATATGTTAGTTTAGTAAGAATATCAAGTTGATGTGTTCAGCCTCCAAATGCTTATTGTCTTTGTAGGAGGCAGTATTGCTGCTTGCTATGTTTTGCTGGTTTTGTTTCCTTCTTCCTTCTGAGGGATATATGATGAACATAAAAATGTATAACATATTTCTGCCCTGAACTCACGTTTCTTCGCTTTTAAAGGCTATCTGTGTATGTGTATTACTGAGAGAGAGCAAGCATGCTGCAGTATGTTTTCACAATTAATTAACTGCAAATTTTCATCTTAAGTTTGAAGGCCAAATGCAAAATACTGTGACTGTTTCAAAATTTGGAGATCTCACAGCCAACTTTAAGACCAATCTAATGCTATATCCTGTGGTCCTTTGCCAATATTTGGACTAGATTGTTGTTTTATCCATCTTTGACCTTTGATCTTTATCTTTGACCTGCCCAGTCTTCCGATTACCAACCTGATACTTCCTTAGGTAGGCAGCACAGATTTAAAGTAGATAGCAGACATTTCGGTACTGCCTGACTTTTCCTGAATCCCTGAACTCCATAGCATCATGTGGCACTCATGTTCCTCTCCTGTACCTTTAAGGCCCAGCATGTTTCCAGCCTGCCTACTTCTTAATTCGCATTTCCTCCCACACCCACTCCTCCTCTCAGTTGATCCCCCTCTTTGCATCTCTTTTCTCTTGTGGTCCCTTTGGCATTCTTTCCTGTGGTCCTAGAAGTCTAAAATGCTGCTTTTCTCTTCATCAAGCAAGCATCCCTCACCTTCTCACTAGGATTCTTCACTGGCGGGAGTCTTTTACTGCATCTCACAGGCTCTGGTCTTACTTCCACACCTGCATTTTGACTTGTTGCTGGTTGCCTTTTGTTAGATTATGTGCCTGCGGACACATAGGATTTTTTGTCTGAGGTTGTTTCTAGAAATTTCTTTGTTTTGAATCACTGAAAATATCCAGTTTTGCTTGGCTGGGGAATGGCACTTGGTCTCCATAGTCCAACTCAATTCATTCTCCCATCCTCCCTTCTTTTCTTCAGGAATAGCTCTATTTTAGTCAGTTAGAATTAAAAAAAAACCCCTTCCATTACATTCTCAGGTTCCATCTAGCACTTGAGGATCTTGGTTGTCAGAACTGGGCTGTGTATTTTGTGCAAGGCCTAATACCTCATTCTTCATCTTTCTGAGCTGGTCAGTTTATTTGATGTGAAACCAAGAACCAAGGGAATGTGTGTTCTTTTTTTTGGCTCTTTTAAGTATAAGAGAGACTGAGTAATGAGGGACAGGGTGAGATGATGAGTGAGAACTGTTATACCTCGAGGAAAAAAATATTTACTTTTTTTGTTTTTTACCATTAGCAATTCAAATTTTGTTTATGCTCTCTGCTCTATAAAGACTGTGGCTGATTATAGCAGAAATATGTAATTACTGTTAAAAGTTCAAATCTGAATAATTGGGAAAGAATCTGAACACTTTGTGGTCACAAATTAAAGGAGCAAAGTTCCTGAATTCTCAGTTTCCCCTAAAAAAACTATTGTTAAGTAAAACCAAGACAATTTCTTCCTCCCCATCAGGAACTTGGAGAGAAAAATAAACAAGCTGCTAAAACAGTTACATCTAAAATTGTTTTTATCTCTACCTGAACAAAGCAGACAAGGTTTGAATGTAGAGAACTGGTCTGGGTTTTGGGAGAGCAGTGTTCTCTGCATGGTTCTGCTATTCCTTTGCTGGGTGACCTTGGGCTGCATGCTTCTCCATGCATGGCTTCCCATTTATCCTGGAATAGGTTATTGATCCTTTATAAGGGTTCCAAAGTATAAGGATGAAAACCACTCTATAATGGCTGCTTGCTCTAGCTGCCAGTTGGCTTAATTACAATGTGATACTGAACTTAAAATCTCTATATGCTGTTTTTTGTGGCATTAGGTAACAGTGAAAGCCCCAGTGCATTTTTGTTTCATTGAAGGACCAGTCACTCCGCAGTTGAAAGATTCTGTGTGATTATGTGCAGTATAGAATGGTTTTGTAAGGTGACTTCAGTACAGATATTCTCACTCCCTTGAAACTTCTCCTGAGATCTCTAATGACCTTTTCTTGGCCAAGTCTCAGGATCTCTATTCCATCTTCATCCTTCTTGGCTTCCCTGCTGTTTTTGACACTTGATCATGCCCAGTCTTGAAATCTTGTCCTCCCTTGACTTTTGTGACAGTATTTTCCTGGTTTCCCTCCTAACTATTCTAGTCATTCATTCAGTAGCCTCTGCGTTAAGCTGTTTACCTCCCTCCATTTTTTTTCCCATAAGTTAGACACAATGACCCACTTCTAGTATCCTCTCTTTGCTTTTCTTTACCTCCTTCATGCCAGGGATATTAAATTATGCAACTTTGCATACTACCTTAACTTTTTTTTTTTTAAATTAATTGCTGCAAATTTAAGACCCCTGAGGCCCAATATGGAACTTGAGAAAGCTCCTTTGAGATTTGCCTTCGTTTCCTGGTTTTCTTTGCTGCAAGCTTCCATGGTTGGGCATATAACATGTTCTTGCTCTGAATATACAGTGTAGGACTTATCTTCCTGTTCATAGCCTGAATTTTGCTGCTTCTTTCTGAGTTTCTTTGAGTAACCTTTATGCTTCTTCCTTCACTTACCATCGCTGTTAGTGTGAGCTGTTCTTGCTGGCCTCTGACAACTCTGTTACTTTCTCATCTTCTTAGCAATACGATTGCTGAAGCTGTCCTCCTGGCATGTTTTCTCAACACGTAACCATCTCCTCTTTGACAAACCTGTGCTTTGGCTATCATCCACCCCGTAAGGTTCCAGCTTGTTGTGCTCACTCTAAGGGACCTTCATATTTGTTTCTTCCCTATCTGTTGCTGCCCCTTACTGCATTGTCCTTTGCTCTGTCAGCAATACAAGCATGACATTCTGCTTTTCCATTTTTTGCATGAACATCTCTTTGCATTCTTCCTCAGCTGACTCATACCTTGATACACACAGGAATACTGCCAGCCAATAGAGGCCAGACATATTGGAAAGTGCTTATTTTATAGAACCCTAGAATCATTAAGATTGGAAAAGGCCTCTAAGATCATTGGTTCCCACTGTTAATTGCATATTTGCAATTAGCTGTTTTCAAATATGCAAATAGCCATTATTTGCATTTTTAAAAATTATTCAAAGGTCTAATACTCAAATGTAGTCATCTTACTGTATGTACTGCACTCTCCCTGACTCCTCTTATGAAGAAGGTTGATTGCAAAAGAAATACAGATTGTCGTAAGCAAAGACACAACATCTTGAAGACTGGAATGTTCAAGGTTAGAGCAGAATAATATTTACTTGCAGCTGCAAGGTGACAACTGTGGCAAGCTTGTGTGTGGAAGAAAAGGACTCTTTTCAGTGTCTGTAAGGAGATGAACAGAAGATTTAGTTTCAGGATGATACACAAAATGGAGCATTTTGTGAGTAGGATGCAGAAAGCCAAGCAGCAGTTCTAGTGTTTTAAGCAGGGAGGAACCATTAATGGATGTGTGTTCTGTAGCAGTGTGGTTCTGAATCCTCTTGACCTTCAAGCGTGGTACAAATCTTTTTGAGTTGCGAGCCAGGCCAGGGATGTCAGGTGTTTTGTCTACTGGAAGAGAGTTCTGTCAGTTTGAGAATAACAGCTAACAGAATAGTAAAAAGGAATTATGTTAAAACAGTGGTTGAGACTTAATTTATAAGTCACATGCTGTATTATTTGATTATTCTGATCATTCTCCAGCTTCAATTTCAGCTGTGCTTTGCTCTCAGACTCCTCTTTAACATGCTTCTCTGCAGTGCTTTGGTAATCTCAACCCTGGGAGGTTGTGCTCTATGTACATTTTGGTCATGTGGTATACAACTAATCTGCACTTGATACCGATTTCCTTTTTTCCTATGAATTTAGTACAGAGTTCTTACTACTGCTTGATACCTATTTCTACAAGTGGGTTGTGGTTGTTTCAGAAAGTATTGCAGAGTTCATATTGACTAATCTGTTTTCAGTGGTTCAGCCTTTGGTGAGCAAGTTCTGACCACTTGCAGTCAGATTTTCATTTTCCCTGTTCGTGGCTGACATTCCTTTCTCTACCATAGAAGCTGTCATTAAATGCAAGGCTAACAGTAATTTTTCACCCAGAGACTTAATTTTTTAATGTGAATAACAATACAGTTTTTGTTTATAAACATGTTACATTCTTTTAACCTGGATTAATTCTATATATGTCTTTGCAATGCTGTGCAGATCTGGGCAAGATAGTCTGCATGCTGATCTACTTCTGATGTTGTCTCTAATTTCAGAGACAATCTGTGTATTAAATCAGTGTTTGCATATCTCGTGCTGCAGGTTTATTACTGAATGTGATTCTCATAGGCAGGTAAAACTGAAATCCTTCTGCTTGGGGGCTCTCGTAGGGCTGGGGGAAATACCTGCTCTTACATACTGTTTCTCTACCACAGACTTCCCAGTTTCCAAGGGAAAATTTCATTTCAGATATGTGCTCATAAATTTGACTTACTCCGAAACCAGTTCCCTGTACCTTTCTCAGTGTAAGAGTAATTGTTCTGTTAATATTCTTTAAGCAAATGTCAAAGATTTCTCTCCTGCCTTGGCATATGCCTGGAATTACAGCTCCTAGTTCCAATGGTGAAATATTGCGTAGTGGTACTGAGGGTGGAGGGATGCTGCAGAGACATTTCTGCTGTGGTAATGTATTTTCATTGCACTTCTTCAAAGTGCTTGGTTTACTTTTTGCTTCAAATCTCTTATTGGGAGGGTTGTCATGGGACATTTGGCTTATTATTAGAATAAATCTTTTCTAGTAGTCTTATTACAAAGGAAATAATTTCCAGCTCAAAAGTGTTTTATGTATACCAGTATTCTCAGTATAATTTACTTTTTCTTTTGACAGGTGTTACATATTCCTCACTTTACCTTACACAGCATCATAAATAAACAAACTGGTCTTAACTTTGAACACATATTTTCAGACTATCTAAGGAGTGTCTGCAATGTTTGTGTAGTATTTCTCAATGCTTTTTTTCCCTCTATGTTTATAGAGCAGACAACAAAAACATTTGATTAGTTGGTCTTATTAAAATCTGGTAAGACCCTAGCTATGCTCAATCCTAACCTGTTATGCCCATAAAGATACTACCTCCCTTGACATGAGCATATTTCAGACTTTGGCTATAATGCCATCTGTTGATAAGTTTAAATAAGCAGGTCAGGTTTTGTAAACTATACCATTTGTCAGTTTCAAACAAAGCTACGACATAATTGCCTTTGGAATTGAATCCTGATGCACTTCCAGCATGAGGGTTTGGGTGACTTTATAGTTCTCAAAAGACTTCATGCTTCATTAGTACCAAAATGCTTGCACAGTCAGTGTTGTTCATTTACTAAATTCAAAATACAAATTTATGGCCTGCTTGTGCACCTTTCACAAAATGGAGGGAATCAAAAGGTCCTATGATAAATGTGCTATCATGATATTTATCTAATCTGTAATGACAGTGAAAACAAATTTGTTTTATTTTTCTTTGAAAATTAATATGAAACTTATTTTATTGAGATTTCTGTTTATTAAAGGAAAGTCATATCTGTATAACAGTTCAATTATAACAAAACAATTAGTCCAATGATTTAAATTAAGCTATACATGGCCTAAAAGTTTTAATCTTCCTCTAACTGGTAATTTTCAGTACCATCTCAGTGTTTTGTGTAACTTGGAACAAAATTTCCATTCAGGATACCGTAATGACAGTGCTACCTGTGTTCCATGAAACAGCACTGAGCATTCAGAGCCGTGCTGTCTTGTCCATGCAGTACATTGGAGCAGGGCTGCAGAGCCAGAACCTGATGTGTGGACAGATGCACACTGTGACAGTTCATACTCACAGGCAACACCACGCTGTGTGCTCTTAGGTGACAGTAGCTTCCTTTGGTTGGATCCCTTCTCCCTTTGTGGCTCATGGTTAGTGAGAACCACTTGCCTCCTGCTACCACATCTGCAAGCCTGCAGTTAATTGGGATAACATTTTTAGCTTGTTCTGCTGCTCCCCAAAAAAGGAAGCATGGTTCTACGATATGAGAATTTCTCTTACCTCTTTGCCCCAGGGAAGGGTTTTCCTCCTTTCATATGGCACTACAGACAGAAGGGTGATGTCAAACTGCAGTGCCTTTCTTTTGTCACTAACATGACACCTATCATTCCTTCCAGGTTAAGCTTTGTTTTATGAACAATACTGAGCAGCTTCTCTTCCTTCTTCATTTGAGTCCAGAAATATAAACATTTCCTGAAGGCTTCTCACAAGTAGTTACCACCAAACTGATGGATAGCAATTTCAGTCTGGGCAGATAATCAGTATCCTCTTATTTCTTACATGAAGCAAGTATTTCTGTGAGAATGTTTGCTTAGAGAAGATCAGATTTTTAAGTGCTTTAATTCACATTAATTTCCTTCATAAAGAAGGAAAGCACATATCTTAAAATGACAAATTTCTCTTTCTTCTAGACTCGGCAAAATTGATTATTTGCCCCTTTTTGTATTGGATGAGGACATAGGGTTTTTTGAGTGTAGTTTACAGGAGTACGTCAGAACTGCTTGTTACACCAAAATAGAGGCTCTCCATCTCTTCATGTGGTATTCTTGTTTTACTTCTACTCCTTACATTGTGACACTATTTCAGAAAGGTTGTAGTCAAATAGTCCTTTTTTGCCAGTTTTTTTATTTGCTAAATACCTTAGACACTAGGGGCATCTCTGAGTATATTAGATGAATATTGTTTGTTAGATCACTGTATCTGTGTTTCAGGCACCTAAATAGAAGTGGTCGTATATTCATAGGTGTTCTACAGCTATGTCTATCATTGCTTGGTGGTCTGTTTTGTATTTTTTCTCTCAAAGTTCACGTTGAGAAACTTGAGTCTCCTTAAAATCTTTTTGTCACAGTGTTTCAGTGGATCAGAATACCAGCAAATAAAGCAATGATGAAAGTAAGCACAAAAAAATGTAAATTTTGAGATTTATTCTAGAATAGGCATCTTCTGTGGGCAGTGCGCATCACGATACCATTCATTGTGTGGCTCCCTACTTCAGTCCTAACTGATTCTGCCTGACCAGCCTTTGAATCCAGCCATAGAGAACGCTTCAGGCTCTAAATGTTTATTAACTGCATTCAGTGTGACCCTTAGAGTGTTGTTCCCCACATCTCATGTTTTTCTGTCCTGATAGGCAAGTAGCAGCGATCCTGGATAAGATCTGACTGGCTTAGAGCGAGCATTTGCAAAGTACGGATTTCTTCAGCACCCGAAGGGATGGCCCTAACTGTCCCATCGACAGAATGGCTTGCATTTGCAGCAGGAGCTTCCATTTCCTAGTTACTAACATTCAAAATAAGGCAGTAGTTTTCCTGGAAAGCTGTAGGGAAGTATAACTAGTCCCAAGCAAATTAGTGGTTATTAAAAGGTATTCAGTACAGGGATTTTCTTTAATACATTTTTCTTATGAATTGGACAGATTCTTGTCTGTTTAATTGTAGTTCAGGATCAGTGCTTGGCTGGACTTTTTGCATTTCTCTGACTTGGGATTGTACTGCAACTATTCAACGCTTGAGAAACAAAGATTGCAGTCGCCTTCCAGCTGTTGATGGTGGTTATGACCTTGGATACCTTACCCTTCCTTTTTAGATTCAGCGAAATAAGTACACAGATAACATTTACCTTGTTAAGTGGGAGATTATGAGTTCTGGTCTTTGACTTTCTTTTTACTACTTAAAAACTAATTCTGAGTTGCTAATGTGGTAAGATTTTTAAAGCACCTTTGCTTTTAGTTCAGTGTTTATTAGTTATTACTGTTTTTTGTTTTTTTGTTTGAGTGGGATCATAAGAGGAGTTCAAAAGATTTGCTGGGCAATAAGCTGGGAAAGGAAGGTTGGAAGAATTATCAGCTGCTCTGATTTGGCTGCAGTCTTGTTTTATCATGCCATTAAGTAGCGTCAAGATGATGCACCAAAGACTTGGGTCAGGTGAATGAGAAATGCAAGATAAATTAACAGTAATATTTACTGCAAAGCAAGTATTCTTTTAAATAATTTAGTAGCCAATTGCACAGAATTATTATTGCCCTGAAAGTGTTCTGAAATTGCCACCTTAACGAATGTTTGACTCTGCCTGATTATTACAGTTCCTATATTGCCAGCAAATCCAGTAACATGATCAAGTGAAAACTTGGGAAAAAAGGTCTTATTCCACTGCTTTGAAATTTCCCATGTGATTGCTATTTTGTCTGAGGCTTCGCTTTCTGTCCTAAATTACTGTCTAGCGTATATGTTCTTAAAAAGCTGCTGTGTTTTACTGAAAAGTAGTTGTTTCAGTACTGGGTGACAAGTGCATATATAGACATAGAGCTTGGTTTGTTGTTGGTTTTTTTTTTTTTTTTAAGATTTTTGGATTTTGTCTTCTTGTCAAAGATTTTTATAAGCCAAGGAATGAAAATATTAAGTTTCTTAGCGTGGGTGTAATCTGACCCAATTCTAATTTTGCTTGTCTTCCTGACAAGTATATTTTATACAAATGCACAAAAGCCTGTGTATTTGCTGATGGGGATGTTGCATATCAGCCTTACATTGTAGTGCATAGCCAATCATCACAGATGCTCTACTGACATAACCTGGGCACATCTGAAGCTCTGTGAAAACAACAGTGTTTTCTTCTGTTTCTTGAATTTCTGGTGTTTCAGATTGGTATCTTAATCTGCCGTAGGCTTTTATAAACTAATTTTCTTGATTTCTGTGCTTGTCTTAAAAAACAAACAAAACAAAAAATCAGGGAGGGGGAGGAACAGAGATTTTTATTTATTTTACTTTGGAGTTGTATTGTTAGTGCAACTGATATTTCATAATGGTTTAACGAGAAGCAGTAATATTTTTTCTGCTTGCACCATAGAAACAAAAATTTATATGAGACACATTTACAAAATGAAGCATTCAAATTAACATTTCGTTCATGTTTCTTTTCTTCCAAGTGGGATACTACTTTTAATGAGGGCTTTATCTGTGAAGTTATCATGTAGCTGTGTTTTGATTATGTGGTGGTCTGTCTGTCCCCCACTGGATAAAAATATATTGTTACTTCTCCCTGGAAAAAGGCAGAGTACTGCTATTTTTGTTTTTCATTTGTGGAAATTTCAAATATTTGATACTAGATTAAATCAGTCAAAATGAGTTATTCAATAAAGCACAACTTGAGGGGGCTGGATAATAGAAAGCCTTTTGCAGGTTGGATCAATTAGTTAGCTGTGCAGCAAGTAGTCATGCCTGTCCTAAGTGATAGTGTGGCAGATGAGTAGATAGGTAAGCTAGTAGCTGATGGGCTTTTCCTTTCCTCCACTGACATAAAAATGTTTCCACCCGCCATAGGCTCTGTGGTGCTGCAATTGTACTTCTCAGTCTGTAGGTGCCTAAGAGTGTGAGTGAGGATGTTAGCTGTGCAATTAGGACGTGTTTCCTGAGGCCAGGGCTGTGAAGCCACTGCCTGTGAGGGCTGAGGGATGGGCTTTATTGGGGTATTGTGTAGGTGTTTGAGCCCTAAGAGGTGTGGTAAGCACATGCATAGAAATGAAAGGTGTAGTGCATATGAATGCGTCGGAGTGTGGGCTTCATTTCTTTAGTGCTGTGAGAGCACTGGAGTGCAGAAGTGAAAGGTGTCGTGCATATGGGTGTGGGGGAAGAACGGGTAGCTTCAGTGTCAGAATGCTGGGTGCATCTGTCTCTGGATCTGTGCATCCACGCTGTGTTATTGTCAAATGCCTATTTTTAGAACGAGTATCTAATTGGTATTCATGCAGATGGGTGTCTCCCTGTCTCATCTGATCCACTCATCTGAGTGATGCACTCAGTGGGAGGTGTCTGCTGATGAATCTTTCCTAAGCAGAATGTGTTCGTGTCAGTCTCTTCTCTTACATGTATGCAAGTGTTTAATTTGCTATACATACATAAGTGTGTTTGTTTGCTTTGTGTATTCTCCAGCATGCTCAAAGACAGTATCATTTAATCTTCTGGAAAGACTAATTTCAGAAATGAAAAGTGTAGAACTTGCATGCCTTTAAGACATGATTCTTCTCTTTATGCAAAGAGCAATGCAAGTCATGGCCTTGGAAATTTAGCTACCTCAGTCCAGACTTCAAGGGATTGCTCCCAGTATAGTAATGCAGCTAGTTGTGAGCAGGAATGATGAACTTTCTGCTGCCTTGTCTACTGCAATGGACTACAGGAAAGTTAGTGTGCTAAGTGTGCTAAGTTCATACAAGTTCATGCTGCTAAATGTTTTCTCCTTATAAAATAATTGTTATGTAGAAATCCCTGTATACAACTGGGAGCCAGGTGTGTTTTATTTTTATGAGGGGAAGTATATAACATTTATGAGATAAAAGATCCTGAGTCTTTTCCTGCAGCAAACTTGTGTGATTTCAGACAAGTAACTTTTTCCTGTGTCTCAGAATTGGAGAAAATACTTGCCTGCTATATTGTAAGTGAAGCAGGATTTCAATCAATCTAGATATTTATTTATTTAGGAAAAACTGGTTATAGTAGGCAAAGCTTTAACTATTATGAGCTTAATATAGTCTGTTCCAACTTGACATGGTAGATGTAATTATCTATATATAGTATTGTGCATGATCTTGGTGTTTTAAAATGAGGTATGTAATCCTAGCTCTAAGGAATAGGATTCATTATAATGTCACTTAATGCAAAAAGAGAGGCTAGGGCTCGAAGAGAAATTAATTTCCCCTCAAATTAGGATAGCCCTGACTTTGCAGATGATCTAATTAAATTGTGGTTTGTGTCTGGCATGAATGAGTATTTCCTTTTAGCTATGATTTTTCTCTTACCTGACACCATAAACCTACTGGCTTACAGGTAATCTTGATGAAGGGTACCAAGGTTGTATGGATTATGTAGTAAAGGAGTGAATGTGATATACCTGCTGAAAGGGCTCTACTTCCCTTAAACAGATCTTGGTTTTTTACCTGGGAACAGTGCCTTGAGTAAGACTGAGTAGCAATGTTACCATCAGTGTTAAAAAGCGCTGTCCCAGCTGCTCTCAGTACGGATGGTCCTCCCTGAGGCACAGTCACAGGCCTTTTGGAATGGTTCTGGCTAGCTGTGAATAAGATGCATGAAATAGGTATTTGTACAGGTATTTGTGATAGCAGAAGAAGAAGAAAGCAAATGGATGTTTCTGTTCTTAGGCTTCACCTTGTTTGTATCTCAGGGGTTTCCTTTCCTCTCCTTTCTCCTCACAGATATTCCTGCTTCCAGTACCATGGCCTCTGACCTGGAAAGCAGCCTCACTTCCATAGACTGGCTCCCACAGCTTACTTTAAGGGCTACTATTGAAAAATTAGGGGGTTCCTCACAAGCAGGACCTCCAGGGTCTGCCCGAAAGTGTCCCCCAGGCTCACCAACAGATCCCAATGCCACATTGAGTAAGGATGAGGCAGCAGTGCACCAAGATGGGAAGCCACGTTACAGCTATGCCACTTTGATCACATATGCCATCAACTCATCACCTGCCAAGAAGATGACGCTTAGTGAGATCTACCGTTGGATCTGTGACAACTTTCCCTACTACAAAAATGCTGGTATTGGTTGGAAGGTGAGGGCTTGCATCACTGAAGTACCCTTTTTTGCCTAATTATAAGGCTTACTTTCTTAATTCTATGCAAAATAGCCTCACTGATTAAAATAAGACTGGTCTAAAACTAAGTTGACCAAGTGGAGAAGATGCAGAGCCAGAGGTCCAATTTTCTCTGAGAATTTTGTTGAACATATGTGGTGGTCCATTAAGAAGGAGTATGCACAAAATCCACCACCACCAACCAGGAAAAACAAAAAAAACCCCCACAAAACACACATCATTACCATCCTCTGCATCAGACTGATACTATTTCCATTGCACCTTCTATAGGTGTAGAGGTGGTTGAGCCCCATATTACCATCTTAATTACCACAGCTTCTGCCCCATTCCAGCAATACGTAGTGAGCTTTGGCTTTTAAGTATGTACCATCCTATTTTCTCCACCTGCTCCAGGACATACTCAGAAGACTGTATATTTTTGTTGTAGCACTTACCTGTATCTCTTGCTCTCTCATCAGAACTCTATTCGTCATAACCTCTCTCTGAATAAATGTTTTCGAAAGGTGCCTCGACCAAGAGATGATCCTGGGAAGGTAAGAAATCTTCATGCTCTTGGGCAAGCAATTTAAAACTGCAGGGAAATAAGCTGGGGTTGCCCTTTCTAACTCATGGTTGGAATTTGAAACCTAAAGTGTAGGCAAAAATGGAAGCAGTAGTAAGATTTACTGCAGTCCTTTGGCTACAGAAGCATTTACTTAAAGGGAACCTGTAAAGGAACTTTAAGGGTTTTAGTAATTATTTTTCTTATCTGTGATCTTCAGTTGACTTTAAAGATACTGGCAGAAATCAAAAGTGTGATTGAATGTACTTTATTAGTTTTATTTCTTTTTCTTCTTTATCTTTGTGTGTAAAATGTGGGTATAGTCCAGCCTGTTCTGTTACGAGAGAGAGTATAGTCATTGCTGGTGAACAGTAGGACTGTGATGTGACATCACGGATTTCATGGAGGCAAGATCCATGGAAATGATAGCAGAATTGCTACCTATATAGATTGCAAAGTATTAGGTGTTGGGAAAAAATGTCATCATCAGTTTAAATTTGTAGAAATGATTTACAAGTAAAACTCGAGAATTTAGCAATATGTTGGCTAACTGAGGACTGGTAAAGGTCTGATAGTACATACAGATTGTCAAGGGAAATTGCTAGCCAAGATATGGCATCTTGCATGCAGATATTATTGTCCAAAAAACCCCACAAACAAGCAGGAGGAGATGGTAAGGACAAGAAGCTATGCATTTAGACAGAAAGATTGTCTCCTCTGTCTCATCCTAAAGTTACAAGAAAGGACCATTTGCTCAGGCCTTTATTTCAGGTTATATTTAAAGGACTGTGTGGTGCTCAGTTGGCATCTATAAATGGAAATAGTTGGTCTTTGAGGATCACAGCTCAAAAATACCATTAGTTATGTAGCTTATTCCAGGAAATCCTAACAGACTTAAGGGTATATGTTTGCAGGCGTTCACTGACGTGTTGGGCTGGGTTTATAATGAAAACCTGTGCTTGTTACCTGTTCAGATTATTCAGATCGAGATGGGATGTTAAAACAAGCTAAATCCACTTTAGAGTTCTTTTTATGCTTAGTCAGAAGACAACACATGTAATTATAGACAATTTTATGTTGAAAGGGAGCTCTGGGGGTCAGCATGTTCCCCTGTCCTCTCCCAGACAGGAACAATCACATTAGGCTGATGACATCTGTCAAATTTTTAATATCTCCAGGGATGGAGATAGCAAAACTGGACACTTGTTCTAGTGCTGCACCACCATCATTGTGAAGAAATTTTTGTTTATACCTGACTGTACTTTCCCTTGCTGTAATTTGTTGCCTCTTCTTGTGCTGTACATTTTTGAGAAGAATTTGATTCTGTCATCTTTTGTAATATTCTTATGCAGTTGAAGACAGTGGTTTGATTCCCTAGCTTTTTCTTGTCCAAGCTGAACAGACCTCTGTGTACATCTTTTGTTTTAGTTCTTAACCATAGTTTATTTCTTAGCCGTCATGGGCCCTCTGTGGATGCGTGGAGTCTCACAACCATGAAAAAAGAGCAATCATTCTGTCTCTCTGTGTAAAATACTAATGTTGAATTGGTTCTCATCAGTTAATCATAAATTCAACTTGTGAGGAAGCCACTGAAAGGAGTGTGCAGGCCCAAAAGAGTTCACTTAGCTTGGATCAAACCATCATTTTGTGTCCTGTCTCAAGAGGATGGAAAGCAGAGGATTCTGCCTTCTACCAGCAGCATTGTGTCTCGTAGTTCCGTGCAAGAGAGGAATCTCTTGCCAACACCCGATCCTCGGTTGTCTGAGGTTCTAGAGCATGGTCCTTGTGGTCCTAATGTGTAGTTGGTGCTGCATTTCTTGAGTCAGCAGCCCTACTTCAGGAAGCTTTGTGATTTCATTATTCATTCACCAATGTGTCTTTATTCCAGGGCTCTTATTGGACAATAGATACATGTCCAGATATATCTCGCAAGAGGCGGCATCCTCCAGATGATGATGTAAGTGTTTTTCTTTCCAGACAGCATGGAGTGGGCTGGGAATTCCCTTCCAGCACCAGACCAAGATAATGTTTTGGGGTCAGGATGTGTAGATGGGCAGACAAAGGCCAGGACTGAACGATCTAGTGTGTATGTCCTGCTGATTGCCTGTTGCTGCTGCTATTCAGTAGCAAAGTTAATGTTGTTTGAAGTCCTTTATCCTGACTTTTTCAGTGACTAAGGCCCCTCTTTTTTAAGCCATGAACTTCTACAGCGGGGGAGCTGGCTTCCCATCTGCAGTTTCACTTCTCCATCTGTTTTTGATTTCTGCTCCTTTCCTTTTTCTCTTTCTTCCCCATCCACAGATACCACAAGACTCCCCAGAGCAAGAGGCAAGTAAAAGCCCCCGAGGGGCTGTTCCAGTCAGCACAGAAGCCTCTTTGCCACCTGAGGCTACCCCTCAGATGTCGATCCAGAGCACCACCCCCATTGCTAACTACAGTCAGGTGAGCCGCGGGAAAAAGGATAGAAGTGGGAGGAAAAGGAGAGTGGGAGGAGTGCATGAATGGAAAAGTGAAGTGGTGAGGAGAGGGAATTGTGAAAATTGTGATATGAAGGCAAAAATAAAAAGAAGGGAAGGAGCTGAAATTGCAGAGATAGAAACTAGGGAGGAAGTGAATTTTAGCAAAGGGTTGGATGGGGATAAGGATAAAGGCATAATGGTATAAGCTGAAGAAAAGGCTGTAGCCGTTGTGCTGTGGTTGGTGTTCCTCAAGAAAAAAATGGCATTTTGGAAGATTTGTTGGAAGATGAGCTAAGTGATGTTGGATATCAGTACATGTTCTATGTGTATCGAGTCTGGTCTCTGTCTCAAGCTGCAAATCCTAGTACAGATTAAAAGCTTTATTTCTCCCTCCTTTAGCAGAGTGCAGGGCCTGTGGATGTTGCCTCTACTGTAGCAGGGGGGCAGGGCCGTGAAGGGGCTGATGTGCCACCCCCTCTGTACAGTGCCAACCATGACTTCAAGTTCTCCTACTCCGAGATCAACTTCCAGGATCTTAGCTGGTCCTTCCGAAATCTCTACAAATCCATGCTGGAGAAATCATCTTCCTCTCAGCACGGTGAGTAACTATATGCGTCATGTGGGGTGGGCAGGTATCTGCCTACACAGTCTTGTCCATTTGGCATCTCTCAGATCTTTCCTCGTTTAGGAGTCTGTGCAAGCAGACTTTCCATCTTTGGCATGCTGTAATTACTTCTGCCAGGAGCTGATAAGAAATCTGCACATCCTTTATGCATTGCTCCCCCTAGTTCTCTCAGAATAAAAAAGCACAATGATTTAAAAATGCCTTGTGTTGATACAAATGCAAATACTAAAATGGCAGAAGCTGAGAAAAATGGAAGTTCTGAAGAAAGACATGTCAGAGTAACATTCATAGTCTGTCAGGCTAGAAACTGTAAGAGGGAGGGGATTGTTTATCAAAAGGAGAGTGGAAAATCATCATTGCTCAGATCTGTTAAAAGTAGGATTATACAAGGCCTTGGAGAATTGAGCTTTGTGGATTGAGAGCAGAGAAGAGAGAGCCTCCAACTCCATTCATGTCTTCCATTTCTGGGATTGAATAAGCAGCCAGCAGAGGGCAGAATCACTTCAGGGATGAGATGTCCATGGAGAAACAGAAAAACTTAAAGCTCTTTCTGCTTTTAAACACTCTTCTAAATACTAATCTGGTGTAAAAAGGAATATATCGTTACATGAGCTTCTCACCTGTGCTATCAGGCATCACACAGTGCAGGCAAAGTTTACTACTTCAGAAAGGGCCTCCTGAGCTTTAAGCTCCAGTGAAATAAAAAGGTATATACTTTCACTGCTTTCATCATGCTGGCACTCCTAGTAGGAGCCTGTTGTGTGAGGTGTTGTAGTATGAGCAAGCTAGAAAAATGTAGAGGAGGACCTTGACTTGGTGTGTTCCTCTGATTTTACAAACTTAGCAGCTGTTTGTTGGTTTTTTCCCTCTAAGTTGTGGGCTGCAAGGCAGTGTAGGAAAACTTGCCGTTCTTGAAAAAAAAATTTTTGGCAACTTTTGAGTCAGGATGGCAGTATTCGTCTTTTTGACCTGGGACAGTAATAGGATTGAAGGGTTGATGTGAATCTCATGAAAATGTGAGGCTTGCTTGCAGACGGTCAGGTAAGTGTACTCAAAGGAAGAAGTGAGTAGCTCAGGTTAATGGCATGCAAGTGCCCCTGACTGTGGTTTTCCATAGAGGTTCCCCAGTATACGGGGAGAATGAACAGGGGAAGCAGACATAAGGGAGATGCTAAGCTCCTGGTGTTGGGGAAGATTGGAAAATAACTGATAGTCTCATGTATAGGGGTTGCCTGAAATACAGGAGGATAGAAATGACACACCCAGTGAGTCAGGAGGAATGAAAGTAATAAAAGGAGCCCTGATGTGTGCAGTGTGTTCTTTATACAAAAGCAGAGTCTTTTATGACCTCTTATGATCAGTGTGAGAAAAATTTGTGAAGATTCCTGACCAAGCTGCCTGTAAGAAGGGAACTGAAGGGAGTCTTTGGAAATAGCAAGTCAGATGTTTTAAGTTATCCATTTTCTAAATGTTCTACTGTTTAAGTATGCTTAATGGTCATTTATAGGAAAACAACTTGTGCATGACATTACAGGAGAGGTTGGGTTACTTTGGTAAGTCTAGGAAAAAATCCAGGGAGGAACTTAAGTGCCTAACGCTGTACTAAAATCCTTCTGGGTCTTTGTTTTAGAGCCTTTTGTTTTAAACAGTCTGGAGCACAGCAAGGGCATAACTGCACAGGTGATGGTTGTTGGCAGCCTGTAGAGGGCACTCCAAAAGCTTCATAAATAGTATGATGAGCAGTGTGAAATTAGAGTTCGATAATGTAAGCAAAGGTCTGATCCGGGCTCTCTTAAAGCTCCCTTCTCTTTCATTTCCTTGGCAGGTTTCTCTTCCCTCCTTGGTGACATGCAGCCCTCCAACCACAACTACTACATGTACCAGCAGCAGCAGCAGCAAGGCCCCTCCTCAGTGGGTGCTGCTCCCCCGCTCCACACTCCAACCCCAGAGGGTTGCCCATCCCAAGGAGGAAAACAGCAGGGTGGTGAAGGTTATGGCCCTCCACCAGTGATGTCCATGCACCCGCCCCCAATGCAGCATGGAGGTTACCACCAGCATCAGCAACATCACCCACACTCCCACCCACAGCAGCAGCAGCAGCCACACCAGCAGCAGCAGCAGTCACAGGCTTCAATCAACAATGCTGGCTTTGGTGAGTCAGGGGCGATGGAAAGCACGGATGGGGGAAAGGGAGCGATGAGGAGCCCCCAGACAGAAATCCCACAAGTGACTTTTCCCTAAGTAGTGCCTACTTGTGTGTATAAAATGGGGGAAAGCCAGATATGGTTGAAATCTGAGAAGGAAATTGCTTTCTTATTGGAGAATGGAGGATATATCAACCCAGGCTTTGGGATTCTGTTAAGGGATGCAGCATAAAGTCAGGGCCTTAGTGCAAAAGGAGATGCCACCCATGGTTTTTCAAGGGAGAAAGGATTTCTAGCTGCTGTAGCGTCAGGTTCTTTGGTGAAGAGGGGCCAATCTTTTTATATTAAGGGCTGGAGGGAAAGGGTGATCTGTATTGTATTAATCTTGTCCCTGTTTCATTCCAGCATTTCCCCCTGATTGGTGCTCCAACATTGATTCCCTGAAGGAAAGCTTCAAGATGGTAAACCGGCTGAACTGGTCTAGTATTGAGCACTCCCAATTCTCAGGTCAGTGTTGGCCTAGTGACTAAGGCTAGTAACTCAATGACTAGGGCTGTAGTCTAGAACATGCGAGTGCTGTGCAGGGGTCTTTTTTCCAATGTAAGTGTGGCAAGTGCCTGGATTTCTCAGTGATTCACCTGATTTTTAAAGAGAAGTGTCCTACTTCATGGGTTCTGTTAAAGATCCTAAAGCACTTGAATGAACATTGCAGGATTTGGAGCAGGGAGAATTAAGTCATAAAAGTATGTCAGAAAGCTAACTGAGATTTTTCCTTCCAACTCTTCCTTGCCCTGTCTGAGTCAGTGTGACAGTATCCTAGATGAGGAACTCTTCAGGAATGTGGTGTCAGATTTGAAACTATAAAATTTGGTTTGTGAGGAGCTAGGATTTAGGGACAGAAGACAGAAATTCTTTGCAGAGAAGATCACAGTGTACTGGACTACTGCCTTTGATACTCTCCTCTATCCCCTGCAGAGCTCATGGAGAGTTTGCGCCAGGCTGAGCGGAAGAACTGGACGCTGGATCAACACCATATTGCCAACCTCTGTGACTCCCTTAATCATTTCCTTACCCAGACTGGTCAGCTCCCTCATCTGGTTGGCCCACAGCAGCCTCCTCGAATCTCTGATTCTTGTGCCCTGAACAGTGGCAAACAGGAGCAATCAATGAACCAAGGTAATTAGGAGGAAACTAAAATGGCGTGTAAAATGAAAGCCAAATTCTGCGAGTATCCTAAATTACTTGCAGCCTTACCAGGCAATGCAGCACTGAGCAACTCTGAGCTAGACTGTCACAGCTGTTCATAGCAACTCAGCTTTCTCTGGCTTTAAAGAACTGGAATGACCTATACCTGTGGTCTGGACAGACTGCTGTTGTGTGATGCATACTATTGACAGGCAGCCTCCAGGCAGGAATATATTTAA
This sequence comes from Catharus ustulatus, assembly GCF_009819885.2. NCBI lineage: Eukaryota > Metazoa > Chordata > Aves > Passeriformes > Turdidae > Catharus > Catharus ustulatus. The sequence goes on along the minus strand of NC_046222.1, from coordinate 31,401,742 downwards.
AAGGCAAGCCTGGAAGAGAAGGAGGGGATAGTGTTTTTTAGGTGACCAACAGAGAGGAATGGCAAGGTAGAGAGATTGCTATTCCAGATGGCAGGAACAGTAAAGGGGGAAAGCTCTTGCACCCTTGTTGGAGAAACACTGTACAACGAGTAGGGTATGCATTCTGAGGAGGGGATATGGTGGTGTTGATAGAATTGTAATGGTGTATGTCATCTAGTACTGAACTAAATGGATGATACTGAGCCAGCTTGTGTTTCTGGATGAAAATTTTCTTCTTTTACAATAATAGAGAAACTCCTGCTGGTTTCAAGAACAAGATCCCTGACCAAGCTATAGCTTGGAGTTAGGACTCAACAGCCGAACATCTCCTCAGTATCCTGTGGGTCTGAGTGAGTTGCTCTGTGGCTGAGCTGCCACCCAGTCAGGGGAATGCCTTCTGACCTGAACATTAACAGGTTTTTTTTTTTTTTCTTAATTCATTTCCTTTCACAGTGAACTCCTATGGTCAGCCCCAGCCTCCCCATCTCTTCTCCGGGCCATCTCCTATGTACCAGATTTCCACCCAGGACTCTCCGGGATATAATCGCCCAGGTAAGGCATATTACACCACTGAACATTAGGGAACTGGTTCCCAACCCCGTTGTGCATTTCTCCCAAAGCACGTAGTAATCAAATGGAGCACTGTGGGTAGAAAGGGAGCATGGACTGCAAGGGACCCTTGGTTTAGGACTCTGTTATAGCTCTGGGAAGGTTTAGGATTTCAAAGGCCTGATTTCTTTCATTTCCCATAAACAGTCTTCTAGCTTAACCTCACCCTCAGTTAGTTGTTTGAAGACAACTGTACATGAGAAGCTTCTGTTGATGAAGTTGGCTGTGCTCTGTCAGCAGTCAGCTATGAGGTAAATAAAGAAGGCTGAAACTTCTGTGCTGTGGAGGCTTCTGCGGAGAATTTCACAGCAGAACATTCCTAGACACTGGTAGATGCTGACAGATATTAGTGCCAGTAGTGTTCTTGCTTGTTAGACTGTGGGAAAGGAGAAAGCTCAAATCACTTTTGGTTTCTTTTGCCCAAGGGCCCGCTGTGAAAAAGCATGTAGTTTTAGATTCTAACTGTTGTCTTTCCTTTTTCTTCTTTTTTCTTGTTTTTGGCTCAGCTCATCATCTGGTCCCTCGGCCTCCAGTGCCTCCTCCAGGCGCCAGTGAGGAAATCCCTGATGATTTCGACTGGGACTTGATCACTTAGCGAGTTACAGACTTGATAGCCCGTCCTTTATGAAGGACGTGGGAGGGGAGGGGGACATGGGGTCAATGGTGTCAGCACCACCCTCCCCAGCCTCCCTGCCTTGCCTGTATATAGATATATATTCTCTATCTCCGCCAGAGAAGCCACCGCAAGATGCTGCCGAAGATAATCCTTCCTTGCGTCCTGTTTTATCTTCTTTTCTTCTTTTGTTTATTATTATTATTGTTATTATTATTATTATTACCAATAATTGAGCACAGCCCTCCCCCTCCCCTGGTGGCCTCGGACGCATCGGATTGGCTCTTTCGTGTTGCGCAGTGCCCTGTGGAGGGCGGGAAGATGGGTCCTTGGTGCCATGAAAAGACCTTGGAAGGCTGAATCCTCGAGTGCATCCTTCTCTGCCTCCATTATTTTGCGTTTAACAATCCCTCTTTCCCTTCAAGGTGGCCGGTGAATCTGTCGTATTGGCTACTGGAGTGAGAGAGCCTAGTGGACCCTGGGAGCCTGTAGTTATGTTGTTTCGTAAATGTTGTAAAGGTCAGGGGGCTGAAGGGACACTGGAGGGGTGATCTTAGCTCTGTGAACTTTGTTGCACCAGCAGGAACAGCAAGAAAAGAAGTGGTGTTCCCAAATACAAAGACAGGGTAATCCCTGAGGTAGGGAGAGCTGAGCTGGGAGGGCAGACCTGAGTTTGGAGAAAGGAGAATGTAGCAGAGATGGTATTTTAGCAGAGAAGTTTGGTTTCAGAATGTGGTGCCATCTGTGAAGACAGGATTTTGAGGGAGTCCTGACCCATTTCCTACACTGCTTTTTGCAGTCTCTAGGTGAAGCCTACATACCCATCAGGTAAAAGAAGCAGTTGGGGGTGTCATACGTGATTCAGTAAATTCTGTTCCCCAGAGCTTTTTGTTTCACCCCACACCCCTTCAAGCTCTTTTTCAAAATATGTAGTGAGGCTCTCCCTTTTATATGCAAATTTGGAAGTTTTCTCCCATCAGTATTTGTCCAATTGTTATTTGGTCCTCCACCCCTCATATTTCTTTGGGGGCTGTCCTTGCCTGAGTGCCAGCAACAGGAATGTGTAGGTGCACATCCTCCATCAGTGGTTCCCAGTTGGTGAATGGATGCTCCAGGTGGGCAGAGGAAGCTGCTGTGCAGAGTGGGGCTGAATTGGGGGCTGCTGGTCAAGGGCTGGACCCTCTGGTCAGGGACTGGGAGGCCTTCACAAGCAGTTTTTGTAAGAGGGGCATTAGGGGAGAGGGTGAAGCGGGGCAGGGTTTTGAGCCAACCAGCCAAAGAGTGTAGTATAAAAGAGAGGAGGGTGTCTCACTCCTTGCAGTTCAGCTGGGGAGATGATGAAATCTACTGTAAATCCTGAAGGATGAGCTTTGTCAGCATGTGCAAATCAGGAAGGTGGAAAAGGTGCAGGAACAGGAGTGAGCATTGAGGTGCTTCCTCCCCAAAGTTGTGTCCTGTGTTCCCCTTCTTTTCTCGTATGGCTCTGTTCTGTCAAACCTCTGTTTCCTCTTAAAATTTTGTAAAGCCTCCCCCCCCCAGCCCTTATTCCCTATTTACCAGTGAAGGGAACAAATGTGGAAATAGACTGTCATGGCTGCTTGACAGACCCGGAGCACAGGAGTAAATAGCCTCTATTCTGACTGTGGGAAGGTGGGGAACTAGCACTGCTTTTTAAATTTGCTGTAGGGATAAACCAATTGGAAATTGGATTGTTGTCAGGGAACTGGACAGAGTCTCACTGCATTGGAAGGGGGGAACAACACTTTTTTTTTTCTTTTTTCTTTTTTTTTCAGATTTTTTTTGTGTTTTTTTTTTTTTTTTAAAGTGTGTGTTTGTGGGGGGGGTGGAGTTCATCATTGAGCATTTCCAAGAGGAATGAGGAATCCCAGACAGCTTCAGCATGGAGTCAGCTGTTATCTCTGCTGCCTCAGGATGGGAATGATACAGCTTGGAAGCATGTGTGATAGGTTTCTGTAGAAAGTGGCACCAGAGACAATGAGAGACAACTTATGGCAGGTGCCAGTTAGTGTTTTGCAGTGGACATTACTGAGAGCCGGCCCTGTGGAAGTCTGAAAACACCACCGGAAGAAAAACAAACAAAGATGGCTCCTTCTGCGTATCAAAGTGCTCCTCATTTGCATATTTCCCTCATTTGCGTATTAAGTTGTGCCTCATTTGCATATGTAAATACATGCCGGTCAGTGTGCAAATTAGCCTCGTTCCTCTGCCCCTGAAATCAATGTGCGTTGTTAGTGCGTGGTAAGACATCGATGGGTGGGAGTGGAGCTCTGCGGGTGCGCTGGCACCGGCCTGCAGGCAGGGCAGGGGGGCCAGCCTGCCCCACAGAGGGGTCTTGCCGGCCTCTCCAGCCTGATGTGGCCCCCAATGCTTCGTGTCAGTGGTCAGGGAGAGAGGGGCGTGGTCTCACGAGTTTATTTTTGTGCATGCTTTCTTAATAAAAAGAAAAAGTGAATGTTTATGGTTTAACTGTTTTGGTGCCAGTATTGATTTTTTCCTTTTAGCGGCGCCTGTCAGGATGGCTTGGTTCCCACCTTAGGATTTGGGTGTGGACATGGCTAAATGGACAGCCCACACCTTGATGTTCTTTAGATGGAGACTTTCTAGGGTGTTAAGAGCTGAAGATTCTCTCGGCTGGCTCTCTCTCTCTCAGGGCAGTGAGCTCTGAGAGTCTTTCAATTCATGCTTCCCAGAAAGGCAGAGTGAAAACTCTACCCATGCTTACTGTCTATTTGTAGTACTATTTGCTGACCTTTCTCTTGTAAGGAAGAACTAACACAAAAAGCAGATTTTAAACGGCCTCCATAGAGTACCTATTAAACATATTTCTGCTTTTCAGGAGCAGGGAGCATTCAGCCTTGGGAACACCCCAACTAGCCTGACTGGATAAAACTTTTTCTCCACTGGAAGGACATAAGAAGCACATCTCTCTTGTAAAGAGAGCCTGACATGGCTGAGCAACAGCATGGTCATTTCCACCTTCTTGGGGTCAGATTGGAGGTTATCACTTCTCAGTTGCAGGGTTTTGCCAAATGGCTGATAGTCCAGCAGCCAGCAGCCACGCAATCTGGGTCATTGAGTGACTGCAGCTGCTCAAATTCTGCTCATGTGCCACCTCAAAAGCAGTGGATACATTTAGATAATCTCAAACAGCCTCCTAAAAGGAAAATTTTGGACTCTGGTGGTGGAGGGAGTGTTGGGGAGACAGTGAGTGTGCACATGCTAATGAACATGGGTACAGCTATGTATTGACCAGTTACTACCATACAGTGATGTATTTGCCAGGACAAAGAAATAGATTGGGCATCTACAAGGGCACAAAAGTCAGTTCAGTGCAGCTGACTGGGGCAAGTTCTAGCTGTTCTAGTGCATGACTGTAAGGAAATGTAGCAGTACCCTCTAGGGAAGTCTTCAGATATTCCAGTGCACACCTCAGAGCCCTAGTAGAGTCACAGGAAAGGTGTGATGACCTTCCAAGAAGCAATATCCAAATTAATTTTATCTGCACTTTATCAGAGACAGGAGATGTAGAACATAGACATACACAAATAAAGTAACATTCTTATCTCGGTTGAGAGTTTCAACTACATGATTCCCACCACAAATCTGCAGCCAGCCCTGCTTTCTTAAAATAGTCTGTGTAGGTTAAAATAACATGTCTTCTGCTTCACCAGTCATCCCTCAGATTATTACTCTTGGTGCTTCCAACTTCCCATCTCTCTAGTGTAAGATATAGAGAGAGTTATCTGTCATGAGCTGAATGAATGCAGTGTCCTGGGTTGGAGCTGCAGCTTAATCAAACATATTGGAACAAAACCACCTGCTAAGCAGTGAATAATTGATGTGTGGCACTATAGCTTGCTCTTTCTACAGTGGTGAGAGAAGTCCTGCATTACAAGGTGCTGCTAAGGTTCTTCTCTGCTGAAGTCTGGCTTCTGTGAAGGGTTGAAGATGTGAGTTCCTCACTAAAGGCACCTTCCAAGATTCTTTGCACTGATTGCCGAACCTTTGCCCTGAAGTTCTGTCCCACAAAAACATAAAGCGGGGGGTTGATGCAGCTGTTGGCATATGCAAGTGCTGTAGAGAGGTGATCCCACAGGATCAGTGACTCCTGTCCTGTTCCAAGACTAGGTACAATGTGGAGAATCCCAATGACATGGTATGGAGCCCAGCAGATGAAGAATGCAGCTACCACAAACACAATTGTTCGCAGTGTCCTGTTGTGTGGCTTGTGAAACTGATTTGCACGTGTTCTGAAAACAATGAGGGTGTAGCAAACTGCCATTACGCCAAAGGGCAGCACAAAGCCAAAGACAGCCCTAGTGATGTTTATTACCACCGAGGCAAGGGCTATGGAGTCATTACCTTCACTGGTACCTCCCCACAAGTCACTAACATTGTAGATTGAGTACTCCTCCCATAACTCATTTACAGACACATTTACAGATGCATTTACAGAATCATCCATGTAATCATCAACTCCAAAATTGTACACGCACTCTGTTTTGCCATCGTAAGTGCTCGTCTCTCGGTAGTACAAGACAGGGCAGCAGAAAATAAAGGCCAGGATCCAGATGCCACTGCATATTAGCGATACAACTTTCACTGTTCGGTGGTTCTGACACCAGACAGGTTTCATCACCAGGAGACACCGATCAATGCTGATGGCCACGAGTAGGAAGACACTAGCAAACATGGTGAAGATTATGATTGATGGAATGATTTTACAGAGGAACCAGCCATAGGGCCAGTGTTCATGGAGGGCCAGGTGAACAATGGAAAAGGGTAAGGACAAGCAGCACATGATGTCAGCCACAGCAAGATTTAGGAACCAGACAGTGTTCACAGACCTTTTCATTTTCAGACCAGCTACCCAGATCACCAACCCATTGCCTGGGATACCTATGATGAAAACGATGGTGAAGATAGCAATGGAGACAATGGATTCTGATGCATAATATACAGCAGCCTCTTCCTGTGAACTGCTGTTGCCCAGGACTTGAGGCATTCTGCAGCTACAAAACAGAAAGCAAATTAGTAGCAATTCACATCCTTGGTTCTCCTTAACCAAGCAAACACAGGGCAGGGCTTTCCTCTGATGAGTGGGGGTGTGACTAAAAGAGTGCTCTAGGGAGTGTGGCAAACAGGAGCGAGCAAACAGAGATGTGCGAAGTCAGTTTGCCCAGCACTTCGTGCAGGCAGGGCAAGCAGGCAAGGTTGCAGGTTTCCTCCTGCTAGTGGGGTTTTAAGTTTGTTCTATTTTTCATAGTTGGTTTGGTTTGGATTTTTTGGTTGGTTGCTTGGGGGTTTTTTTTTGTTTTTGTTTTTTTGTTTTTTTGGGTTTTTTTTTTGTTTTGTTTTTGTTTTTTTTGTTAGTAATGGTTTTTACATGATCAAAAACTGCAAAAGTTTAATAAAAGTGTATGTAGCCAAATAAAACCCCTCCAAAAAGGATGCATCTGTCCAGACCCCGTCAAGTGTTTGAGCTTATCAGTGGTACCAGGGGGCATTGCAGAAGAAGCCTGCCTACAGTGTGAACAGGTGAATGATCTCTTTTCATTGGTGGCTGTGCTTAGGGAGGAAGTAGAAAGGCTAAGCAGTATTAGGGAGAGTGAAAGGGAAATAGATTGGTGGAATTCTGCCCTTCCATTCTTGAGGGAGGCCCACCAGGAATCAGAGGATTTCCATGCCTCCCACTGTCAGGAGGACACTTGCTGGATGAAGGGGAGTGGAAATGGGTCCCTGCTTGGAGAGGTAATGATAAAAATTCCTTCCAACCCCCATCACCTACCCAGGTGCCACTTCAGAATAGGTAGTATGAGGCCCTGGATTTAGAGGGTCAGGCAGATGGTGTAGAAGAAAATTATCTGCCCAGTGAGCCTCCCAATTACCCTTCACCTGTCAGACACATCACCACCTCTAACATCAAAAAGAAAAGAAGGGTAATTGTAGTGGGTGACTCCCTTCTTAAGAGAACAGAGGGCCCCATATGTTGACAGGACCCATCCCACAGGGAGGTCTGCTGCCTCCCTGGGGCCCAGATACAGGATATTACTGAGAAACTTGCTGGACTGATTCAGCCCTCTGATTATTACCCACTGCTGATACTCCAGGCTGGCAGTGATGAGATTGAAAAGAGGAGCATCAGGGCAATTAAAAGGGACCCATATTATCAACAAGTAGCTCAAGGGTTGGTGTCATCAGCAGAATTTTGGGTTCTTTGATCATGGAGAAACTTTTTCAGCACCTGGCCTGCTGAAACCGGATGGACTCAATCTCTTTGTTAAGGGCAGAAGGATTTTTAGCTCATGAACTGGCGGAACTCATTGAGAGGGCTTTAAACTAGGGTTGAATGGGGAAGGGGATGCAGCTGGGCTCTCTGGAAGCAGGCCCAAGGGGGTAAGCCTGAGTTAGGGGTGAAATCAGTAGCCCAGCTGAGGTGCATGTATACCACCAATGCACACAGCATGGGTAACAAACAAGAGGAGTTGAAAGCCATGGTACAGCAGCAAAGCTGTGATGTAGTTGCTGTCACAGAAACGTGGTGGGATGACTCACACAGCTGGAGCACTGCCCTGGATGGCTACAAGCTCTTCAGAAGAGACAGGAAAGGGAGAAGAGGTGGATGGGTGACCCTTTATATTAGGGAGGCTCTTGATGAATGATGGTGAAATTGAATGCCTATGGGTAAGAATTAAGGGCAAGGCTAACAAGGGTGGCATCCTACTGGGAGTCTGTTATTGTCCACATAACCAGGAAGAAGAGATGGACAACTTATTCTATAAGCAGCTGCAGAATGTTTCGGGACCACCAGCCCTTGTTCTTGTAGGTGACTTTAACCTACCAGACATCTGCTGGGAACTTAATACAGCTGAAAAGAGGCAGTCCAGGAAGTTCTTAGAGTGTGTGGACAACTTTTTGTTGCAGCTGGTGAGAGAACCCACCAGGGGAGAGACTATGTTAGACCTGTTGTTTGCAAATAGAGATAGACTGGTGGGAGATGTGGTGGTTGGAGGCCGCTTGGGGCACAGTGATCATGAAATTATAGAGTTCTCGATATTTGGTGAAACCAGGAGGAACATCAATAAGACTTTTAATTGGACTTCCAGAAGGCAGACTTTGGCCTATTTTGGAGACTTACTCAGAGAGTTCCTTGGGAAGCAGCCCTTAAAAACAAAGGAGTCCAGGAAAGGTGGGTGTGTTTCAAAAAAGAGGTCTTGAGGGCACAGGAACAGACTGTGACACTGAACTGTGTCCCTGCATGCCAAAAGACAAGTCAATGAAGCAAACGTCTAGGCTGGATGGGCAACGAGGTTTTGAAGGAAATTAAGAATAAAAAGAGGATGTATCATCTTTAGAAGGAGGGTCAGGTCTCTCAAGAAGTATTTAAGGGAGTTGCTAGGGCATGTAGAAAAATAATTAGAGAGACCAAAGCTCAGTTAGAACTTAATTTGACAACTTTTGTAAAGGCTAATAAAAAATGTTTTTACAAATACATTAATGGCAAAAGGAAGGATAAGACCAACCTTTGTTCTCTACTGGATGAGGGAGGGAACTTAGTGAGTGCAGAAGAGGTGAAGGAAGAAGTGCTTAATGCCTTCTTTGCCTCAGTCTTTAGTGGGAAGACGGCTTGTCCTCAGGATAGCTGTCCTCCTGGGCTGGTAGATGGTGTCAGGGAGCAGAATGGTCCCGTTGTTATCCAGGAGGAGGCAGTCAGAGAACTGCTGAGCCACTTGTATGTTCATAAATATATGGGACCAGATGGGATCCATCCCAGAGTGATGAGGGAGCTGGCAGATGAGCTTGTGAAGCCACTGTCCATCATTTACCAGCAGTCCTGGCTCACTGGTGAGGTTCCAGATGACTGGAAGCTGGCCAATGTGAAGCCCATTCACAAAAAGGTTGGGAAGGAGGATCCTGGTAATTACAGGCCAGTTAGCCTGACCTCAGTACATGGTAAAGTGATGGAACAGTTTATACTGAGTGCCATCACACAGCACTCACAGGATGGCCAGGGGATCAGACCCAGCCAGCATGGGTTTAGGAAGGGTAGGTCATGTTTGACCAACCTGATCTCCTTTTATGACCAGGTGACCCACCTGGTGCATGCAGGAAAGGCTGTGGATGTCGTGTACCTGGACTTCAGCAAGGCCTTTGACACTGTCTCCCACAGCATTCCCTGGAGAAGCTGGCAGCCCGTGGCTTGGACAGGAACACTCTGTGCTGGGTTAAGAACTGGCTGGATAGATGGGCCCAGAGAGTGGTGGTGAATGGTGCTGCATCCAGCTGGGGATCAGTCACCAGTGGTGTCCATTAGGGGTCTGTGCTGGGGCCGGTCCTGTTCAATATTTTTATTGATGACATGGATGAGGGTATTGAGTCTTTCATTAGTAAATTTGCAGACAGCACTGAGCTGGGAGCATGTTTCGATCTGTTGGAAGGGAGGAGGGCTCTGGAGAGGGCTCTGGAACAGTTGGCTAGATAGGCAGAGTCCAATAGGATGAAGTTTAATAAGTCCAAGAGCCAAGTCCTGCATTTTGGCCACAATAACCCCCTGCAGCATTGAAGGCTGGGGACGGTGTGGCTGGACAGTGGCCAGGCAAAAGGGACCTGGGGGTGCTGGTTGACAGCCAGCTGAACATGAGCCAGCAGTGTGTTCTGGTGGCCAAGAAGGCCAGTGGCTCCTGGCCTGTGTCAGGAATAGTGTGGCCAGCAGGAGCAGGGAGGTCATTCTTCCCCTGTACTCGGCACTGGTGAGGCCACACCGTGAGTGCTGTGTCCAGTTCTGGCCCCTCAGTTTAGGAAGGACCTTGAGATGCTTGAGCGTGTCCAGAGGAGGTAACAAGGCTGGTGAGGGGCTTGGAACACAAGGAATGGCTGAGGGAGCTGGGGTTGTTCAGCCTGGAAAAATGAGACTCAGGGGTGATCTTATCACTCTCTACAACTCCCTGAAAGGTGGCTGTGGTCAGGCGGGGGTCGGTCTCTTTCACCAGGCAGCACTGACAGAACCAGAGGACACATTCTTAAGCTGTGCCAAGGGAAATATAGGTCGGATATTAAGAAAAAGTTTTTTACTGAAAGAGTGATAAAGTTCTGGAATGATCTGCCTGGGGAGGTGGTAAAATCACCATCCTTGGATGTGTTTAAAAAAAGATAGGATGTGGCACTTGGTGCCATGGTTTAGTAGAAGTGTTAGGAATGGGTTGGACTTTATTATCTTGAAGGTCTATTTCAACCTAGTGATGCTGTGATCCTCCTCCCCAGATTCTTCTATTAACCTTTACTGAAGCATCCCTGGGTCAGGTGACAGTACAGAGCTGTCAGGGTACAAAGGCACTGGCCTACACAAGTTTGTTACTAGTGTGCCCATTGTCCACCTTCATCATTCTTCTGATGGCTGAGTTACATAAAGCCTACTGTTCAAACAGGGGGCCCTATACAGTTATGTTCTCATGTCTCTATCATCCCTTTGATTTCCATCTGGTTCATCTTCATCTCCAAAGTGGAGCTCTCTATTCACGTGGCCATGCTGTCCCCAGGTGTGTTTCCTGATTGATTTCCTGCTTCAGAAAGGCAAATCAGCATTTTTAGTGCCTGTTTCCTTTAAAATGGGTGATTTCTTCTGGTGTAACTGGTGAAGTACATTTAAGTTAAGAAAGCAGTGTCTGTCTTTCTGCTTCACTTTCTGAACATTACAAATAGAATAGACAGGACATAACTCTGTTGGCTAAGGGATATTTTAGGGAAGTGCAGTGACCACTTCCTTTTCCTTTGTATGTATTCTGATCTGTCTGCTAGTTCCTTGGAAAGCCTATCATGACCAGGAGAAAGGCAAGATATTAATGGCTTAAGATGCTATGAAAGATAAGAAATTAATTTTTAAGAAGAACAGACGGGTATTTACTTGTAGAAATAAAAATGAAAATAGAGAGTAATGTTCTTGAGCCATTTTAGATATGAGGTGTCTCACTGCAAGACTATGAAGCTGACCTACAGAATACTTAAGTGACATTTTAAAACTATGAGCATAGTAGAGGAAAAATGTTAATTGCTCAATTATTCTTTGACTTAGTAAATTTAGAAAGGAAAAGAAAACCAGCAAAGCCAAGATAGAATTGAGAAAAAAAACCTGATCTTCATCCTTTAGGCATTAACAGAATTGTCTATAAAACTCCGGTTAACTAAACCCTTGCTGAATTGAAGGAAGTTTTGTTACTGAATGGTCCCAAAAAATGTTACCAAAATGCAAGGAAACTGAATAGGGAAGAGCTGAATACAGCCTGCAGAAGCAACTGAGAAGACAACTGACCTCTTTTAATCTCTATTATGCCAGTACTTAAATACCAAAGACTGTTGTATGCAGAACTAAATATAAATGTTATTAAAAAATAAATTCAAATAATCATTCTTGCATAACATGCAGTCTGAAAGTGGAGTGATGCGTAAGTGTTCAAGCTTCTTCAATAAGAAGAAAATGAGATAAACAATTTTAACATAGTGATTTATCAGTTTTTGGTAATATCTCCTAAGAGACTTATAAGTAAGGGTGACCTGCAAGGAAAGCGATGAAAGAAGTTACTAAAGGCTTACTTAAAGCTGGAAGCTTAATTTAAAGTTCTCCCAGATTTGTTCCGTTTCCTGTGGTCTTGCTGATCCATGTAGAAGCAACTTTTAGAGGGACAACTGGTGAACAGTGCTACAGCGTTGAACCCTGCTGCCTTCCCATACAGCTACAGAAAATGGTATGAAGAGGATAGGGAGAAAAGGAATTCTGCAAAATAGTAATGCAAGTCCTACTCCACAGTTAACTGAGGGACAAATCAATTAGAAGATACTGCCCACACTATTTTCCAGAGTGCTAAAAGGGCTGAAATGTGGTTTGAAAATGAAAGGGGGAACTGGAAGAGGGAGAGAAGTTTTCAGGAGTGAAGAACAGTAAAAGGCAAGTAGGTGAGGAAAGCAAAATTCTCCAGCTTATCATACCTACCTGAGTGAAGCAGTTATTTCAGTGTGTTGGAGCAAGTACCATCAGTCCTGTCTCTGGAGTGACTGAAAAAACTCTCACATGACATTTTTAGGAACTGCATTTTTTTTCCTGCATGCGCATGTGTGTGCTGAATGTGTTCTTTCACCCTGATAAAATGACTCATTTGAATGTCATTTCAAGATTTAGATATCATATGCTCATAAAATAAAGAGTCAAACCACAGGAAGTTCCTCAAAACTGTCAAAATAAAATAGTGCTCTAAATAATATATTAATAGAAAGCATGGGAAGGGTAATCATAGACATATATTTTACCATATTCTGTAAAACAACTGAATGACATCTTGCCTGTTGACATGGTGTGACTTCTGCTGGAAGCAATTCCTAAGTCCAAACCCTGCCATGTCACTGTGAAATCTGCTCTGTTATTGTTTTGTAGACACTTTTATGTCTTATCAGGTCAGCATGTTCACCTAGCTAATCCCATTTCTAGGATTCTTACCAATCCAGATCAGCTTCTGTCCCAGCTTGAGACAGTTTACTTCATGAAATACAGAACATTGTACTCAGCAAACCATGATTGGTTTTACAAAAGGATTTTAATCTGCCTTTTACTATTCAGGGTATTAAAAGTCTATTCTTTAAAAAGGAACTTGACTGACAAAAAGTAAGAAGTGATTAACTGAAACGCTGATTTGCACAAAATGTGGCAAGACAATAAAAATGGAAGACTTCCAGGGCAAGGCATTTCTAGTATTCAAAAAGGGGCTTCCCCCTTGCCCCTCACAATTTGGGAAATCAAGACTGCTAGCAGAAATGACAAAAGCCCAGACATACAAGAATCAGCCTGTATTTTGTTTTTGGTCTGGAAAATGAACAGAGCAGACTTCTGCTCCTGAGCAGACACAGATGCTGCCTCAAACATAAAACCAGAAAAAGGAAGACAGGCCAGGGCTCAGCTGTACCCACAAAGATAGGCAGGCTGTCAGCAGCCTGCCAGGAAAATTCCTGTAGCTTCATCTTATTCTCTGCTGCCATCCTACCAGGGGGACCCCTTGGGCCCAGACAGGCAGTGCTGATAAGAGCTTACTCCTATGATCTCCTCTTGGCTGAGGGACACATAGCCTGGTCACCACCATGGGACGTGCCAGTCAAGCCCTACTTTGCAAGAATATCCTTAACCAGTTCCATCCTCCAGGTTAAATATGCTCTATTTCTGCTGAATCCTTAAAAAAAAAAAAAGTTTAAAAATAAATAAAAAATTTAAACTTCAACGGTTATTGGCAGTGCTTTGTAATTTTTTGGTCCAGAGATGCTTGTTTGAACCAAGCAAAAGAATGTTATGTTCTCTGCTTGTTAGGTCTCAATGGAATTGAATGGGAGATGTATTCCTGGTGTTCTGGTGCTGCTTGTGAGTCTTTCTTTTCTCACATGCTTTATAATAGTTGGCCCTTTGCCACTACCTCATCCGAGATGCTCTCCTTCTAGAGGGACAGTAGGAGGACTGTGGCACGCTGAATGACAGCACTGTAAAAGGGAGGTGAAATTTAATACTGCTAGTTGTGAATCATTGAACTTGGAAAAGCAACTGTAGCTTATGCACATGGAGGAGTGTACTCCTGGTAAGTTATTAGTGCTCAATGAAAAAACTTAGCAGTCACTGCAGGAAGTTCTAATGAAAAATTAGGTCAACAAACAACTTTATCCAAAAGGTAAATGCAAGGTTCTTCTTGAATTCTGAATGCTGTACTGGCCCTTGAATTTAAAAAGTTATAGAACAAGAAAAAATATAAAGAATGATGACAGCTGTTATAAATGAGAAGCAAAAGTCTCAATTTGTAGCAAAATTTAGATTGTTTTATTTTATACAGACAGAGCAAAGCAGCGCTGGGGAGACACGAGTGGTCACCGCCTACTCCATGCTCCACCAAATCTCAGTTTGCAGCTTCTTCTTATAGTGTGGTCCCTCAGGGTAATCAATAATTTTTGTTTTCTTGCTGTCATAATTTTGCCAGGCAAGCAGTGGTGGCCGAAATAAACATCCATGTGAAAGTCTCTAGGAGTCAATCTCATAGATAAGCATCTGGTCTTGGTAGATAAAACTGGCAGAAATCGGGAAGTTCTGGTCTTCGTAGATAGGCAGTCATTGATAAAACAAAGGCAGGAAGTCTGATTTTGCAAAATCTATCAGACCATTGGAAAGCCTGATTTTACAAACTTGTAGTAGATACAAATTATTTAGAAACTTAATATTCATAACAGGGGATTTAAAACAGAATGATTTAATCATATTTTTCCTTTGTCAAGTGTCACTTCAGACCTTAGTATTTCGGTTTATATAAACCTCAATACTTTTATGATTAACACAAATCTTTTATCAATTATCACACAGCCATGGCTGGGAATGGCTCTGTCTGCATTAACTAATGCTATTCTCTACTGGGAAACCAGCAAACAAAACAAAAACCACAAAAACCACACCAAACCAAACCAAAAAAACTAAGAACCAATTAAAAAAACCCAAAAAAACCAAACCCCAAAAACCCCAAACCAATACCCAAACAACAAAAACCCAACCCACCAACCAACCAAACACCGCCACCACCCCCCCAACCCAAAACCTCAAACTTAGTGGTATTTCAGTGATTATTTTTGTCTCAATACCTCCAGGGACGGTGACTCCACCATCCTCGTTCCAATGCTTGACATGGAATGCTTAGGCATGGCTCTATGTAATTTTTAAACTTTTCCTATACGTTTTCTTCCACTTTTCAGGGTAAACACTGGTACTTTTTGAGACTCAGTCACAGGACGCTGCACTAAACACCAGTCTCCACTGAGAAGCCACCATTAAGAGTGGTTTAAACGCTACCAGCCTTATCATTTTTGATAAATAAACCACTATCTACACCCTTGCTTTGGCCACATTATGGGGGAACACCTACTCCTGAAACTAAGCTTTGCATAGCTGGCATTTCCACCACTTCCAGCAGCAAAACCCGTCGTGCTTCGTGCCGCATTTCCTTTTTGCCTTGCTCTTTCAAGAAAAAGCCACCACACCTCGCACCACAGAGAGAACACTGACGCTTTACCAGGTCTGCCCCAGGGCGGCAGGGGAGCGCTCCCGGGACCCAGGGGAGCAGGTAGATACCGTGAGGCGGCACAACCACCCGCGCCCCGCCCGCCGCTTCCCGCCGCCCAGATGGCAGGGCGCCCCAAACAAACATGGCCGCGCCAGCCCCGCCGCCGCACCTGCCAGGCCCCAAGATGGCGCCGGCCGCCGCTGCTGTGTCAGGGGCGGCTCCAAGATGGCGCCCGCCCGCCCCCGCTGCCAGCATCCAAGATGGCTCCATCAGCTTCTCCCACGTAGCCCACGTTTAGCCCGGCCGCGCCGGCGCCCCCAGGCGGTGTCTGCCCTCATCAAAGATGGCGGTGGGCAGCGCCGCTGGTCACTAGGCTTCCGCCGCTCGCTCTGGTCACTAGGCTTCCGCCGCTCGCTCCTCGCCGGGCTTCGGGGCCGACATGGCAGCAGCCGAGCTGGAGTACGAGTCCGTTCTCTGCGTGAAGCCCGATGTCAACGTCTACCGCATCCCGCCGCGCACCTCCAACCGCGGGTACAGGTGAGGGAGCGTGCGGCGTCCGCAGTCGCCCCGGCCCGGCCTGGCTCAGCCTCTGCCCGCAGGGCAGCCGGGGGCTGGGCTGTGCCATGCCGTGCCCCGGCCTCGCCCCGTGGGAAAGTCGTGCCCTGTGGCCGTGAACGGGTCTGGCCATCCCCTGAGCCCCCTCCAGCCGAGCTCTGGAGGAGCTGACGGCTGGAGCTGCCTCTTGTGGGCGAGTGGTCAGCACCTGGAGGTAGAGGAGCCTCCGCTCCGTGCTGTGGAGGAGCAGGGGCTGCTCTGTTAGTCAGGGGCAGGAGGTCAGGGCACAGCTCTTCCATGCAGAGCTGATGTCTGCTCCCGGTTTGCCGAGTTCCCGGGATGTGACGCTGATGTGCTATAACGGCACGTTGGATTTGGCCTGGTGGCTCTGGCGGTGGCGGGGAGGAAAGCAGGAGGAATTCGGGATAATTTTAAGAAGAGGCTGCAGGACCAGCAGTTAGAAATGCCTTCTCTGGTCAGCCAAAAGCAGCAGAGTGTGACTTTGTGAGATGTGCCCACAGACCTGGTGGAGAAGCGGGTTTGTGTACTCCCCGAACCTGACAGACTGTAGGCGGATGTTGTGCCTGGTCAGGGATGTTTGCTCCCAGTTATAAAATCCTGTAGATTCTACAGCCTGCCAGAGTTCAGGAAGTATTTGGACAACGCTCTCAGGCACATGGTGTCATTTTTGGGGTGTCCTGTGCAGGGCCAGGAGTGGTTGGATTCAGTGATCCTTGTGGGTCCTTTCCAACTCAGAATATTCTGTGGTGCTGTAGTTTGGGGTTTTTTTCTCTCTTTCTTTTTTTTTTTTTTTTCCTTTCACAAGAGTCTGTGGCAAAGAGTATGATGGGTCGGTCAAAATGTCCGTGTGTGTGTTTTGCCTGGTGTCAGCTGCCTGTACTCTGTTATTTTACAACAATAGGGTAGAATAATGGAGTGTTTTCAGTGTGTTACTAATTAATTTTTGGGGTCTTCCCAGTGCTCACAAAAGTCACTTTTGTGGATTTCCTGTTTATGTGAGTTTGTGGGCTTCTGTCTCCCTTCTTTTGCAAGCTTATAAAGGTGAGGACTTGATGTTCTCTGGACTGTGTCTCTTTCCCTTTGCCAGTCAGAATTGTGTGTCAATTGGCAGCAACAAGAGAGGAGCTGAGACCCCATGTCTTATTCTGGGAGGGAAGTGCAGCAAGATATCTGCAGGGGTTGAGGGTTTGGGAGAAGAGACTTCTGTTGAAGTGGCTGGGCAGAATTGGACAGGTTGACTGTGGTCAGTGATCAGCTGCTCTTTCTTTCAGGGCATCTGACTGGAAACTGGACCATCCAGACTGGACAGGACGTCTTCGTGTCACCTCCAAAGGCAAGACTGCTTACATAAAACTGGAGGATAAGGTTTCAGGTAAGGGAAAGGCTGTACCTTGACCAGGCTGTGACTGTGATTGCTGCCGTGAGCCTTTGTTTCTTAGCCTGCCCAGAGCTGTGCATGGCAGCCCTGGCCATGCTTTAGGAAGGGGTCACCCTCCTTAACACCCGATTCTTTGTCTGCAGGAGAACTTTTTGCCCAGGCTCCTATAGATCAGTACCCTGGCATTGCAGTGGAGACTGTGGCAGATTCCAGCCGCTACTTTGTCATTCGAATTCAGGATGGGACTGGTGAGTTGGGGGCCAATGTATCTGCCAAGGGCTAGGGGTGGAGGGGACCCAGGTGGAGCTGGGAGTGTGCCAGGAGGATGAAAATGGTGTTGGGAATGCTGAAAAGGTCAGGTGGTGTGCCTGGAGGGGTCTGAGGGCAAGGTAAACAGAGCAGGTTCTCTTCTGCATTGCACGGAGTCCAGGGGCTGGGCTGGGAAGGAATATTTGATTTCCAAGCACACCCTGTGGGAAGAAGGGACAGTGAAGGCTAGGGACAATGAACTCCTGTGAGCTGCGGGCATCTAGCTGCAGGTGTGCCAGAGAAAGGTACCACAGAGTGGTTCAGGATAAGCAGAGGGTTTTGTGGCCCAGTTGCGGGGCACCTCCAGTGACTCCTACTGTCTCCTTGCTAGGACGAAGTGCTTTTATAGGCATTGGCTTCACGGATCGGGGTGATGCCTTTGACTTCAACGTCTCTTTGCAGGATCACTTCAAGTGAGTTTTACCTTCCTGGAATGCTCTTTTCCCTCTAGCCTGTAGAACATGGTGGGTGGTGGTCTATGTTCATTTAGCACAGGTTTCCTTGGGGTGGCCCTGAAACGCTGCTCTGGCAAGGGACGCTTGTGTGTGCTACCAGCTGTCATGCAGGCTGAGATCCCCTGCAGGGTCAGATCTGTAAGTCCTAAGTTTAGAGTCTGTGATGCTCCAGGTGCAGTTTTAAACAGCCTCATGGATTTGGGGTGGTTCCAGCTTTGTGCTGTGTTACACCAGGAGTAACACCAGGAGTAGGGAGGTAGCTGGTTTGACAAGGCAAGGTAGTTTGGAGGCATGCAGAGAGAAACCACACATTTTTCTAAAACACAGTTCCTTTTTGCCACAGGGTCTCATGTCTTCCTCTCTTCTTTTTAGGTGGGTGAAGCAGGAGACTGAAATCTCCAAGGAGTCCCAGGAAGCTGACACTCGTCCCAAATTAGACTTAGGGTTCAAGGAAGGGCAGACCATCAAACTAAACATTGGGGTAAGCAGACCAGTTTACTCTGCTTCTTTCTCAGGATGTGCCGATGGATACTCTTCTTTATACTTCCTTTTTTTTTTTTTTTTTTAAATACAGAACATGACATCGAAGAAAGGAGGAGCAGCCAAGCCCCGTGTGTCTGGATCAGGGGGCCTAAGTCTGCTGCCACCCCCACCGGGAGGCAAAATTACAGTCCCTCCTATACCTCCTCCTTCTTCCACAGCCATTGCCAACCATGTCACACCACCACCCGTGCAGAAATCCAGTAATGCGAGCAGTGCAGGTAAACCTTAGCACTGAGCCAACAGTCTGTGTGACACTGCTTCGGTGAACCTGTGTTCAGCCTTGTGCCAGCAGTGCCCTCTAAGACATGGTGTGTCCCAAGGATTTTGGTCTCTTTGGCAGCTCCAGTGTCCCCAGTGCAAGAAAGATGTGGACCTGTTATACTGGGTCTAGAGGAGGGCCATGGGAATGGTCAGAAGGCTGGAATACCTCTCCTGTGAAGAAACACTGAAAAGGTTGGGGTTGTTTAGCCTGGAGGGGACAAAGCTCTAGGGAGACCTTTCACTGTGTGAAGAGAACTTGTAAGAAAGATGGAGAAAGACCCTTTTATCAGGGCTTGTAGTGACAGGGCAAAGGGTAGAGGCTTGAACTGAAAGAGTATAGATTTAGAATGGGCATAAAGAAGAAATTTTTACCATGAAGGTGGTGAAACACTGGAACAGATTGCCCAGAGAAGCAGTGGATACCCATTCACTGTAAGTGTTCAAGACCAGATTGAACAGGGCTTTGAGTAACTTGATTTAGTGCAAGATGTCCCTGCTCATGGCATGGCAGTGGCACTAGATGAGATGATCTCTAGAGGTCCTTTCCAGCTTAAATAATCTTATGACTCTGTAATAAAGAGGTTGCTGCAGTCTTCTGGATGCTGTGCTAAAAGTGGGACCATGCAGAGGTGTCTGGAGAGCTGATCTCTTAGTGAAGGTAGAGACTTCAGCAGTGTTGTCCACAGATTTAAATGAGAAGAAACCATAAGCTTCTGGATAGGGCTCATATGCCCCCAGTGTGTGGTTTGCACTGTTAAGGTGGTGCCTGTTTGGCAGCTGTTACAATTGCTGAACTGGGGTAGAGTCTGAGCTGTATGTCTGCTGGGAGAGGTAATAAGTGACAAATGTGTCAGGTGGTGTGCTAAGTGGAGACTGAATAGTTCCTGAAGACTGTGCACTGTTGCAGTGTCAGCTGGAGGTGTGCACATGCAGCAAAAGAAGATGCTGTTGTAACAAACCCTTCAAAAAGTCTGACTTCTGCAAGGAGAGCTGGAGTCCTTACAAAGATTTTCTGCCCCTGCATCCAGGATTTTGTTTAAAGTGACAGTTAAAATGCCTGTTGGGGTTTTTTTGGATAAGCAAATGTATATTTTTTCCCTCCTGCCTTAGATATTCTTTTAGACTTAGATGCTCCTGCAGCTGCATCCAAGGCACCAGTATCAGCTACCACAGACCTCTGGGGAGACTTCAGCACTGCATCCAGGTAAACTGTGATGAACTGAACACAAGAAAGGTAGTTAAGAAGTTTTACTGGATCTGCTAATTTGATTTTCCTTTTTTTATTTCAGTGCTGTTCCCAATCAGGCTCCTCAGCAGTCCAACTGGGTCCAGTTCTGAATGATCAAAGCAGTGGAATTGGACAAATTGATCACCTAGAGGCACCAAATGGGATCAGAGGGGGCACAAACCTCTCTAGTCTTCAATCAAATTGGGACAATCCTTCATTTTTAGATCAGACCTTCACTTAAACTATTTTTGATCCCACTGAACCTAAAGAGAACACACTGACTCCTCCCAGGATGGGCAAGGAGGAAAGAGGTAGCTCCACTTGGCCATTACATGGTACATCCTAGCTCTTTTTCCCTGTCTTTCCTTACAGGGAAAGCAAGGATCTTGAAGAGAGTGGGTACAAGAGGAGGCTGGGTAGGTGCCTCTGGGTTCCTTGTTCTTCAGATTTTCTCTGGCCAGGCTGTTGCTTTTTGTGGCTGCTTTCAGTAGTGACTGCAGTCCCTAGAGCTTGTGGTGCTGAGGACAGCTGCATTTGGCTACACCTGGTAAATGGAACCTCTAAGGAGATAGGTCTTGTCTCAACACAAAACCCTCTTGGATTACTGACATCTGTGGTGAGGAGTGACCCCATGCACACACTACTCTTCTGTCTTTGGTGCAATTCTTGGTAGTGCTGCATGTCCTCATGCTCCTGTGGGAGGAGTCGTGCAAGTCCTTGAGTAGACCTGCAGCTGTTGGGCGGTGTAGTTCCAGGTGGGCACCTCATCTCAAGGCTCCTGATTTGGCTTGCAGGTTCACTGGAGGAACTTTTCTCATTTTAACTCATTTCTCCCCAGGCAAAGGCCTCACTGTCACTGAGCTGTTTTAACTGGAAATAGCTTTAAGAAAAGAAAAGCCAATTTTTATGATTTAGTCGTTACTTGCACTAGATGACAACCAGGCGATTCCCACCACTCAACATTTCATGTTCCTGCATCACTGTCCTGAGCCCTGGCCTTGTGTTGTGACTTGGCACTGTGTTACAAGTATTGCATATCTACAGTAAGAATTATGGTGGGACAATAGATTATTCTCTGATGAAGGGACAGTCTCCTTCCCTTTTTCAACTCACTTATTCAAGCAACAAATGTATAGTAGGCTCAGTCCTGAGATCTGTGGGGACAAAATTCTTCCACCTGTGTTCCTTATTATGATTTTTCTTCTGAGTTCATCTTTCAGGGATGTGAGCTGGTTATTGGAACTTAGATTTTTGTTTTTATTTTTAATGTGTCCAATCCCCCTCTATTTCCTGTGTGGTTAAGAGAGTTAGAGGTAAAAAGCCATGAATTTCTACTTTTTTTCTTTGGGAGAGTTTCCCAAGTCCCTTCAGTGTGGACACTACTTCATCTTAAGCAGCTGAGGATGTGATCTGGGGTGTAAGTCTTGATTGATTACTCTAGGCAAACTCACAGGGCAGGCTGGAGACCTCACAGTGCTAAATTGCTCTACCCTTCATGCTGGTGCAGAAGCCAAAACACTAGCCGAGAAGGTGGTCTCAGTGGCTCTTGGACAGCTCTACCCAGTTACTGGAAGATTAGGGCTTTGGTGCTTTGCTGGAAGGCTTCTTCCTGTTTTGAACACTCAACACAGCAACACTTTTGTGTTTCTAGCACATCTTCACAAGGGAATGTTTCCCTTGCGGCAAAAACTTTCTGGTGAGGCTTTAAAAAGAGTAGTTAGACATATGCACCTTGTATTGGCAAAGTTTTGTTATTTTTGTCTGGCTATAGTGAGGGCATTTTGGAGACAGTTTCACTTAGACCATCTGTCTGGGGAGCAATATTCTTGAAATAGCTCTAAAGCTGCTGCAGTTCCACTTGTGGAAGTGGGGACCAGACTGCTCTTGGATGTATTTTAAGTAGTCATTTAACCCTGATTCCCTGGTTCTCTTGGTGTTTCCCCCTGCCAGCCCTCCCCTGCCTTCATAGTCACTCCTGCAGTCTCACTGTACTTCAGCTCCCTGCCTCCTGAACTTGTGGATGGCTGTAGTCTGCAAACAACATCACAGTCTCTACTGGGTTGGCATTTCGTTTTCTTTTTCTCTTTGTTTGATCACATCCTTGTCAGGTCCTGTCATTTCAACTATGTATCAATTCCCCAACCAAGGAAGTTCATGGCACCAATTAACAACTAACTAGGAGCCTCTTCTGTATTGTCTTAGTATTCTGGAGATAATATATTATGTATTTGAAAAGCTGAAGAAGCAAAAATTAAAGATATATGTATATAAAGCATAAGATGTACTGGTGCAAATGGTAATTAAACAAGTAATACTGGGGAAAAGTATGTAATGAGTCTTCTAAGTTGTCAAATTGTTTTTGCTTTGGAAGCCTCTAGGTTGAAGGTCTTGTCTCCAGCAAGATCCTCACAGCCTACTTATCCTTCTGCATATATCTGTTGTGGCCTGCAGACTGGACAAGAGCAGCTTCAGGAGTGATGGGTTCAGGCTCTTTCTGGGCAAAGAGGTAGGAGTGTGGAAGAAGGACACAGAAATGACACAGCTGTTCCAAATAGGGTAAAAAACTCACACAATACCAAACACGAATCAACAACATGGAAACAGGCCTGAGAGTAGGTTCCTGTGGGACTTGGTAAGATTGGGATAAAAATGAGCAAGTGAGAAGACCTGGTTGCTCTGATATTTAGCATCTCAGACATTAAAGGCTTCTACAGCCTGCAGATATTTTCAGAAATGATTCTTTCTGTGCTGGTAGATGGGAAACAATCTCTGCCTACTAGAGAGGTGGGCAAGGTGAGATGAGTGGGCCCCTTGTTAGGGGCAGCAAGGACAGGCTGCCTGGAAAAAGAGTAAGCAGGAAGGCAAGTCACAGCAGAGCAGGCAGGGGCAGAGGTCTCACCAGCAGAGGAGCAGTTCTGACGTACCTAAGCACAAGAGATCAGGTCAGGATGAGGATTTAGATAGCAGGATACATGGCCAGACAGGGCCATGGCCAGGCATGGCTGCACTAGCTCAGGCAGGGACCAAGTGTGAGACACTTCGCTATGATAAGGCCAGTGTTGCTGAGGTTTCTCAAAGCCAAACACCTCTATTACTCAAGCTGCACCTGAGTCCAGCCAATCTGCCAGGAGGTGAAGACTATGTTCAGGGCCCTGACATTGCTCTGTCAAGCCTTCTTGCAGCCATCTTACACAGCATGCTTGTTCCATGTTCCTCTGCCAGACAGCAAAGCTGTGTATATGGCTGTGTTGAAAGTACAATACAAATCTTGTGGCTTGGGTAAAGATAAGAAGTCTTAACCTTTTAAGTAAGCTATTTGAATTGTCAAACATTCTAGCATCTGTAGTGGCTGGGGGAAAAAGAGGCATTTTTTCAGTTCTAGGACCAAAGCTTTTACCCTATTTTGGTAAATAGGATGGGTATATTGTATATGTTCTGGCAGGGAGAAGATGAAGCATTTTACCCATAAGCTATGGTGGAGCTTCTCAGACTTTTCAGTAGGTACTTGCAGCAGAAAGAGCTGAAAAGCCTAAAAGGGTCTTCCTCCAGAGCAGGAGGATTTTCAGGTGAAGTTCACCTAAAGGAAGTGTTGGGATATACTGCTGTTTGTGCATAAAGAAGCACAGAACACTGGAAAGCAGTACATTAGGGATAGCTTAGGCCTATGTGGAGATCTTCCCAGGCCCCATGCCTTTCCTCACAGCAAGACCTGCTGTAATGCACAGCTTGGTGAGTCGTGTGTAAGTTTTCCCATTCTTCCAATTGGGGGACAGACTGTTGCGCACAGAATCAGGAAACTAGTGTCAAAGGAAAGATCCCATTTTGTCTGGTTTTTGGTTGTCAGTTCTTCTGTAGGAACTGTAGTTGAGGTGGGATGTATTTCCCTGCCCCTTCTCCCATTAATTATATTCTGTGTTCTGTGACTTTGTGTCTCAGAGCCATGCAGCAACTGTTCTTACCACAGCCACACAATGTGGATTGCAGACACAAACCTGCCAGATTTCACAAAGCCTTGGTGCTGTGTTTGGGCTCTTGAAGAAATGGAGAAGGACTATACATTGGAGGAAATCAAACAAAAACCAAACAGGAAACCAAATCCCCCAAAGTCTTCCTGAGCTTTGATAATGAGATAAAAGGATCTGAATCTGAATTTGCCCTGCTAGTCAGCATAAACCTACAAGGTTCTAGGAGGAAGAGCAATGGGGCTGTTAATGTGTATAAGCAGAGTACTGTGGCCCAAGTGGTTAACACATGTCATAATGCCTCCAGGTCTAGGTAGCCTGATGAGTGCTCATTACATTATGTGAACAATAGACTCACTCTGGAGACTGTTACTGGTGTCTTTATTCCATGATAATAACTCTGTCCATGCTAACAGTCAGGGAAAGCACATTGCAGGATGACAGCTTAATTTTGCCACCTGCCATTACTTATAACGGTATGTCCCCATCCCGAGCTGGGGCTCTGATGGACATTCCTTGAAGCTGAGTGTGGGAAGATCGGTCAGCAACAGCTGGACTGTGTAGTGGTTCCTGACCAGAGCTATGTTTTCCAGTCACTACTGGGATCCTGCAGTGGACTTCATGCATCACTTGTGTTTGGGGCAAGCTAGGCAGATAACTTGCAGTGAATGGCCTGCTCTCCCTTTTCTTTCCCAGGCATTGTAGGATGGCAACTCCTCTGTGTTGAAGCAGAGGCAGCTGCCTTGCTTAGTCGACTGGCTTTTCAAGCCTTGAAGCAGTCTGAAGAGACATTCCCTAAAGGAGGAAACCGCTTGTAACTTGCAGCCTTTGTGTTGAGCCTTGTGTGTTAGGCATGTTCAGAAGTGTGGCACTCCCAAGCCTATGTGCCCTCTCAAGCCTGGTCTTCCAGCCTGGCTGGTGACATCCATGATCAGGCGTCGAGTTCAGTCTCACCCGTGACCGTCTGCTGCCATCTGCTGCCGAATTCCTTTGTTGCGGGCTTTCCTGCAATCCCTGGGCTCAGCCACCGTCTCCAGGGACTGGCTGGGTGCCCAGCAGTCGAGAGGGTGGCAGGTGGGATGTAAGCAGACACCACCTGAGACCTGGCTAGCACTGGTTGTGTGCTTTCTGAAAAGAAATCATAGCTGGTGATTTTGTAGTTTGATAGTTTAGCAGTGGTGGAACCGGTGCTTCCGAATGTGTCTGTGTCCTGCTATTCTACTGCCCTCTGTGCTTCAGTGTCCTCATGCACAGAGTAATGTAGGGGTTGGAACTGAGCTGTCCCAGGGCAGGCACAAATCCCCTCTTGTGGTCGGTGTGCGTACAGATACAGATGTCTGCTGTCTTTAGAGTTTGGCCCAGAGGAATGGAACTTCTCCTAGTCTTTTTTTAAAAGTGGTGGCTAAGCACTTGTTCATGAGTCCGTGTTTATGGTATTAAGCAAACTGTTCAAAGATGTGTGAGATACTGTTGGTAGTGCTACACAAACTGTCCTTTTGGTTAGCTGGCAGGGACAGGGAGCTGGATTCCAGTGAGAAGTAAGGGGTAGGAGAGCATTTTCCTTGGTGAATATATGCTAAGTGGCTATAAATACAGCTGAATGTTTGGCCCAGAGTTAGGGGCTGCTGCCACCAGTACCTAAAGCTGAAGTCCATAGCATGGGTACATGTATAAGGTGTGCTTGGAAATCACTCTTTTTGGGTAGAAATGCAGGAAAACCCCTTAAGTGATACATCCCATCCAGAAACAGGGTTACTGTGAGCAGATAACCTGCCCTGAGTAGCCTGGTCTAGCTCCAAAAGAAGTCTGATTTGAGCAAGGTTTGAACAAGATACCTCCAGTCTGAAGTGTTTCCTAGCACAACTTTAGTGCTCAACTATGCTGAGTTGGGTCCCAGGCTGGGCCAGCAGTGTGGTGAGATGTCTGACGTGGGGGATTGGTCAGTGAAGAGGAATGCTGAGATCTGACAGTCATCCTTCACCTCAGAAAGGGCAGAGGCTCTGTGAAGACCAGGGTGGTGTGTTGAGCCTGTCCTGTCCCGTCTTAAAATACAAAATATGCAAATAACTGTGATCTGGAGTCAGAGTCTTAAGACGTGGGCCAATGGTGCTGCAGGCCAGCATGAGTCATCAAGGAGTACTTTGCCCTCTTAGTCTGTCTCAGCCAGCAGGGAGCCAGCAGCAGGGGCACTTTGCTCTCTGGGTCAGTGCCAGCTCTGTGCTGGAGGCTGGCAGCCTGGAGTGCTGTTTGCCCACCCTTTGCTTCCCTGTGCTCACTTCAGTGTCCTGGCATGGTAAAAGTGGATGACACAGGCACCTGGAGAGTATGCTCTTCAAAAAAAAAATTACCTTTCCCCATCTAATGGTGTTGTCATCAGTGTCATGAGAAGGTTCCTGCCTATGGTTGAACCCCAAAGCTTGGGCACTAAAACTTTCCCATCATGTTTCATTGATGAGGTGTGAAGGAGCAGTTGAGCTGACTGTACTCCCTGGATTTAGTTAAGCTTTCTATGGCTGTTCCAGATGGCTTTTGCTTTGTCCCATCCTGACTGGACATATGGGATGGCTGCTCTGGAGGCAGGTGGTGTCCCCTCACCTTGCTGCTGGCTGTCACAAGTTGGGCTGGGGGGCTGCAAATGGCCTACAGGGCCACCTTAGCCACAGGGTAGTGGGCAGCATAGGCCACTTGCAGACTTCCTCATAAATCCATCCTTGAGGACAGGAGAGGGCAAGAGAGTTCTGTAGGGCCAGGGTGTTTTGTGCTGCTATTCCAGTACCTGCTGGGACAGCCTAATCAGTACAGCCCTCCTCAGAACCTCCCAATGAGAATGTTTTTTACTGCATTCCACTTACATGCATGGAGAGAATGTGGAGGGAAACAGTTTAAGTTTCAGTAAGAGTGGCCCTAAGGTTACAGCAGGAGTCTGGATGACTTTATGGGACAGCCCCATACTTGCTTCAATGACTGGTTGTTTTCAATTTTTTTGCTTTTCTTGCCACTCCTCTCATTCCCTCTTTAAGGGAGGGAGATCAAGTGCATTTATCTTACTGGGCAGGGAGTAGCCAAACTGAATTCAAGACTCTGGAGATCTGTGCGATCCTTAGAACTGGAAATGAAGCATGAAGAATTGCTTCTGTGGAGAGGTGTTATGTGGCCACAACTTGTGCATGAAAATTCTGTATGAATTTCTCTAAAAAACTCTAAGAAGATAAACTCCACAGTCGCACCTCTGAAAACGGGCCACTGGCTCTGACCACGACTTGGATCTGGTCCAGGTTTGAAGTCAGATGTGGCAAGTAACTGTAGTATCTGGTTCTGATCTACAGCAATTTATAACCTTGAGACTTGTGACTCAGATCCAACAGAGAAAGAAGACAAAGATGCAATATTCCAAGTAATGGCATAAAACAAAATTCTGAGGTAACTGTGTCTGAATGTGCCCTCTGTTGGCTTTGATTTGGTAATCTGTGAATTGGGGGGAAATAAATAAAACATATATTTGCTCTTCTGAGGAAAATCCTCTGTTAATGCTACATGTAAAGGGGCAGGTTGGAGCTTCTTGTCTCTTTGAATATTCTCTGGATCATGTTTTTCCTTCTCTTATTCATTCCCTTATACCTGAGGGATTTTGGTAACCTATCATCACACTAGGATGGGCACATGACTTTCCCTTCCCAGTCCTCACTGCGTTTGAGCTCCCTCAGCTCAGGTAACTTTGGGATATGATCTCTTCTGCTTGAAACCCTCAGCACTTACTAAAGCTTGGCAGGGATGTGGCCAGGGGAGAAATGCACAAGCTGTTTTGGGGAGAAACTTTTCTTTTTATCGCTCCTACTTTTCTTTCGTTCCCCTGTGTTCTGCATGGTACTGTAACTGCATTTTGGGGAGCTGCTGATCTCTGACATTGTATTAGTGTCACACTGGGTGGTTCTGCTCAGGATTCCATGTCCATCTGCTGACTCAGGCCTGCCTGTGGTGAAGTGCTGCCACCTGCCAGAAACTTGCGTGGCTTCACAGTGCTGCCTTCTGTTTAATCCATCCCACTCATTACTCTCACTCCTCTTTCCTGTCTGTTCAGTACTTTCTTGTTTCCTGTTCACCCCGGATGCTCAAATGTCTTTTTCCTGTGTTTTCATAGCTCCATATAAGCCATTTTCTTTGGTCTCCTAGCAACCTGTATATAATCCTGGTTCACCTTCTATCATTAGAAGTTGACTGCTTTCCAGAGAAGGTCTCTTTTCCCTGCAGCTCTGGCCAGCATCAGCTTTGGCTGAGAAGAGCATAGGGTGCCTTTCTCTCAGATCCCAGGAGGCTACTGTGCTCCCACACTGTCTCCTGGAGCAGTACAGACAGCAGCATCCTGCCCCTCCCTTCCCTAACCAGTTCCATGCAGCAGGGTACACGATGGGATCACTTATTGCTAGACTCTCTCTAACCAGCCAAATCCTCAGGAGCTCTCAAGGACCTCTTGCTGCCTGAATCCCTTCGATTAGTTATCTGACACCCCTTATTAACTGCTCAGATCCCCATTTGGGTCCCCATTCTCTGTGTTAGAGTGCTTTTTATGCTCTTCCCTTGGCTGCTCTGCTTCATAGCCTTAATTCCTGAAAAGGAGCAAGGTAGTGTGGTGTGGGAAGACCAGGAAGGTGGCATGTATTCACTTCTGATGCTCTTCCCACCCAGGTCCAGGGGTATAAAGCCTGGATCTGGTTTAGGCTTTTATCTAAGGGACCTGGAAGTCTGTGCTAGCTACAAGTGCTGTAAGAGCAGGTGATGCCAGGACTGTAGGCCAAGACCCACAAGAGGCAGGATTTCCTTACAAGAGTTATATTGACTCTCCCCAAAGTACATCACTCTTATACACATGTCCATCAATTAATTCTTTGTTACATTAACCTGACCACTAGAGATGTCAAACTTTTAGCTTCCTAAATCTCCCTGAGACTTCTCCCCTTCCCCTTCTCTGATATGTTCCCTGCCAGCCTGGGATTTGCTGATTAAAAGATAGTTTAAGGCAAAAGATGACCCACTACTATTAGCAACTGTTTCACATTTGAACTTCCTGAGAATTCCTGAGATCATCTTTCCCAGACCTGCTAATTCCATACATTTTGCACAATCACTTTTATTTTGAACAGATCCTTTGGTTTAGTCTCCCACAAACCAGGGTTCTTGTGTGTGAATGTCACCAATTTATTCCATTGTGACAAATAATTAATTTTGCTTTGTTTTGGTGTCCTTGTTCTCTCTGCTTATTTTATACCCTGCTCTTCAGTTGCCCTCAAGGCAATATATAAAATATAAAAGGGTTCAAGGAAGTTCTGACACCTTTGGCTTTGTTACGGTTTTGCAGTTACTGGAGATCATGCTCATTTTCAATTTTCCTCATTTGACTGCAAGGGTAGCTTGTTAAAAAATGCATATTGATAATCCCTTTGGGAAATAATTTTAGTCATGTCAGCTTCATTTTGCCTTTTGTCAAATCTTCTAAAGAGGGTCTAGGTATTTGGGTGGCCAATATGATATCCCCGTGTAACCTCCATGTCACTTGTGATGACTCACAAGCCTTCAGCTCAATTCTCTCGGCTACTGCGCTCTATTCAGACTGGCTTGTAAGAAGTGTATCATTTCCCTGCAGCTTGCACCACAGCTGTGGTCAGTGTAAAACTGGGGTTTCTTTTGGAATGTGTGGGGTCACAGCTTTAGGATTTGAGTCCTACCCTTTGTCTATAAATTTGAATTTAACTCCTCAGGTTCAGCTGGATTTTCAAAAGAAGTAAGGCACGTGTAATGGCACAGTTTAATCTGCTCACATGGACCTGCACGCTAAACTGGGTGATGCTGGCTGTGGGGTGAAAGACTTGAGATTTATTCAAATCTCACTGACACGTAGGGGAGAAAGAGCATTAGTGCCTCTGCTGCCTTCTCTTTGGGTCAGGGACAAATGGTGCCCATGGAGCTTGCAGAGCAACCAGTAGCTGGAGCATGAGTAAGGAGGGAAAGCAGAACTGTGGGAGTCCCAGAAAGGAGCTGGGGCTTGTGAGGCTCACGTGGGAGTTCAGAGCATAGGAAGAACCTGGCACTGTGAGGTAGGGCTGAGCTGAAAGACATCTGTGGGTAAACACAGGTATTGTAGGAGGACAAGGGAGTGAGCAGAACACAGGAGGAAGGCGAAGGGAATGACTGAGGAACAGCAGTGAGAATGCAAGGAAGCAAAGCATGAGTACTGGGGGTTTTTAAGCAAGATTTTTTTAAAATTATTTTTTCAGCACCACAAGTTAACTGTAGGGTCCAATCATTCCTGTCTCCCACTCATTTGCATAGCATTGGTGCATATGAAATTCAAAGGACAATTTTTTCCCTCAGGAATATAATGTGATTATTGTTACACATTGGCTCAGCACTGCATCCTATGAAAGTATGATTCAGGGTTTATTCAGGGTTTAATTTTGATAACAAGCAACAACTCTGATGACTGACAAAGAAGAAATGAGCTGTCGACTGATGTTTGAGTACAGTCTAATTTAATCTAATAAAAAGAGCAGCTAGAGTCTGAATTTGCATTTCAAATACCTTGGCTGTGTTTGGAGATGTGTTTCAATGGAAAAAGCTCATGAAGCTGCTCTGTAACTTCCTTCTCTGTCTGCTGATTGTGTTTCCTGTTTCTTCAGAGTGGAAATCTTGAAACTCTGCCAGGAAATAAGCCTTTTCCCCATGAGACTGCATCTACTGAGGCTTGGTTCAGTGGGGACAGGGGGAAGCATGTAGGGGATTGCTCTGAATTCTCAACGAGAAGTTTGAGGGCTTAACTAGATTTCAGCAGACACTTAGGCTTAAATTCCAGTGAGAGGGCCAAGACTGAAGACAAAGGATATTGCTGGAAGGATGTTGGAAAGGGAAGCAGACAGCATGCTTGCTTGAGGGACTAGGCTTCTCTCCTGCGGCTGTTCTTATTCTGGTGTAAAAGTCACCTTCTTTGCATATAATACATAAAGGAGAAGTAAAGTTAGCTGAAGGCACACAAGACATGAGGAGGCTCCTTGATAGAGACATCCGCTTACATACGCCCCTCTCTGTTTAGGGGCAGTTCTCCATAATCTGTGTTCAGATTCCCTTTACTTTCTGTCACATTGTTCTCCTCTGTTGTCTGGTGCATGTTCTTCCTTCTACTGCCCTATCTCAGCTTCATCTCTGCTCTAGTTACCCTCTGTGCTCTCTGGATGTCCTGTGAGCATCTCATTCTGCTCTGCCTTAAGGGAATTCCAGCTAGCCAAACCAGCCACGTTCTTTCTTCTGGTTGTTTTGGTGACCTGGTTGTGGCTTTTCAGTACTTAGAGGGGGCTTATGAGAAAGATGGAGAGAGGTCTTTTAGCAGCATCTGTAGTGGTAGGATAAGGGGTAATGGGTCTAAACTGAAAAAGCCAGATCTAGATTAGATATAAGAAAGAAATTCTTTACAAGGAGGGTGCTGAGATGCTGGAACAGGTTGCCCAGAGAAGCTGCAGATTTCTCTTAATTGAAAATGTTTAGAGGCATGTTGGAAGGGGCTTTAAGCAGCCTGATGTAGTGAAAGATGTCCTAGCCCATGGCAGGTGGGCTGGAGAAGATAGTCTTTGAAGGTCCTTTCCAATCCAAACCTTAGTCCTATCAGCTGACTGACCCCTCCTCACCCTGCCTGACTTATTGGCATCTGTTCTCAGTAGACTTTCTGATTTAGAATGTATGTCAGTTGCCATTTCCCCTGTCTCTTTTCATCATCTGCTTCAGCTGTCCTAGGTTGGAGGACAGGTGTCTGCTAAGAAAGGCAGGAGCCTGTCTTTGAAATGGAGAATGTAAACCCCCTCCCTCCAAATTATTATAATTTTGAAATCAAGTGGCTCTCAGGCAAAGATAGGGGACTTAGGAATAACAGTTCTTTACTAGGGAAATTAAAATAGAAATACAGTACTACAAAGAAACAAACTCCAAACCCTGACAAAGTCAGAGTACAACCTGACACCCCGTCAGGCAGGGTGTTGGTAGCAGTTCTATTAAATGGTGGCTGCAGTCCCCTTGCAGTGACAGATGTGATTCAGTTGAAGCAGTGCTCCTGCAGAAGGTGCAGTTTCCCTCTGAAGGTCCAGTGATGATGTGGAGAAGTCTGGTTTTCCTCTGGGATCCAGTGGAAAAAGGCCTCCTCTAGTGTTCCAAAATCTCAGTTTTTACCTTGATAGGAAAGGCTTGGCTCTTCCCCCTGGCTGGAGCAACTTCCAGTGGGATGCAGTAATTTTATCAGTCACACAGTGGGACTCAATGGGCCATTAGCAGAAAATGACTGCCTGGAGGAAGGATGGGTTGTGAAAAGATAAAGAACAATGCCCTGCCTGGTTTCGATGGATGGTCCATTAGAAGAATATCTCCCATGGAGATAAGGATCAGTGCCCCACATAGTCTCAACAGATGGTGATAGAATAGATACTTTTGATCACATCCTGTATTGCAACCCAAGAGAGCTTGAAATCAGACTGAACACTGACATTTGGCCCAAGGTAATATCAAGTCTTTACCAGAAAACAGATTAGGAGGATAAATGACAGTGTTGGAGAAGAAAAATGTAAACCATCCCTTCCTCTGAAATGGAGCCTGAAGGAAGCACTTCTCTGAACTTCCACAGGCTGTGAATCAAATTAAAATAGAAAAGTTTCTGTGCGTACTCTTCCCAATAATCTCTCAGACCATCAAGATATATATATATTTTTAATTCCACTTTGCTTGTTCTCTTCCATGACCCCAGTCTGATCCTTCTGTTTTTTCAAGGATATATCAGCCTTCTGATTGTTTTTATTGCTCTGTCTGACGCTGCAACTCCTCAGTCTCACTTCTACAGGAACATTTGCTAGTCTGAGATTTGTTCTAGTGCTAGCTTCCAACTGGGACTGACTTTGAAGAATGAGACATGGCTGAGACATTTGATGTAGCAAATGCAGCTTAACCAGAAGGGACAAGTAGGGCAGAATGGTTTTTGTACAGGACTGCAGGTTAAACTGCACCTGTGATAGCTGCAAATGTGAGAGCAATGGTAGGATTACTTACAAAAAAAAAAAAAAAAAAAAAAAAGGCATGAAAATATGGGGAGACAGTTAAATAAGAAAGTTAAAAAGAGGAAAAAAAACCTCCTAAAAATGTCTTGAAAAGGAAGCCTATCAGCTGAAAGTCTGATATGGGGAAGAAGGAGTGCAACTTCCTTTTCAGTTGTTAGGTTCTCATTTTTCTTTTATGTCTCAAAATCTTCCATGCTGCCAGGGCTGGTCTCCTGGGCTAAGAAACTGAAGATGTCTTTGGGGCATTTCTGAGCTACCAGGAATTCTCAGGTTATTGCCAGTGCTTCCAGTGCTCAGCACAGCCTTCTTTGATGGGCAGAGGGTGAAAGAACAGAAGGGGAAGGCTCAGTAACCTTTGTGTCACCCTCTGGAAATAAGGAGCTAAAAGGACCAATTTTTAGGTGGCAAAGCTAAGGACAGGGTCCCACTGTGATTCAATGGCATCAGAAATCACCTATGCTGAGGTGAAATTCAGAAATGAATCACCGGCTCCAGTGGTCAAAGGTAAGGAATGAATGGGTTATTTGGGAGAAAGGGAGCTGGAGGGAGTGGGGCTGAAGAAGAGGGAATGGAGGTTTTTCCTTCTGTGACTCTGGTTCCTTCCTGATCTTGATGGATTGGTGAGAAAAAGGAGCTAAATGATCAGGAGACTGAAGGAATTTTGAAATAAGAGTCTCGAGGAACATCTCCAAGAGGAAATGTGAATGGGAGTTGCAACATGAACAAGAATGACTGCCGGGAGCACAAACTGTAGGTTTCACATGAGCGTTCCTTAAGGAATCTGTTTGGGCCCCCTCAGTATCCTACGTGTTATAAAGTCCTGAAAGAGTAATTTTTGGACCATGCTGAGTACCAAGAGTAGAGACTGTGGTTTATTACAAATAATCTGATCTGTCATGAAGGTGGAGAGGCTCCCAAAGCAGCAAATAAGCCCAAGTCCTGGCTGCTCTTGCCTCTGAATGAGACTACAGATTGCTGCTTGTGGAGAGGGTAGGAGAATCAACATGCCTGCTTCTAGTAGAGCAGTCAGTTGTACTCTGCAGCTTCATGAGAAGTGGTACTGCTGCAGAAACATAACCCCATTGTCCATGGCTGATTGAGAAAGGGTCCTTGGAGAAGAGATACCCAAAATTGCAGGCCCTAAAATATACAGAAGAATTGTTTAAAATCTGGAGAGAGATCCAAATCTGTTAGTGATGTCTTCCACTCCTGAGAAATATTTAACACACCAAACAGCATTTTTTTTCTGTTAATTTTCAGTGGTAAAACGGTTCTTTTACTAGACTGCATGCAAATTTAAAGCATGTTCTGGTCAGCATGTACTCTGTAGTCATTATGCCACAAGTAGGAACTCATAGAGATGTTCTATGTAAGGCTCACTGCTTCTGCCTGACATACAGGGCCCTACACAACAGTAGGTTCCAGAGGAGGAAAAGTATGAGTGCATAAATCAATGAATAATAACTTTTAAATAAATAATTACTGCTGCCTAAGGGTATTAGCTTGCCTATTTACAGCTTTACCTCAGGTTTACAATCCCAAACAGAGCAGGCATCAGCTCCAGGTAATTCCTTGCCTGCTCTGAGGCACGAGTCATAAAATAAAGAGTGTACGTGGTCCTGTGTGACTTGAATCTCATTGTTTTCAGTGCACCAAGATTAGTTGGTTCTGGATGTACTTAGCATTTCCATTGTGGTGAGGTGGGGGTGGTGGAAGTTCCCCATTGTGTTCCAAATGATTATTCCAAAGACATCAAGTCTGTTGTGTTGTGATCATGCTGGGCATGTTCCAGAGCACAGACCAGCTGTGGAAAGCATTTTGCAGGGAGCTCAACCCACCGAGTGTGCACAAGATTACTGCACTTGAGTTGTGTTTCAGCAGTGCACAGCATGCAGTGCTCCCTGTGCCACCTGGGTGTGAGTGTGGGGTGCTCATGTCTGACTGGGCACAGGTTGGACAATGTCTGGATGTGCTGCATGTCAAAAAAAAAGGTTGGACTGGCTAGAGCTGTTTCTGAAGTAAGTGGTTGGACTCCAGATCATGAGGGGGGCTTATTTTCACTAAGGAAAAAGCTCTGGGTAGATAAACATTTTTTGACCAGGGAAACCTGGACCTTGCCTGTCCACACATATTTTCTCTCCAAATAATGAAAGATGATGTCTTTTGCCCTGCTGCAGCAGTCTCTCCCAAGCCTTTGGGAAGTAGTCAGAAAGTTTCCACAAAGAGCAGGTTTCTGACAGTCTTGCTTACTAGGCGTGTGTGGCAGGCACCCTTGGCTGCTCACAGACCTGGGAGCTTCATACAGAACAACACATGAAGGCTCTCAAAATCTTATCTTTAATAGCAATCTCTCCCAAAACTTCTTTACTCCTGTTCTGCAGTGAGTGCTGCTGTTTACCCTCCTGTTTGCCCTGGCTTGTGTACCTGCCACAAGCTGGAACAATCCCCTAACATGTGTTTGCTTCTCCTTCCCTATGACCATTCTCCCACCTGCTCCCAAACCTCCTCAGTTCTGGCAATATCCCTCTATACAAAAGTGAGTTCCTGGCAAATCTTAATCTGAGTACTTTACTCAGGCTGCTGGACACAGACCTCTGTTCTTCCGAGATATCCAGCCTAGCACAACCTAGTTTTATTACAGCAAATCTTTGAATTCTGAACTTGGAAAGCAGAGATGGAAGGAAAAAATATATCTTTTAATCTCCCAGTGATGATATGCCATCATAGCCTTGCACATTTTTGTCTCCCATCCTCACTCAGATTACACCAACTTTCTGCACAGGAAGTCCAAAAAGCTAAGAAGGAACTGAAGCAGGTAGAAGCAGGCAGAGAAAGTTTTCTGAGAAGAAGTTGACATGAAATCTTCCCTTTTATATCTCAAGTATCACAGTTTGAGCAATGTTGCATTTGGCAGGTTTGAGCCAATCTACAAAGACATTGTTTCACTGCAGATTTTGAGGCTCTGTCAAGGGCTCACCCCCAAACACCAAC
Source organism: Catharus ustulatus (assembly GCF_009819885.2). Taxonomy (NCBI): domain Eukaryota; kingdom Metazoa; phylum Chordata; class Aves; order Passeriformes; family Turdidae; genus Catharus; species Catharus ustulatus. The sequence goes on along the minus strand of NC_046222.1, from coordinate 31,365,611 downwards.
AATTATCATTGTTGGCTCACTGGCTGGGCTGGGAACACACTCACTGAATTTGACTTTTCTCCAGAAACTGCAGGCATTCCCTGCTCTGTCCCAATCTGCCTTTCTCCCAAACTTTGTAACTTCCACATCAGAAATGAAATTATTTTAATTTTCTTCTGAGGAGCTCTCCCTTGAGTAGTACATCCTTCCTATGTGGACTGATGGACCCATAGCTGACTGTGGTGTTTTGTTTGGTGTGTTTCCATCACTTTTAGTACCTCCTGAGACAAAGAAGCCTGAGCACCTTCCCCAGAAATACCCACTCTGGCTGCCATGGTTGATCTCACTGCTGCTTCTCTTGGTGTGCTTTGCCCTTGTTGTCGTCCTTGGTGAGTATGTGCAGGAGATTACAAGGGAGAGATCTGGGGGGAGCGCTGGGAGAACAATAGAGAAACCATGGTTCACAGTGGTCTGGGCTTTGTGCAAGGTCTCAGGTTTTCCTGCTCGGACTTTTTATATCTTCCACTGTTTACCCTGAGGCCTTATAGTGTTCCCAGATTGCACATTCCAATGTTGTATGGCCTTTTTGGAACTGTGGAACAATTCTCTCCCTGCCAAGCCCACCACTAAACCATGTCTCCAAGTGCCACATGTGCTTGTCTTTTGAACACTACTGGGAATGATGACTCCACCACCTCTCTGGGCAGCCCGTTCCAGTGCTTGGCTACATTTCAGTGAAGAATATTTTACTGATATCTGGACTAAATCTTCCCTGGCACAACTTCATACTATTTCCTCTTGTCCTGTTGGTTGTTCCCTGGGAGAACGGGCTGACCCCCACCTGGCTACAACCTTTTTTCAGGGAGTTGTAGAGACTGATATGGTCACCCCAGAGCCTCCATTTCTTCAGGCTAAATACCATCAGCTCCTTTAGCTGCTTATCACAGGACTTGTGCTACAGATCCATTCAAAGGTCCACTACTCTTCTCAGCACATGCTCCAACACTTCAATATCCTTCTCATTAGGAAGGGCCCAACTTGGCATAGTTCTCCAGTATTTTCCACACCAAGACATTGAGTGTCCCAAATACCAAGACAAAATAGGGGAGTTAAAGTCAGCTCAGGCCCATTGCTTTCTTCAGGTATGTTTTTGTTACTCATTCAGATTCTTACACTATCTTGGACTAAGGTACACATGTCCTGTACTGGTTTGGGTAACTGAGGAAGATGATGCCCTCTTTTTGATCCCTAAAGGAATGAACACTTCCACAGCTGCTCAATTCCATCAGTTGAAATAAACCCTAAGTCAACATTCTTCTCATCCTCCTTGTTTAGGGATAAGGTCACCCTTACTGGCAATGGGGGTGGACTGACTGGCATTCCCTTTGCCCATCTCGTCTGAGCCTTCTTCCATTGCAGCAATGCACTCATCAGGCACTGAATCAACTACGATTGTTGTGTTCAGAAGTAAAAAACATTTCTAAATTTGATGATTAATGAAAATAGGCATCTGGATAGGCACACCCTGATCAGTTCCTAATCCATACTCCTGAGTGTCTGAGTTCCTAGTAAGCCCTTGGGACTGTGGCTGTGGCCTGCCACCAACAGTGCATTATTCCCCACCAATTGGAGCTAGGAAGCCCTAGGAGTTTGTGCTCTCCCCTGGTTTCAGCAGCTCCAGCTGGATGTGATTTCCTGCCCCTGGACTGGGTGTTGCTGGTGGAACAGGCCCAGCTGATGGGAGACTCCTCCAAATGCCTGGGGATGTGTAGTTTAGGAAGAGACAAAGTGTGACAGGGAGAGGCTGCTTTGTAGGCTGGCAGCTGGGCTGTAGGAATGTGCATGGCAGAGTGGCTGTGGTTGGGTGGCATCAGTCCTGCCATGTGTGTGGCATGTCATCAGTGGGATGTGCTTCCAGGGCTCCTTCTGCTGTCTGACTGGGAAGAGGATCTCTTTCTGGCTGGGATGGCAGCTGTGCCACTGGTTTGGGCCAGGAGAGGTGACAGCTGGGACAATGCTTGGTGGGGAAATGGTGGAAGGAGAGCCAAGGGGCCAGAGATGCTGTGTGAGGAGCTGGGCAGGAAGGGGTAATCCTGCTGCCTTTCCTCTCCCTTTGCAGTGGTTCCCTTCTGGCACAGCAGTGACCAGCCCAGAGCCCTGCTGCAGCAGTTCTCGGAGTGGAAGTGCGACTCAGCAGCGCCACAAGGAACAGGTCAGTGCTCCCAATGTCCCCTCTTCCTTGGGGCTGAAGGCCTCAAGGAGGCTGTGCCAGGACAAGTCAAACCACATCAGCAAAAGAACTTTGTTGAGGCCCCCGTACAAGATATACCATGGCTTTGGAACACAAAGCTCACTGGTCATACTCCAAAGCAATGGGAAGAAATGTCTGTACCATCCCTGTTTTTTCAAGCAGTTTATTTTAGGAAAACTGGGATCTTTGCAATCACCATCTCCTGTTTGTAGCCTTCATCTCTCTGTCCTCTCCCTGCACAGGCCAAGGCTGGACGTGCTGCCCACAGGGCTGGAGAAGGTTTCAAAGAAGCTGCTATTTCCTCTCCCTTGATAGGATGAACTGGGCCAAGAGTGAGCAGAACTGCACTGGGATGGGCTCCCAGCTGGTGGTGATCAACAGCAAGGCAGAGCAGGTGCGTGCACAGGGCTGAGAGAGGGAGCCAGCAGGCAGAGACACAGTGCTGGGCCCTGGAGGGGACTCAGAGCCCCTCCTTGTCCTGCAGGGGAGGGGGAATGTCCTGTCTGCACCTCTGCAGCACCAGCTCCCCCCTCTGCCACCAGCTGCACCCCACAGGGAGTCCTGATGCCTCCCTGTGCTCAGTCCTGCTGTTCATGGACATTGCACTCTCTCTCTGATTGCCAGGAATTCCTCAGCCAGCAGATAAAAGCGTTTCCAAAAAGAGAGAATTTCTACATTGGTCTGCTTGAGGTCAAGGATGGTCAGTGGGAGTGGGTGGACAGGACTCCATATAATGTGACAGCAGTGTGAGTATCTCTGGATGAATAGTGTTTGTTGTTACTCCTGGTAGGGAAAGGGAGTAGCACAGATGTGAAGTGGTCTGCTGGTGCATGAGAGAGGGTTGTCACCACACTTCCTTTGAGAGATCAGAGACACAGCAGGACTGGGCTGTGTAGGACACCAGGTTCCCATGGCCCATCTGTGCTGGATATTGGTTATGAATTAACTACCTGTGACATGGAAGTCAATGCTGGAGGCATAGAAAAAACTTCACCTTGCTGGCAGCAAGAACCCTTCAGAAGCCCGACGACCAGCCCAGCCTGACCTGCATTCACTGCACTTACATGCACAAAATGGGCTGTGCTGGGATGCAGGGAGAGAGATGGGGCACAGGGAGAGAGCACCAGCACTGTCCTTGCTATGTCTTGCCCTGGAGGGTGACAGGGGCCTCTGCTGGGTGTGAGGTGCGTGGGATGAGTGGTGGTGATCAGTTCCCCCCAGCAGGATGGAGCAGGGCCCTGTTGTGCTGGAAGGCTGTAGGAAGGAGGCATGTTTGCATGTGACACTGGTGCCAGTGGGATATGGAGTGGGAGCAGGGGCACTGCTTCTGCCACCAAACCAGCAGTGGCAATTTCTTTCCCTTCCCTTCAAGTCTTTCATCCCATTGTGGCCTTTTCCAGCAGTGCTTTCCAGTGGGCACTGGGGAGTAACAAGCCTGTCTCTGTCCCAGGTTCTGGAGAAAAGGAGAACCAAGTAATCACCATGATGAAAACTGCACTGTAATCCATAATCCTGAAAAAACTCTCAACAACTGGAATGATGTCCCATCTGATAGCAAGCATCATCGAATTTGTGAAGCTGCAGCAGTAACTGTGTGATGGAAATACCCCTGTCCTGAGCAAAGCTGGGAGCTGAGCAGCGACCTGGGAACAAAACTGGGTGTGCTGTGAGGGATGGGGAGCCCTGACACGTCTTCACTGTGTGGGAGGGCACCATGTGGGTGTGGAAGTGAAATGAGTTTTGTCCAGCATCCCCAGTGCATGGGGTAGCTCAGGGAACACAGGAAGGCTCAGGCTCATTGAAGCAGGTCCTTTCTTCTTTTGTTCTGTTCTCTCTGAGAGGGTCCAGGCGCCTCTGGCTGAAAAGAGATGGACTTCTCAAGGAGGAAGACACAGGAATGGAAGACAGATATACAGAGATTCAATGTCTTTGGTCTGCTTGAGCAGAGGTCTTTGCTTTTTGTTGAGTCACACACAGAATGTTCTCTAGTTGTCCTGGTTCTGCTGACAAATTCTGGAAATTTTCATAATACAAAATACAATATCACACCAATGAAGAAAGACTATGTGCCTTGTCTGTGTATCTGTTTTTTCCCCTCCTATCTAAGCTGGAGAGCTATAGTCCTATAATGATGGAATGGTTTGGGTTGTATGGAACCTTTAAGCATCATGTTTTCAACCTCTATGTCTTGAGCAGGGACCCCTTCCACTAGACCAGGTTGCTCAAAGCCCCGTCGAGCCTGGCCATGAACACTTCCAGGGATGGGCTGTGCACAGCTTCTCTGGGCAACCTGTGCCAGTGTCTCAACCCTTACAGGAAAGAATTTCTTCCTAATACCTACTCTACACCTGCCTCTCTTTCATTTTAAAGCCATTCCCCTTTGCCTTAGCCCTACCTGCCCTTGTAAAAACTCCCTGTCCAGCCTTCCTGGAATCCTCCTGGAAGGCTGCTATAAGACCAACTTGGAATTTCCTCTTTCCCATGAAGAACAGTCCCAGTTCTTTTAGCTTGTGCTCCAACCCTCAGTCTCCATCCTCATTGCCTTCATCTTTGTGGCCCTCCCTTTGGACTTGCTGTCATGGGAGAAACAATCCACACTGGGCCTTCAGAGGCACCTGGAGGAAAAAGTCCTCTTCCTGACTCACAGCTGATCCCAGGCTCACCTGAGGCAGCAGCATTCCTGGACAGCCAAATCCTCAGTGGTGCCTGTAATGGCATGCCTGCCCAGCCAGGCCAGATCATGCTGCAGAAGAGGCTGAAGAGACAGGGCTCCTGTGCACATGACATCCCATCCAGAACACCACTGCCTGTTGAATTGCCTTCATGGCCTGCTGTAGACCATTGGACACCATGGATCTTCCTTGATCCATCTCTTCCCACTTCCTTCCTCCTGTGTCCTCATTTTTCTCGGGAAACACCAAGTGCCTAAGGCTCCCATTCTGAACATTTCCAGCTCCCCACGGGGAATGCAGCTGGGTGTACAACTCCTGTCTGTGCAGCTCTGTACTTCCCATGAAAGTGAATCCTCTCCCTGTGTCCTAGAGAGAGAGGGGAATTCCTACTGGAGACAAGGTGCCCAGGAGATTTGGCTTGCTAAGGCAGTGGGAGCAGTTGTATGAACAGCAGTGTGTGGTGGCTGCAGGTCCCCATGCACAGCTCGAGGCAGCAGTGAGACACAGCACGTAGGGACAGTATGTAGATATCTAGGGACATAGGGAAGAAAGAGGACGTATATATGCAAAACCCCACAAAACCCACAGAAATCAGCACAGGCAGAAAGCACTGAACCCAACCCAAACAGCTGCCTGCTCCTGTTCCCCTTCCTGGCTGCAGCAGGATGAAATCCTGCTAGAAGAAAAGATGTTTGTTTCCACCTGTAAAATATGGCCACACGAGTGAGGGCTTCTCCATCCTGACCTAGAAACCAGGCTCTGCAGTGCACAGCTTCTCCCAGCACCAGCCTGGGCTGCTGGGCTTGGCCCTGGCTGCAAAGGCCTGCCTGTCTGGGCTCTTTAGCACCATTCCCACGCCTTTCTGGCTTTTGCCATGCAGGAATCCCCTTTAGGCCTCCCCCTCCCCTCTGCAATAATTCTTAGCACACAAGCAGGACAAGGAGCAGATTTCCTGTGTTCCCTCCTGCAGCCAAGAGCCATCCCAGCACAGGAGGGTCAGGCCTGCTGTGGTGAAGGAGCTGAAGGTGCTCAGCCCCTAAAGGACAGAGCTGGCCAGCAGGTCCATCTGCTGGGTGTCCACTCCTGGGGTCAGCCTGTGGTGAGCAGCAGCCCCTGGGGTCTGGACATGGCCCCCTCACCTGGGCTGTAAGAAGAAGGCAGGATTCCATGTAGGACTGATTTCTGTGGGAGCAGAGCAGGAGGAGAACGAGGGTGATTCATCCTGGGAATTTGGGATGAATCAGGATCTGGAAGAGTCTGTCTCCATGCCCCTCTGAGCCCTGAGACCCTGTGTCCTAGAGCTCATCATGCCCTGCAAGGATTGACAAGGCAGTGTTGGAGGGTAACACATCTCCACTTCTGGAGCCCTGGGAAGCTGAGTGATGTGAAATATGGAGCCTGTATTGTAATCCTTCAGAAGGCAGAAGGACAGCAGGGCTGGAACCATCTCCCACAGCAATGACAGCCATTGCATCCAAATATCTGAAGATGAAGCTAAAATGCCTGATGGAGGAAACCTCATCCTGAGGACAAGGGGGAGACCAGCAATTACACACAGAAGGTTTTTGAAATGGGTGTGAATGCTGCAGCCTGCATTCCCACTCTGCTGAGAGGGAATACTGTGTGGAAGACAGATGGTCAGGCAGTTGGTACCATTCCTTCCTTCTCTGGTCTGAACAGTTCTAACTCAGCCTCTCTTCATATGAAGGATGTCCATCCCAAAGATGCTCCATTTGCCTTGTCAAGGCCTAGGAAAGTTCTCCCAGTTATTCCTGCCTGGCAAAGACTGGCTTTGCAATGGGCTTGGCTATTTTCTGTCGCTTATTAGGACACATCGTCAGAGATATGGTCAGATGCCTGAGGAACAACCAGCAGAGAACAATCCAGCATTGTCCCCGTGCCTTTGGGGACTCTCCAGAAGAAAGACCATATTCCCTGTCTGTCTTGGGCATGTTCACTCTGTGTCCTGCAATTGCTGCCCGGGTGACACTGGAGGTGCTGCACAGTGGGCTGCAGAGCACTCTGAGTTGTTGCTCCCACACATTGGCTGAACAGATGTCTTGGAAAGCAAGGACACAGGCTCCCACAAGGTGGTGAGCACTGCAGAAACACATCATCTAAGTGGGAGTCTTCCCAAGGGGGTCATGCAAACAAATGTCCAAATTGTCCAGTATTTGCCCTCCTGAAGCCTCAGGTTGTGATCCTGGATTTTGCCCTGCTGCCTTCTCATATGATCCTGGATCCCAACATCCCCGAATTACTTCAGACAGGCTGGAACCCAACCTCTACATCCCCAACAGCTCATCCTCTTTGTGAGACTGAGAGCCAGCACAGCCCATCCTCATCCTTGGGACCTCCATAACCTCCCTCAGGAAGATCCATGATAAGGATCCTCCAGTGTCCTCCTGGATTTATTGAATCTTTACTGCTGGAAACAAAGCTCAAAAATTGCAGCACAAGTTGCAGAGCCTGACAGCTTCCCCTGTGAGCTGCCCTTACACACTGCTGGGGCTCAGGGATGTGGGGCTGGTTTTCAGGCTGTGAGAGGGCAAAGCAACCAGGCACAGTGGGTACAACTTTCTCTGGCATTAATTCTCTCTTCCTGTACTGTCCCTGCTGCCAGCACTTCTCCTGTGCTTCCTGCCTTTTGCTTTGATCATATTTCTTACACCTGCTCGTCCTTATGTCATTGTTGCAGGTAAGTCGTTCCCTCCAAATCATTTGGAATTCAAGAAAACTGGGAAGCAGTACTGCTCAGGGGATCCTGATGGGGAAACTGTCATCAACCAGTGAGAAAGAGCGGACATCCTCCACCAAGTTAATTTCTGAACATGAGCACACTTGCTGTCCTGTGTACTTGGAACCTTCTCCAGCCTTACCCATCCCACTTCATGTAGGTCAGATGGCCTGGACAGCAGCAAGGGATAAAGTAGGAGTGTGAATGCAAAGAGCTGTGTGAATTGAATAGCTGCAACTATTTCAGGGGGCATTTGCCCCAAACCATTGCCATTAAATAAAAACATGACCATCAGCCTGACAGTAACCACAGCATTAGGGAAAAAATTCTGAGGCACACAAGAAACAATCTGAAAACAAAGCCTGGATGAAGCAAGAACACTGTAAGAGCAAGAGAGGAGAGAGAAGTGGGAAGAAAGGAAGTGGCCATGGAGTTCAGGGTGCTCTGCTCTGTCTGTAAGAAGCTCCCTGGCAGCTGAGTGCTCTGGGTGACCTCGCTCATGGCACTGAGGGCTGCAGCAGGCACACACCCACAGCTCTGCAGTGGGACAACGTGAGCCTGTGCTTTCACCTGTGCTTCACAGGCTGCTGCAAGAGGTGTGGATACTCACAAACCCTACATGGACAGCAGAAAGTGTGTGGGACCAGGGGAAGCCCTGCTTCCACCAAGGGGATGTGTTCTTGCAGCTGCACATCCTGGGGGGCTGGTGGGAGACTGGAGCTTGCACAAGTCATGTGAATGTGTTTTTATGTGGGGAGAGAGCTTGTGAACATTAGTTACACAAAGATGTTTAGAAATGGAGGGTCTGACCGTGCCTGCAGCCTGTTGTGCACAAAAGTACAGAATCAGAGGATGTCCTCTACAGAGAGCTTGGGCTTGTCCTCACTTGTAAGCAGTTCTGTGCCCTGATCTCCTGGTGTTATACCTGAAATGCCTGTGCTATTGCTATGAGCAATGTATCATCTCATTCTATTCAGAGGACAATGACATCCAGCTGGAATATTTTATCCTTATGGGTATCCTTAGAGACATTGGCAGAAGTTTGATTTGAGTTGCCTTGCAAAGTGCTAGAACCACCAAATAAAAAGTTGTGTGGTTTGTTTTTTTTTTTTTTTGGCCCAGACCAAAGAAAATTTCATGATCAATCATGCAGAGAGAATCTGGTACCATCCAGTGATCATTTCTGGCCTCTAGCCCCAAAAGACAGAGCATACTGAACACCTCTGCCCAAATCTCCTACCTCTTCTCCAATGAAATTTGATCAAAGCAGTGTTGGCAATTTCTCTGTTGCTCTCTGTATTTCTGGGCACACGGTGCACATGGGCACTGCCCAAACTGAGTCACAGATATGCTTTCCTGTCATTTTTGGTTCCCTTTTCCAGGCTCTACTCAGTGGATTTAGCCCTTTGTTAGCAAATGCCAAATACACCTGCCCGTGTTTGTATTTTCACACACATGGACCCTCTGCAGGAAAGAGCACAGCAGAGAGGGATGGCCATGTATGAGCTATGAAACTGCCTGAGGCTGAGCAAAGGGGGATTGTGTGAGCTGCATTGATGCTCCCCTGCATTTGTTTTCCTTTGCCTCACTGAGTTTGTGTTGCAGTGAATATTGTGTGAAATGTCCTGGCAAGGAAATGATGGAAGTTCCTCAATCTCCACATGCTGTGGGGTACACCCAGGATATGGCTTTTTCAGCACATCAGATTAGAGCCTGTGACGGCCCCTCACCAGTGTGGGAGGTGCCCAGTGCAGGAGGGAGGCTGTGTTTGTGGCCACACTGATAACAGGGACCCTTGGAGAAGAGTGATCCTCTTGTAGAGATGATGAAGGGCCAAGGGAGAGTCAGTCCTGCAACTGCAGGTAAGCCCCAAACCTTCCTTCCTTTCTGTCCTTCTGTCAAAGGAGGATCTTGCAGAATAACAGGGCTGGGATGGATCCTGGGTGTGGGATCATGGCCAGCCTCCTCCCAGGATATGGGGCTCAGGACAAGGGCAAGGAAACAGATGAGGGAAGTGGGCAGTGCCCTGCCTGGCAGGATGAATATTTTCCTGGAGCCAGTGGGAGTGGAGGTCCAGGCTGACCATGCCCTGCTATTCCCTTCAGTGGTTTGTCTGTAAACAATGGGGCTGAAGGATGCTAACCTCCTGTGATTCCCCTGGTAAAGCTGTCTGCATCACACTGAGCACAAGTCCCTGCTCCCATCTCTGGTGTCTCACAGCACAACCCAGCCTGGGCTCTCCCAAGTGCTGCCAAGTGCCTTTTCCCCCTGTGGAAACAATCCCTTCTGTGTGTCTGGCTGTGCACAGCCTGAGCTGGGCTGTCACTCCTTTGGGGACTGTGCCATTGCAGAAAGGGGCTCATGGTACAGGGGCAAAATCCAGGTAGTGAGAGAAAGAAGCTCTAAAGAGAGAGGAAGAGGAGGAAGATCCAGCAGGAGCATTCAGTGACAGACAGGGGTAATGGAAGGCAACAAGGAAGGTGTGTTGATGACAAAGGAGGTTTGGACAGGGATAGACGGGGAATGAGGTTTGGTCAGAATGCAGGCAGGTGTTGTGATAAAAATGGAAATAAAAAAGCAGCCTCAGGGCAGCCCCTGTTTTCCTGTGCTCTGTGGCTCTGAGCCACTGCTAGTGACAGGCAGCAGGACTTGCTGCCAGAACCTGTGGGGCTCCCCTGTCCATGGAACAAGGGACCAGCAGGATGTTGGGGTACAGAGCTACCTGGATTCTCCTGCCCCCAACTCTGGGCAGGGACATGCTCACTCTTGATTTGTGTTTTTCATCCCCAGCAGAAGAGAGAAGCTGCTCCTGGCTGAACATCTGGGTTTTCCTTATTTTTGCCCTTGCAATCAAAGTTGCTTTGGTGACCCTTTGCCTCGGTGGGTTTCAGGGTGTCTTAATTCCCTTGGGATGAAGGGCTTAGGTGACTGCCTTAGGTCACATGGAAAACCCATATCCTAGTCCCTCTGCCAGCAGACAAATTCCCTTCACCAAAGCACAGGTCAAAGATCCCTTCTCATGCAGCCTCGACCTTTGGGAGAACATAGCTGTAGCTTTTAATCCATCATTGGAATCCCTGGGCATAAGGCAGATCTCTTGGATTAGCTGGCTGTGAAAGAACTGCCTGTGGTGTTCAGCAAGGCTGTCAGAGCAGTTTGCTCTCAGTCTCTCAGTGTGCATGAGCTGAGAGCTTGGACAACTCATGTCTGATGGAAGGGTTTCCAGAGGACTGTGAGCCAATGATTTCCTATCCTGCATCCTCAGGAAGGCTAAGGCAGTAACAGTCTCTCTGAGCAAACACAGATTTCATGGCTAACTGAGGAAGACATTGTCCCTTTTGGATCCCTGCATGGATAAGCAGTTCAATTCCCTCAGCTGATCAAGCCCAAAAGTCACCTCTCTTCTCTTCCTTTATATTTGTGTACGGATAAGGTCACCTTTATTGGCAGTGGGGAGCTCTGTCAGGCATTGCCCTTGGCCATCTACTCTGAGCCTTCTCCCATTACAGCAATGCACTCATCAGGCACTGAAGCCACAAAGATTTTTCTGCTCAAAAAAGTAAAACTATTTATAAATTAGAGGATGGATGAGAGTAGGCATCTGGAGTGTTAAGCACACCCTGGTCAGTCCCCAGTCCATACTCCTGAGTGTCTGAGTTCCTAGTAAGCCCTTGGGACTGCGGCTGTGGCCTGTCACCAACAGAGCATTATTCCCCATCAACTGGAGCTTGAATTCCTAGGAGTTTGTGCTCCCCCTCGGTTTCAGCAGCTCCAGCTGGATGTGATTACCTGCCCCTGGACTGGGTGTTGCTGGTGGAACAGGCCCAGCTGATGGGAGACCCCTCCAAATGCCTGGGGATGTGTAGTTTAGGAAGAGACGAAGTGTGACAGGGAGAGGCTGCTTTGTAGGCTGGCAGCTGGGCTGTAGGAATGTGCATGGCAGAGTGGCTGTGGTTGGGTGGCATCAGTCCTGCCATGTGTGTGGCATGTCCTCAGTGGGATGTGCTTCCAGGGCTCCTTCTGCTGTCTGACTGGGAAGAGGATCTCTTTCTGGCTGGGATGGCAGCTGTGCCACTGGTTTGGGCCAGGAGAGGTGACAGCTGGGACAATGCTTGGTGGGGAAATGGTGGAAGGAGAGCCAAGGGGCCAGAGATGCTGTGTGAGGAGCTGGGCAGGAAGGGGTAATCCTGCTGCCTTTCCTCTCCCTTTGCAGTGGTTCCCTTCTGGCACAGCAGTGACCAGCCCAGAGCCCTGCTGCAGCAGTTCTCGGAGTGGAAGTGCGACTCAGCAGCGCCACAAGGAACAGGTCAGTGCTCCCAATGTCCCCTCTTCCTTGGGGCTGAAGGCCTCAAGGAGGCTGTGCCAGGACAAGTCAAACCACATCAGCAAAAGAACTTTGTTGAGGCCCCCGTACAAGATATACCATGGCTTTGGAACACAAAGCTCACTGGTCATACTCCAAAGCAATGGGAAGAAATGTCTGTACCATCCCTGTTTTTTCAAGCAGTTTATTTTAGGAAAACTGGGATCTTTGCAATCACCATCTCCTGTTTGTAGCCTTCATCTCTCTGTCCTCTCCCTGCACAGGCCAAGGCTGGACGTGCTGCCCACAGGGCTGGAGAAGGTTTCAAAGAAGCTGCTATTTCCTCTCCCTTGATAGGATGAACTGGGCCAAGAGTGAGCAGAACTGCACTGGGATGGGCTCCCAGCTGGTGGTGATCAACAGCAAGGCAGAGCAGGTGCGTGCACAGGGCTGAGAGAGGGAGCCAGCAGGCAGAGACACAGTGCTGGGCCCTGGAGGGGACTCAGAGCCCCTCCTTGTCCTGCAGGGGAGGGGGAATGTCCTGTCTGCACCTCTGCAGCACCAGCTCCCCCCTCTGCCACCAGCTGCACCCCACAGGGAGTCCTGATGCCTCCCTGTGCTCAGTCCTGCTGTTCATGGACACTGCACTCTCTCTCTGATTGCCAGGAATTCCTCTTTGAGCAGATAAAACAAACTCCACAAAGAGACAATTTCTACATTGGTTTGTTTAAGGACAAGGACGGCCAGTGGCAGTGGGTGGACAAGACTCCATATGAGGTGACAGCCGCGTGAGTATCTCTGGATGAAGACACTTTGCTGTGATTCCTTGTAGGAAAAGGAAGAAGAACAGATGTGAAGTGGTCTGCTAGTGCATGAGAGGAGGTTGTCACTACACTTCCTTGTGAGATCAGAGACACAGCAGGACTGGGCTGTGTAGGACACCAGGTTCCCATGGCCCATCTGTGCTGGATATTGGTTATGAATTAACTACCTGTGACATGGAAGTCAATGCTGGTGGCATAGAAAAAACTTCACCTTGCTGGCAGCAAGAACCCTTCAGAAGCCTGATGACCAGCTCAGCCTGACCTGCATTCACTGCACTTACATGCACAAAATGGGCTGTGCTGGGATGCAGGGAGAGAGATGGGGGGCAGGGAGAGAGCACCAGCACTGTCCTTGCTATGTCTTGCCCTGGAGGCCGACAGGGGCCTCTGCTGGGTGTGAGGTGCGTGGGATGAGTGGTGGTGATCAGTTCCCCCCAGCAGGATGGAGCAGGGCCCTGTTGTGCTGGAAGGCTGTAGGAAGGAGGCAGGTTTGCATGTGACACTGGTGCCAGTGGGATATGGAGTGGGAGCAGGGGCACTGCTTCTGCCCACAAACCAACACTGGGAATTTGTGTCTCTTCCATTCAAGTCTTGCATCCCATTGTGGCTTTTTCCCACAGTGCTTTCCAGGGGTCACTGGGGAGTAACAAGCCTGTCTCTGTCCCAGGTTCTGGAGAAAAGGAGAACCAAGTCGTGGCCTGCTTGAGAACTGCACTGTAATCCTTCAGGGAGAAAATATTCTCAACAACTGGAATGACTGCGAATCACGTTGGAACAACTCTCAAATTTGTGAAGCTGCAGCAGTAACTGTGTGATGGAAATATCCCTGTCCTGAGCAAAACTGGGTGCTGAGCAGCACACTCGGAGCAACACTGGCTGTGCTGGGAGGGGTGGGGAGCCCTGGCACATCTTCACTGTGTGGGAGGGAACCGTGTGTGTGGAAGTAAAATGAGCTTTGGCCAGCATTCCCAGTGCATGGGATTACTCAGGGAACACAGGAATGCTCAGGCTCAATCAAAGCAGGTCCTGTGTTCTTGTGTCTTCCCTCTCAGAGGGTCCGGGCACCTCTGGCTGAAAGGAGAAGGACTTCTCCTGGAAGACACAGGAATGGAATACAAATATTGAGAGATTCAATGTCCTTGGTCTCATTGAGCAGAGGTGTTTGTTTTTTGTTGAGTCACACACAGAATGTCCTCTAGTTGTCCTCATTTTGCTGAACAAATTCTGATAACTTAGACAGGAAAACATACAATATTACACCAATGAAAAAAGGCTCTCTGTTCTCTGTGCATATCTCTGTTTAATTTTCCATCTCTAAACTGTAGTGGTAGAATCTGCTAATCATGCAGGGCTTTTGGTTGGGACTTTTGTCTAGTTCCAAGCTCCCTAGGTCCTGGGCTAGGACACCTTCCACTAGACCAGGTCACTCATATCCCCATGCAGACAGGCCTTGAATATTTCAGGGATGGGACATCCACAGCTCCTATGGGCAGCTGGTTCCAGTGCCTCACCACCTCATAGTCATGTATTCCTTCCTAATATGTAATTGAAACCTGCCCTCTGTCAGTATAAAGCCATTCCCTCTTGTCCTATCACTACATTCTTGTGTAAAAGTCCTTCTCAACAAGGCTATTTCCACTGCTATATTATGGACACTTGTAGGATTTTGACTTCATTCCATAGAATACAGTCTATAACACAAGCAGATGTGAAGAAGTATCACAGGCAGCTGTGAGAAAGCAGTTGTCAGCAGAGAATTGTGGTGGTATCAGGGAACTGGAGAAGTGCAGTGCTGCAAATGTCTTCCCTTCCCTCGCCTGGGGCCCTGGTACTCTCCTCAATCATAGAACAGATGTGTATCTCATGCAGAACTAACTCCTTCTCTGATGACACTTGAGTGTCCTGTGCTGGGAACACGACCACCGTGCTCTTCCCAGCCTCTTTGGGCCTGAGATGCTTCTCTGACACATTGCCCAGAGCTGCACTCACTTTGCCACCACAGCCTGCACCGAGAGTGGGTCACACCCTGGGAGCAGCTGGCTTGAGGTGTGGCTAGAGCAATCACTCTACGGCCTTTTTTGGCTGTCAGTGTGTGTGCTCTGAAGAGGCAAGGAAGAGAGAGAGGTCTTTTGCACAGGATAAAAGAGGATTTGATATACTCCTGGGAATTTGGGGACAAAAGACAGAAAATGCAAATGTGCAACACATGAGATATTGGGGAGGTTCAAGGGGAGGGTACAAATGATCAGCAAATCCAAGAAATTCTGTGGAGGGGTAAAAGGCAGGGTCCACAAAAGCATCGTCCAGTGAGTGAGGTAGGTGGGGAAATTGGGTCACATGGACTAATGAGACATGGGTTTTAGGGGATTTTGAAGGGGAATTCCAAGCTCAAGGAGTGGTGGCACAAGGTAGAATTGACAGGGAATTCAGGGTAGATTGACAAGTTGGATAGCAGGATATAATTTGGACCAAACCATTAACTTGGGCAATAACAGAACATACCATTAACAAGAAGCACACAGCATTTCTCCCCTCTTCCATTGCTTTTTCCCCCAGTTCTAAACCTCACCTTTCCTCCCAACTCCTACTTAAGCTATTTCTTTACACTATTTCTCTGTCTTTGCCTCAGCCTCTTCCCATTCCCTGCTGGCTCTGCCAAAGCTCAGTGCTCTGGCTCTGAGCACAACTGCACAATCTCCTTCTTGCCCCCTGCATCACCCATCTAGACTCCAGTGTCCCATGGAGACCCACTGCTGGACAAATCTTCTGGTTTAGGGAGTTTTATGGGAGTCAAGCTCGTCCCTGTAAAGCAGCATTTTAACCACCTCCCTCAGAGGTTATTTTCATGGTGACTTTCTTCTCCACTGTGTGTTGCGATTAGAGTGTATGTCACCTCAGCTTTCAGTTTCATTTTCTGGGTAATGGTTGCTTCTGATATTGGTTGCTTCCAAAGCCCTCCCTATGTTATTCCAAGTTGTTTTCTCCCTAAATTGTATCCACTCTGATGTAAACCACAGCTTTTTCTCCTCCCCTTTGCTCTCATTGGAACTGGCTCTGTAAACCACGCCACTCACTGCTCCCCTAAGGTTATCCCATTGGCTGGCTGGTTGTACCCCACCCACCAGTTTTGGCCTGTCTATAAGCCACTGTGGAGCTGCTCTTTCGCTCCTGAATCTCTGGATTAAAAGACCTTTTGGAATATCAGGCAGTGGTCATCTGCTGACTCTTTTACGTTTCTCCCTGACACTGGTTAAGCTAATCCCACTGTAGAACTGCAGCTCTGAAGTTCAGCTCCTGGTGAATTTATCCTGGAGTTGTTCCACACACCTTGACGTGGCTGACGGAGCTAGCTAAAAGACTCCACTGGTCGTGTCAACTGTGCATTCGCATGCATCTGCCTTCCAAGGATTTAATCTTCTCTGGATTTTAGATCATTTCTCTGCTTCCCAGATCACTGTACTCCTAGCTTGTCTCCTGGCTTCTTGGCTTGTCCCTTCTCAAGTTTTCGTGGCAGTTTAATCTCTTTGAATTGTTGTTAACTTTTCCTCCCCATTGGACTCTGTCTTTGCATTAGTGGAATGAAATAGTCCATGCTTTGCCTCCTTCTGAACACAGCTTGAAAAACAGGATAGAGAGCAAAAGAAACACAGGAAACAGGAAACGCAGTCATGCTCCTCTGTGGTGATCTGACTGTGTCCTCTCACTTCATGGAATGTGTCTCCATCTTCCTTAAGAATTCTTCCTGCACAGGAGCCCTGGGCTGAGACTTTGTTCCTCAGATATGCAGGAGAGCCCACATGGAGCCAGCTCCTGCCTGGCCTACCAGGCTGTCATTTCAAGAATGGGTAGAAGTGACAGCACATCCTTCTGGCCCTGCAAGTGCGGGCTTCTCCATCCTGACATAGAAACCAGGCTCTGCAGTGCACAGCTTCTCCCAACACCAGCCTGGGCTGCTGGGCTTTGCTGTAAATCTCTCCTCTTTCCAGCCTCTCCAGCTAGCTCTGGGTCAGAGATGGAGGAAATTCAGCATGGACAAAGTAAAAGACAAAGGAGGCTCTCTGTCCATGGAAAACGTCCATCACTTTATTCCTGAACCATGTCCAGGGAGAAAGAGAGAGGAACAAAGGAATGGCAGGGAATTTCAAACCTAGGGTGAGGGGAGGGGGAAGCCAAGTTACAGCCAATGAGATTGCACTGGTGGGGAAGGGCTAAGGGAGGTCTGGACCATCACAAGCCCCAGGGGAGTACAGAACAAACTATTTTCACTGCCATTATGAACCATGACTTAGAGCAATACAACATCTCCTGCTTTTTTGTTTAATAAAGTTGAAAGAAAGGCGTCAGGCTTATTCTGATTCAGAATATGGACTTGTCCACAACTTATGATTTGTGGGCAAATTAGACTGCTTTTGGTTTCTCAACTCCATGTGGTTGAGTTCTGAGGTAGTAGAAATTAGACTGTTAATTGCTCTGAAAATTAAGCAACATAGAATTCCGAATGCCAACACTATGAGGAAAAGAACAAGAAGAAATGACGAAATTGTTTTAACTATTGAAGTCCACCACCCCGTGAGTCCCCAGCCTTTGAACAGTTCACTGAACCAATCCTTCACTTTTCGCTCAAGCTTTTCATGTCTCGGAGGGCTGCATGGATGTTGAGAGCTTTCGAGGTCAGGTTCATGCAGCAAAGTCCTTCAAATTCCTGGCACTCATGTCCATGCAGCAGCAGGAGGAAGTCTATGGCTGCACGATTTTGAGGTGTGACCTGCCTGCTAATTTCCTCGTCTTCTAGCAGAGAGCTGATGGCGGTGGATGTTAAGTTTTCCTGTTTGACCACTCAACACTCTAAGTGGCCCAATTCCCCTAGGGCTTTGGCTGCTGTGACCCATGGAAGGAACAGGGATACAGAAACTCCTTTTGACTTGGCCCACTGAAAAATGTCAGAATCACAGGTTGGGTCCAAATTGTCAGTACTTCTTTTTTGAATTTTTTTGGCTGAATTGTTTCTACGAGCCCATTCGCCAATTAAGGTTGAGTTGGGTGTCAACAGGGACAACTGCCCGAAGGTACATGGCCCTCCTAATAGCTGAGAAGGGATCCCTTCCCATGCCCAATCTCTCCAAATTAAGAACAGCCCCTTAGGGAGGCTTTTGAGACTTGAATGATATGGGTTGACTGCTGCAACATGGCTCAGACTATTACACCCCGTTTTGGCAGTGGACTCCTCCCGATATTGGAGGATGTTGTGAAAAGCTTTGGTGCTAGATAATGGGCTGAAGGTGGAGTACAGTATGGTGCCGGGGAGGAACCCAATAGCTCTAATTCTTGGGGTTCCTGAACTGCTTTGGGAAAACTTGGCAGCCACTCCTTTTTGGGGTTCTTAATCATTACAGCCCGCCAACGACGATTCTGGTGTGTTGGATGCTGTGTGACTCGGGAACTTGGTTAGGTATAGGTGTGTCAAAGCTGGCTGGATATTCTCCAGCCTGCAATGGGATCCCTACCAGGCAGGTGGACAAAGGGGCTCTTGCTTCTGCATTGGACAGGCATATGTTTTCCTGTTGGAGTGTTTGTGCCAGGGTCAACCAGATGCTTTGCTGTGGCTGAGGGATGATCCATGCAGCTGTCAGGCTGCACAGCGTGAACAGGATGACAACTTTGAAGGGGTTCATCGTGAGGTTGAGTGGGGGGTAGGTTTGGGGTTTTTTTCCTAAAAAGAAAAACATTTTAAAAGCATATTAAAATTTCATTGAGTCTGCCAGAAGGTAACCACATCTTAGTAGGTTTTCTCACTTCTTTCCGGAGGCGTCTTCTCTTTGAAGCAATGGCTACTTGCTTCTCATTCCCTTTTGCAAGAGTTGGAGTTTTGGGGATGCCAAGTTTTACCCACTTTTGGAGTATCCATCGAGGGCCTGAGGGGGTGGATAGGCACACATAGCCACACCCCCAGGTAATGAGTTCATAAGGGCCCTTTGTTTCACAGGTTTCTGGGTCCTTAATTAAGACAGGTGGACGCCGGGACAACTTAAACTGAATACTGCTGTTAAAGTAACGTACCACCAGAGGACTCATATTTTCAAATGAACAGTTTAGAAAGATAATCGTAAACTTGGCTGTACAGAGCTTTTGTTGTGGCGACATCCACACTGTAGAATTGCTCTGTCCAGCCAGGACCTCCTTGAGCGTCTGATGGACACGCTCAATCACAGCTTCGCCTGTGGGGGAATGGGGGATGCCAGTTTTATGTTCCACTCCCCACTGCTGGACAAACTCTAGGAATTCCTTGGATGCATATGCTGGGCCATTATCTGTCTTGATTTCCCTAGGGATCCCCAGCACTCAAAAGGCTTGCACTAGGTGTTGTTTGGCATACACAGCCCTTTCTCCTTCGTGGGCAGAGGCATAAACCGCACCTGAATATGTGTCAATGATTACATGAACATATTTGAGGTGATCAAAACTGGGCATATGTGTGATGTCTGCCACACTTCGCAGCTCCCAAGGCCTCGGGGTTAGCCCCAATACCCAGCGATGGCATGGTCTGGAGCTGGCAGCTGGGACAGGTGGCCACAATGCCCTGAGCCTGACTTTGTGTTTGTTGGAACTGACAGATCAGACTTGGCACATTCTGATGGCATTGCTGGTGGCTCAGCTTTACCTGTTGGAAGATGTCTGGGAGGCGTACTTTTTTCAACTGGGGCAGCAAGGGAGTCTGCTTTACCATTCCCTTCTGCAATTTCTCCTGGCAAATCGGTGTGTGAGCTTACATGCATCACATAGAACGGATACTGTCGATGTGAAAATAAATTAGTTCTGAGAGCAACCTGAAGAGACACTTATTCCTGATGTCTTTGAGAACTGCCTGCTCTGCCCTGGACTCGCAACATAGCCTGAGTCAGTTACCAAATTAATTGTCCCTGAGAACTTCTCAAAGACTCTCACATCTGTGGCCAGTTTGGCTACTTGGGGTGACCCTTCCCCAAATTCAACATCAGCTTCGAATGCTGAGTCTATGGATTTCTCCAAGTCATCACTGACTTGTGGGACACCCCAGACATGTCCTTGAACACTGTGAGGCTTTGAGTGGCCTACGGCTCCTTTTCTCATGAGGAATGAGGTGGAATTCCTCATTGAACAGATTGTGTGATGGGGCATGGACTGATATTTGTCCACTGTAACTGTCCAGAGATAATTGGAGGTTGGCATTGCCCTGGAGCAGCTCGGGCTGGTAACGATGAGCTGGCCTCTTGGCCAAAGCCTTCTCTGCTTTTTCTATTGCAGCCTTTGCCCCTGGTGTCATTTCCCTGGGGGAAACCAGCTCTCTCTCCACCTTCAATAAATTGAGGAGGGGGTCTAGGTCCTCATTGGTGAGGCCTAGCCAGGGCCTGACCCAGTTCAAAGACCCACACAAGGAATGGAGATCTGCTAGGGTTTTGGGATCACTATCAATATCCAATTTCTGCGGAACAACGGTCCGTGCAGTGATCTCCAAGCCCAGGTATTTCCAAAGTGGCATCCCTTTGGACTTTGTCCTCCTGCAGTTGAAATCCAGCAGAGGTTAAAACTTTAACCAGTAGGTCAAGTGTGTGTCGGAGTATAGAGTCATCGGGGGCACACACAAACACATCATCCATGTAGTGAAGGATGACAGCCTCCCTTTTTTGAGCATGCACCGGGGACAGCAGTGAGGCCACATACCACTGGCAGATGGAAGGGCTGCACTTCATGCCCTGCGGTAATACTTTCCAGTGGTAGCACTTCACTGGGGCTTCTCAATTGATAGCAGGAACTGAGAAGGCAAACCGTGGAGTATCTTCTCGGTGCAGGGGAATTTGGAAGAAGCAGTCCTTGATCCCTAGGACAGCCAATTGCCAATTTTGGGGGAGCATCACTGGGGAAGGCATCCCAGGTTGGAGGGACCCCATGTCCTCAATTCCTTTTTTTTATTTCCTGGAGGTCATGTAGGAGTTGCCACTTGTCCTTCTCTGGTTTCATCATTACAAAGACCAGGGAGTTTCAAGCGCTTGTTGTCTCTTCTATGTGGCCCTTTGCCAATTGCTCCTCCATGAGCTCCTCAAGCGCCTTAAGCTTCTCCTTTTTTAATGGTCACTGTCCTACCGAAATTGGAGTGTCATCAGCTACATTAACTTTTGGTAGGGTGCTCTACAGTGGCTGCCTGTAAAAGTCCTGCATAGTCTTAGGGATGACTAATTTGACTCCCCACTGGGACATGGTGTCTCTCCCCCAAAGGGGGCACTCATAGTCTGTAACAAATGGACGGACACTAGCCCATTTTCTGTCCAGTCCTTTGATTTGCACAATGCTTTCTGAGATCTTTGCCAGTTTCATCCCTCGTACACCCTGGATTTTGCCAGCCAAGGGTTGCAACTCCCAATGCAACAGCCACATCCTCTCGGGTATGATCGCCACATCTGCCCCCATGTCAAGCAACTGTTCCATGTGGAGATGGTCTGGTCCACAGGTTAGGTTGCATGAGAAAGATGGTTTGTCCTCACCAACCACTTCTACCCAGTAAACTTCAGGTGCTTTTTAATCTACTGGGACCTCCTCTAAAATAAGACTGGCCTGGACAAGGATTTGCCCCTTGGCCAAATAGAAGGGTGGCTGAGATCAGTGTGCCAGGAGAATGAGGTGAGTTATGCCTCCCTTGCTCGTTATGGGAGCCACCTCAATCTCCAGGGGTGTGTGGGCAGTGTCCCCAATAACAAAATACTCACTGTCCAATTCCATGTGGTTTATCATCACATCCTGAGAGCTGTCCGGCAGGTCCACTCCAATGATTGTCCAGCCAGTGGAACTGAAATGAAAGGCTTTGATAGTCATGAGCCTAAAAGGCCCGAGTGGTTCCCAAACTTCGTTAAGCAAACATTTGTCATTTTTATTTTCCAGCCATCCTGCACCCTGCTTCCCTTCCTCTCCCTATTTTTTTTCAAGAGAGAGGCTTTCACTACTGTGGAGCCTGCTGTATTTATATCATGGCGCACATTTTTGTTAGAAGCTGGTGCATGCTCTGGTCTCAGTTTTTTTGTTTGTTGGTTGCTTTTTTTCTTGTTTTTCTTCTGCTGCTGCTGCCTCTGAGGGCAGTCTCTGGCCAAGTGTCCTGGCTTTTTGCACTGGAAGCTGATGACCTGTTGAAGCTGGTCTGGTGACATCGGTTGCTTCTTCACTCCTGATGTTACAGCTGCTGCAGTCTTTAGGTTTGCAGTCCCAGATTCCACTCTGGTGCACAGAACAGCTCTGCTTTCTTGGCACAGGCCTCTATCATCTGTGCTAGTGTAGGTGGAGGGTCAATGGGCAATCCTAGGATTACCCTGTGGCAGGCTTCGTTGGCATTCCTCTTAGCCGCTTCCTTAATTAACACTTCCTGTGCCACTGGATCATTGACTTGCCTTTCAATTTGCGATCAAAGGCAGTCAACAAACTTCAAGAAATTCTCCGAGGCATACTGTTTAATATTATTATATCTACCCTTGGTTTTGAATATTTGTAGCTGGTTAAAAGCCTTTTCTGCAACCCTACATACCTTATTTAAAACAAATTTGGTAAGCACCCAGGTTTGGTGCTCCGGGCTAGCCCAGTCCCCTTCCCCACATAAATGTTCAAAAGTGCTATCATTCCCATCAGCATCTTTCTCTCCCTCGGAGCTTTGCTGAAGCTCCCGTAGGAGTCCCTTCAAAGATCTTTTCCACATGTTTTCCCACAGATCAAATTCTGAGGGGGTTAAGCGACACCAGAAAAGATCTTGGAGGTCAGCTGGAACCAACTCATGGGAGTTTAAGGTAGCCCACATCATCCCTTTAAAGATCTCACAGTCTGGGCCAAATTCCATTTGGGTCTTACAAATTTCCTTTTTATTTTGGTATGAGAAAAGCTGATAACTTCTATTTCCATTTCTCCTACCAGAATATATGACAGGAGCAACTGAGGGTATGGCTTCTTGTTCCTGCTTCTGACCCTGTGTTCCTGATCCCCAGGGTCATCCCCCCGGCCTGCCCCCCCATGGGGGCCACCAGTGGGGACACCCCCTCCACTGCCACCCCCGTGGAAATCGGTGGGTGGCCACCCACAACCCCACCTCCCCATCCGTGGGAACTGGGAGGTGGGCAGCCACTCCTCCCTGTGTGGGGACTTGGAAGGGGTTTAACCTCCCCTCCAGGGGAATCAGGAGGGGGACACCTCTGCCCCCAGCCCCCTGGGGACCAACAGGCAGGCCAGACCCTCCCCTAGCTCCATGGGGACAGAAAGGCAGGAGGCAGTGATAGTGTAGGGTTAAAATGTTTCTAAAATCATGAGAATTATATACAATAGATTCAGCGGGTGGAAAGAAAGATTGGTTCTGGTAGGCCTGGGAAAGGCAACTAGGCCCTGGGAAGGAATGTTGAGCTTTGTCTTTATTAGATCATGTGAAACTGCACCTGCATAATCATCATATGATAAATAACATGGTTGTTAAATGTAATAATTGTTTGGTAAATTGAATACATTATTGTTTAATCATAAAAAGAATCATGAGAAAGGATGTTCAGGGATCTAATGAAAATTACAAGAATTCATGCTTGGATAAGATCAGTGTATATAATAGAACAATATGGGTTTAATAATTAATATATAGTTACATAATGAAAAAGGTATAAAAACATGTCCCTCTCGAATCCATGTTGAAGTCAGATTTGCGTTTGTGCCCCTGATTCTCAGAGCTCTTCAATAAAAGCACCTGCATATAATCATGCTGTAATTACGTGTTTGTAGCTAACACTGCTAAGGGATTCCCTCTCCATTGTGTGGGAGCTGGCGGGGGGAAACACCCCCTCCCCCATCCCGTGGGGGGAAGCCACCTCCCCCCCAGTCTCTGCGAGGACCAAAAGGCAAGGTATCACCACCCCACAGAGACCAGTAGGGGGGACACCCTTTCCTCTGCCCCCATCACCATCGCAACCCCGAGGGAAGGTCTCCCCTGGGAACATGGGGGAGGGTGGGGGAGGGGTGTCAAATGGGAGGAAGGGGTTTTGGGATGGGAAAGGGTTGGGGGTGGGGACGAGTGGATAAAAGGGATTGTGGGAAGAACAAATGGATGGAGGTCCTTGTCACGGTCCGCACAATCTGAGCAGGGGTCGTGATGGTTCGTTCGACAACGGGATGCAAAGGACAACAGCAAGAGACTAAGGTTTTGTTCAGCAACAAGCAGCAAAGCAATTTATTGAGGGCCAACAATTCAGTTTTGGGATATTAGTGAGGAGGAGAGAGATAAAAAGATGATGAAGTAGGGAGGGAGAGAGAGACAGAGACAGAGAAACAGAAAGAGACAGAGGGACAGAGACAGAGAAACAGAGGAACAGAAACAGAGGGACAGAGACAGAGAGAGAGAGAGAGAGCAAAAGAGAGAGAGAGAATAGGGGGGAATAGCTACCAACAGATGAGAAGTCTTCAGGTCATCCGGCGATGTCTTCCATCCATGGGGAGAAAGAAGTCTCTGAGGGTCTCTTCTGAGGGTGATAATTTTATAGTGCATTTCGAGGTCAGGTGCCGCTGGCCAAAAGGTGGGAAAATTTATGGACCATTGTGAGAGTGAGGCCTGTTGATTCAGCTGCAGAGAGTACGGTTCAGCCTGCACCTGCTAGGGCACAGCGCACCGTAACGATGCAGCACACACCCAAACTCAGTCCATTAGAACATCCGCCTTGGCGTAGCTTCAGCGGCTCCGGCCTGGAATGAGTGGTGGGGGTCTCAGGGTCTCAGTCACTGACGATGATTGTGAGGCAGAATCAGGCAATCTTTGGACCGACTCTTACAGTCCTAGAACCTGGCCACTTCCATCTTGGCCCTCTGCCACGCAGCCGGCACCATTTTGGAGCCCCGCCACGCAGTCAGTGGTTCTCTAGGGCTTGGCCACGTGGCTGCCACCATTTAGGAGCACAGCCATGTGGTTGGCTCTTAGTGGATGGGGGGGTGATCTTTAAAGCTACTAGAACACTGATTTTGGCGTGAAACAGCTTGGATTACACAGTAAAAGTAAAGTTCTCTGTCAGCCTGTGCATAGCTGCCAGAGCCAGGGTACTGGGGTGGGCACATGGAGCCAGGGAAACTGCAACTGTGCCAGGTATCTCAGGATGTTCCCCATGTCCCCTTCAGGGGCAGAGGGAGGGGAGAGCAGGGTAGAGGAGGTTGGGGGAGTTTCCTGCAGCTGTCCATCCAGTTCCCTCTTAATCAATTATTTGCAAATTAGCAGGAATATCGGGAGAAACTGAGATTCCGTTTCCTCTCCATTTTCCAATTTAGATGTCAATAGGTCTCCAATTTTGTCCCAAGAAGAGCTAGAATTCACATTCTGCAGGGTAAACTGAGGGAACTGAATAGATAGCCAGAATGCAAATTGCTTTAACTGTTTCTTAGAAGTTTTAACATTTCCACCACCTAATATGTCTTGAATTTGGGAATACATGCTCCTTTGCTGTGTAGAGTGGCAAGAGCCCATAGTGATGTTAAAAGCCAATTACGCAAAGCATCTACCTTTCATTGTAGTAAAAATGCAAACACAGGCAGTTGTTTTCTCCCTCCGCCCCAACCCCGGGTTGGAAGGAGTGTCACACGCTGCCCATACTACTTTTAAATCTGAGGCCAGCAGTTATTGCTGGCGCCATGTGGTGCACTGCTGCCGTGCTGTGCCATTGCGTGACTTGCCGCCATTCGGCCGTGCAAAAGTACTGTGAAGAAAGCCCTTCGTCCAGATCTGACCTGCTTTGGGCTCAGGCAGGCTGCCGGTCCATCTCTGTCAGCAGTCACTGAGCAAAAAGCAGCTCCCTGCTGCCAGGGTAGCTCTATAGTCCAAAAGGCTCATAATCCAGCCGTTCCGTGGGGTCTCAGCCTCATGAGAGGCCTCACGATGGAGCACCAGCTGCAGAAATTCCCTCCTCTCTCCAGTCCCTCTGGCTAGCTCTTGGCCAGAGATGGATTGGAATTCTGCATGGACAAAAGCAAAAGACAAAAGGAGAACTCCCTCTCTGGGATAATGTCCATGTCTATTATTGAACCATGTCCAGGGAAAGAGGGATCACGACAAAGGAATTGCAATGAATTTTAAACCCAGGAGGAGAGGAGGGGAGGAACTGAATTGCAGTCAATGAGATCACGCCAGTGGAGAGGGGCTAAGGGAGGGCTGAACCATCTTCACAAGCCTCATGGAGATACAGGGCAAACCATTTTCTCAATGCAATATAAAATAAAACACAGCAATATAGAACCATAACAGTGCAATAAACACCATGTCTCCACAGGACTTGTTTTTCTAGGCCCAAGATGGTGTTCCAGGCAGTATCATGAGGCACAGGGTAGGTCTCCAACTATCCAGTGGTGGCTTTCACCATGGTCAGCACGTAGTGCTTGCCTTGGCAGGTTTGGGCAAGGGTGATATAGCCAAATTGCCAGGTTTCCCCATACCTGTACTTTGATGATCGTCCCCCGCACCACAGAGGCTTCACCTTCGTGGCCTGTTTGATTGCAGCGCAGGTCTTGCAGTTGTGGATGACCTGTGAGATGTTGTCCATAGTAAGCTCCACCCCTCAGTCACGGGTATGTTCCATCTCTCCCCTGATTACCAGATGCTTCATGGGCCCAACAAGCTAGGAATGATTCTCCATTGTGCTGCCAGTCTAGATCCACTTGTGATACTTTGACCTTGGCAGCTCGGTCCACCTGCTCGTTGTTGTGATGTTCTTCATTAGCCCGACTCTTGGTACATGCGCATCTACGTGTTGAACCTTCATGGTCAGCCTCTCCACTTGGGCAGCAATGTCCTGCCAAATCTCAGGGGCCTAGATGGGTTTCCCTTTGCGCTGCCAGTTGGCCTTTTCCAGTGATTCAGCCTTCCCCACAGAGCATTAGCTACCATCCATGAGTCGGTGTAGAGATAGAGCCTCACCCACTTCTCTCGTTCAGCAATATCCCAAGCCAACTGGACAGCTTTAAGCTCTGCAACCTGGCTTGATTCACCTTGTCCCTTGGTAGCTTGTGCAACTCAATGTGTGGAGCTCCATACTGCAGCTTTCCATTTGCACTTAGGGCCCACAATTCGGCAGGAACCATCACTGAATAGGGCATACTGTCTTTCATTCTCCGGTAGCTTGTTATATGGTGGGGTTTCCTTGGCATGTGCCGTTTGCTCCTCTTCTTCTTCTTCAAATAATCCAAACGTCTCACCTTCAGGCCAGTTTGTTATAATTATCAGAATCCCAGGGCAATTCAGATTTCCAATACGTGCACGCTGAGTGATGAGGGCAAACCACTTGCTCCATGAAGTGTCGGTGGCGTGATGTGTTCAAGGACTCTTTCCCTTGAACATCTATCCCAGTACCGGTAGTCGCGGTGCCAGAAGAAGCTGCGTTTCGGTGCCAATTACTTCTGAGGCTGCTTGAACTCCTCATAGGCAGCCAAGATTTCCTTCTCTGTGGGAGTGTAATTGGCCTCACACCCTTTGTAGCTTTGGCTCCAGAATTCCAGTGGTCGACCCCTAGTCTCCCCAGGCACCTTCTGCCAAAGGCTCCAGGACAGACCATCGTTCCCGGCTGCAGAGTACAGCACATTCTTCACCTCTGGTCCTGGTCCCTTAAACTTACTTCGCTTAATGGCAAAACCAGATTTCAGCAGAATCTGGATAATCTTCTCTCCTTTCTCGAGGACTTCTCCTGCTGTGCTTCCCCATACAATGATGTCATTGATATACTGTAGCTGTTCAGGAGCCTTGCGCTTTTCCTGTGTTCTGGAACAGTCCATGGTAGATGGTGGGGCTGTGCTTCCACCCCTGGGGCAGTCAGTTCCAGGTGTACTGCCTCCCCCTCCAGGTGAAGGCAAACTGAGGCCTACACTCTGCTGCCAAAGGAATGGAGAAGAAGGCATTGCCAATACCGATGGTCGCGTACCACTTTGCTGCCTTGGACTCCAACTCGTACTGAAGTTCCAACATGTCTGGCATGGCAGTGCTCAGTGCTAGTATGGCCTCATTCAGACCACGGTAATCCACTGTCAGTCTCCATTCTGCACTGGACTTATGCACTGGCCCTGTAGGGCTGTTGAAAGCTGAACAAGCCTTGCTGACCACCCCTTGGCTCTCCAGTTTATGAATCATCTCAAGGATGGGAATCACAGAGTCTCTGTAGGTACAGTATTTCTGGCAGTGTACTGTTGCTGTGGCAATTGGTACCTGTTGTTCTTCAACTCTCAGCAGTCCCAAAGCAGAGAGGTCATCTGAGAGACCAGGCAAGGTATTCCGTTTCCTGATGTCTTCTCTCTCTACAACAGCTATCCCAAAAGCCCAACAATGATTTTTTGGATCTTTTCTGAGATAGTCTATGCCGCGGATGCATGGGACCTCTGGACCAGTCACAATGGGGTGCTTCTGTACCCATTCCCAGTTAAACACACTTCAGCCTCCAATACATTCAGCTGCTGGGATCCTCCTGTAACTGCAGAAATAGAAGTGGATTCTGCTCCTACATACCTTGACGGCACCAGGGTACATTGGCACTGGTGTCAAACAAAGCTGTTTGTTTCGTGGGTCAGATGTGTCAGGCCATTGGACCGACAAAGTCCGATAGATCCGATTGTCCCTTTCCTCTATCTGGCATGGATCCTCTATTCCTGGTCATGGTACACATTGCTCTCTTCCTGTAAATAGGTTCTTGTGGCCCCTTCAAGAGGATCAGTCATATCATCATTCCTATACTGTCTGGAGTTCTGTGCACAAGAGACCAGAGCAACGTTGACTCTAGATGAGCTTCTTGTGTTAGGTGTCCGTCTTTTCAATTCACGTACCCAGGGTAAGGAGGAGGTGGGTTTTCCATCCCACTTCCTCATGTCTTCTCCATGCTCCTAAATCAAAAACAGAGGTTACCTTGTGGAGCGTATCCTCTCTCCCTGGCTGGGGAATGCCGGCTCCTAATGGCAGAGACTCTTGTCGCTTCTAGCGAGATGTGGTAGTTTCCTACCTTAAGTTCCTTTTTTAGTTTATGATGGCCCTCTTCAATCAAGCTTCGGACTTGCTCAGCCAGCCTTGTTCCCACAGATGTAACATGGGAATGAAATGGGGTGGCGAAAGTGCCCTTGTAAATTCTTAGTTTATTGACCAAGACGCGCGCCTTGTCCTCGCCTTCACTCCATTGCAGCATTACCAGGTAACGGGAGTACATGTCCAGTCCAAGCCATGCAAATCTCAACCACATTTGCGATGTGCACTGGACACAATCTGGGCTCTTAGGAAATCTCTCATCTTCTGAGAAAATGATCTCCAGCACAACCAATTCGTTCAGGCATCAAATGTTCCATTGTGCTCCATTTTCCTTGGTGCACCTGGAGGTCTTCTTTACAAAGGTATCTGTCCTTCACACTTGTCAGCAGTCACTGCCAGAGGCTGAGAGTTTCTTGGTTTCTCCCAATCCCCTGATCAATGACAGCGATCCCAGTTGCCTGGCCTGACTTCCATGCAGAATGGTGTCATTGGCTGCAGTGTCCCAGATGCAGAACAGCCAGGTCAGGATGGACTCGTTTGTTTGGCAGGTGAATTCCCTCCGCAGGTTACGCAGCTCACCCAGGGATAGAGGGCGAGTGATGATTTCTGGCTCTGTCTCTTCTGCTGGGTGTGAAGACCCTGCAACACCCTTATCAGTCACTATGTGCACTGATTTGCTCTTTGATTTCTTCTTCTGAATGGGGGAAACTGCTTCTGGTCTAGGCTGTTCTGGTTCTGTGACGGTTTGTGTGGAGATGCTGATGGCGCTTTTGGTTCCTTTCTCCTCTGTGACAGCCTGCGTAGACAAGAATGCTGTTGCTTTTCACGCGGTTCTTTTCTCCTCTGCAGACACGGATGCTGTTGTTTTGCTTCTTTTTTCCACTTTCTCAAGAAGACGCTGCACCACACCATAGAGTGTTTTGTTTCTGGGCATGTTGCAGATTATGCAGAGAAGACAAAGCAGAACAACAACACTATGCTGTCCCTGGCATCCAGAGAGAACTCAACATTTCCAAAAACTGCTGTGTCAGGCCTGAAAGGCTAGAAAAAATTATTCTTTACCCCACCCTCCAGGGGCTGGTTGTGATTGTTGAGGCCCCAGACATAGCAATCTAGACTAGGACATGCAAACAAAATTGAGTACAGTAATTTCACGATTAGAAGCCGCACCATTTTAACTAAAATTTTGGTCAGAACCCGGAAGAGCAGCTTCTACTCCGGAGCGGCTTATATATGAACAATGTTCTGAAAGTTGCCAACCCTGAAGTGCAAGCCCAAAGAAGCTCCAACCTGAACTGGAGCCCGGCTAGCCCCGGCAGCGGTGGGGCCGGCAGAGGCGGGGAAGCCTGGCAGCAGTGGGCCAGCCCGGCAGAGGTGGGGAAGCCTGGCAGAGGCGGGAAAGCCCAGCAGAGCTGTAGCTGGCAGCACAGAGCCAGCGCGGGGAAGCCCAGCAGAGCCGGGGCTGGCAGCGCATGGCCGGTGCGGGGAAGCCTGACAGAGGTGGGGAAGTCCGGTAGAGGCAGGGCTGGCAGCGCGGGGCTGGCGCAGGGAAGCCTGGCAGAGGTGAGGAAACCCAGCAGAGGTGGGGAAGCCCAGAAGAGCCGGATCCAGCAGCACCAGGCCAGGGCTAGCAAACGCAGTGGTGGTGGTGCAGGCCGCGGGCAGGTGCGAGCGAGCTTCGGCAGCGGCGGCAGTGGTGGGCAGCCCCGAGCGGCCACACTGAGCGGCAGCGCCAAGCTGGGTCACCCGGCCCCATTGGGAGCCCCAAGCGGGCCGAGCCCACCCGGCCCCGAGCTGAGCCAGTAAAGCCCACAATCCCGCGATTCTGTTATAATTGGCAACTTTGTAAAAGTTGCACACGGATCCTCACTGCGAATGAAAGTGCAGTTTATAATCTGGTGTGGCTTGTAATCATGAAATTACTGTATATATTCTGAATGATGTTCATTGCCTTGGCGGTTATCAAGCAACAGACATATAAGACCAATAAAGCAATTTTTATACCATAGCCTGGTCTACACAGGAGCATTACAGCCAGCAGATAGTTCCCCATGTGCGGAAAAATATGGAGAGCTATTTAAAAGATACACATCATAGCAAATAGGTGGCTTCTGCAATACAAAATTATAATTCTGACTTTTCTCAGTGCCTTGTTGCTCCCCATTGGACACCAAAAATATGTACTGGTTTGAAAGCAAAACCAGTGAGAGACTCCAAGTCAGAAATACAATTTAAAAGGGGGGGGAAAAAAGCATTAAATAGTACAAAAGAAAACCACTGACAGAGTCAGAATACAAGCTGACACCTCACTAGTGAGTGTATGATAGCTGTCCAGATGAAGTGGTCTTGTTGAAGTAGTGATCCCATAGAAATCTCTGGTAGCTCTCACCCTCTGGAAACCAGTGGGTAAGGACTGCTTGTTCTGTCCCAAACTGAGATTACATCCAGATAGGGATGCTTGGCCCCTCCCCCACAGGCAAAGCATCTCACAATGGGCTGATGTCATTCTGTGAGTCATGTGGTGCATCCTTGATTGTCCATTAAACCAAAATGGGTCCCGGAGGGAGTAATCTATAAGTCATGTGGCAAGCCATTGATGGGCCCATTAATAGGAGATAGTCTGGGGGAAGGAGGCAAGGAAAGGTTGCCTCTCCTGGATTCAACAGATCATGAAGATGGTGATAGAATACATAGATTTGGCCACATTAGGTAACATGGTAACCTAGGACATGTGGGCAGCTGGTTCCAGTGCCTCAGCACCTCACACTCATGTATTCCTTCCTAATACTTCATCAAAGCCTGCCCTCTAACAGTTTAAAGCCATTCCATCTAGTCCTATCACTACAATCTTGAGCACGAAGTCTCTCTCAACAAGGTTATTTCCACTGTATAGTATTGACGCTTCTCGGGATTTGACTTAATTCCACAGGATAGAGTCCATAACACAAACAGATGTAAAGAAGTGTCACAGGCCGCTGTGAGAAAGCAGTTATTAGCAGAGACTTGTGGTGGCATCAAGGAAATGGAGAAGTGCAGTGCTGCAAATGTCCTCCATTTCCTCTCCTGGTGTCCCAGTCCTCTCCAGCATCACAGGGCAGATGTGTATCTAATGCAGGACTAACTCCATCTCTGATGCCACTTGAGTGTCCTGTGGTGGGAACACGACCACCATGCTCTTCCCAGCCTTTAGGTGCCTGAGATGCTTCTGCCCTCTGCCAGAGGCCTGGACAGCAGGAAGGGATAAAGTAGGAGTGTAAATGCAAACAGCTGTGTGAATTGAATAGCTACAACTATTTCAGGGGGCATCTGACCAAAACCACTGCTATTAAAGAAAAACATGACCACCAGCCTAACAATAAAAACGGCATTACAGAAAAGTTTCTTAGGCACAGAAGAAACAGTGTGAAAACAAAGTTTAGAGGAAGCATGAACACTGAAAGAGAGAGTGGAGACAGAATTGGGAAGGAAGGAAGTGGCCATGGAACTCAGGGTGCTCTGCAACTTGGCCACCTCTGTCTGTAAAAAGCTCCCTGGCAGCTGAGTGCTCTGGGTGACCTCGCTCATGGCACTGAGGGCTGCAGCAGGCACACACCCACAGCTCTGCAGTGGGACAACGTGAGCCTGTGCTTTCACCTGTGCTTCACAGGCTGCTGCAAGAGGTGTGGATACTCACAAACCCTACATGTCCAGAGGGAAGTGTGTGGGACCAGGGGAAGCCCTGCTTCCACCAAGGGGATGTGTTCTTGCAGCTGCACGTCCTGGGGGGCTGGTGGGAGACTGGAGCTTGCACAAGTCATGTGAATGTGTTTTTATGTGGGGAGAGAGCTTGTGAACATTAGTTACACAAAGATGTTTAGAAATGGAGGGTCTGACCGTGCCTGCAGCCTGTTGTGCACAAAAGAACAGAATCAGAGGACGTGTTCTAGAGAGAGCTTGGGCTTGTCCTCGCTTGTAAGCAGTTCTGTGCCCTGATCTCCTGGTGTTATACCTGAAATGCCTGTGCTATTGCTATGAGCAATGTATCATGTAAGGCTGTTCAGAGGACAAGTAGATCCAGCTGGAATTCTTTATTGTTACAGGTATCCTTAGGGACACTATCCAGCAGGAGTTTCATTTGAGTTGCCTTGTGAAGTATTAAAAGCACCAAATAAAAAATCTGCAGCTTTTTTAGGCAACACCAAGGAAAATTTCATCATGAATCATGCAAAGAGAATGTGGCATCCTCCACCTAGCCTTTCTGGCCTCCAGCCTCAAACACAGAGAGCACACTCAACTCCTCTGCCCAAAGCTCCATCTCTCTTTCAGGGAAATTTAATAAAAGCCATGTTGGCAACTTCTCTGTTTTTCCCTGGATTTCTGGGCTCAGGATGCACATGGTCACTGCCCAGACTGAGTCACAGATAAGCTTTCCTGTCATTTTTTTGATCCCCCTTTGCAGGCTGTTCTCTGTAGCTTAAGCCCTTTGCTAGCAAATGCCAAATACACCTGCCCGTGTTTGTATTTTCACACACATGGATGCTCAGCAGGAAAGAGCAGACAGCAGAGAGGGATGACCATGTATGAGCTATGAAACTGCCTGAGGCTTTGCAAAGGGGGATTGTGTGAGCTGCAGTGATGCCCCCCTTAATTTGATTTCCTTTGCCTCACTGAGTTTGTGTTACAGTGAATATTGTGTGAAATGTCCTGGCAAGCTAATAACAGTAGTTCCTCAATCTCCAGGTACTATGGGACACACCCAGGATATGGCTTTTTCAGCACATCAGATTAGAGCCTGTGACGGCCCCTCACCAGTGTGGGAGGTGCCCAGTGCAGGAGGGAGGCTGTGTTTGTGGCCACACTGATAACAGGGACCCTTGGAGAAGAGTGATCCTCTTGTAGAGATGATGAAGGGCCAAGGGAGAGTCAGTCCTGCAACTGCAGGTAAGCCCCAAACCTTCCTTCCTTTCTGTCCTCCTGTCAAACCAGTTGGGGAAAGACAGTGCTGGGATGGATCCTGGGCATGGGATCGTGGCCAGCCTCCTACCAGGAGATGGGGCTCAGGACAAGGGCAAGGCAACAGATGAGAAAACTGGGCAGTGCCCAGGCTGGCAGGATGAGCTTTTTCCTGGAGCCAGTGGGAGTGGAGGTCCAGGCTCACCATGCCCTGCTATTCCCTTCAGTGGTTTGTCTGTAAACAATGGGGCTGAAGGGTGCTAACCTCCTGTGATTCCCCTGGTAAAGCTCTCTGCATCACACTGAGCACAAGTCCCTGCTCCCATCTCTGGTGTCTCACAGCACAACCCAGCCTGGGCTCTCCCAAGAGCTGCCAAGTGCCTTTTCCCCCTGTGGAAACAATCCCTTCTGTGTGTCTGGCTGTGCACAGCCTGAGCTGGGCTGTCACTCCTTTGGGGACTGTGCCATTGCAGAAAGGGGCTCATGGTACAGGGGCAAAATCCAGGTAGTGAGAGAAAGAAGCTCTAAAGAGAGAGGAAGAGGAGGAAGATCCAGCAGGAGCATTCAGTGACAGACAGGGGTAATGGAAGGCAACAAGGAAGGTGTGTTGACGACAAATTAGGTATGGACAGGACAGAAGGGGGATTGAGGTTTGGGCAGAATGCAGGCAGGTGTTGTGATAAAAATGGAAATAAAAAAGCAGCCTCAGGGCAGCCCCTGTGTTCCTGTGCTCTGTGGCTCTGAGGCACTGCTAGTGACAGGCAGCAGGACCTGCTTCCAGCACCTGTGCAACTGCCCAGTCCTTGGAACAATGGACAGCAGGGTGTTGGTGTACACAGCCCCCTTGGATACCCTGCACCCTGGGCTTTGTGTTTTTCATACAAAGAGTTTGTTTCACTCTTGATTTGTGGTTTTTTTCAGACCTAGCAGAAGAGAGAAGTTGCTCCTGCCTGAACATCTGGGTCTTCCTTATTTTTGCCCTTGCAATCAAAGCTGCCTTTGTGACTATTTGCCTTGGTGGGTTCCAGGGTGTCTTAATACCCTTGGGATGAAGGGCTTAGGTGACTGCCTTAGGTCAGGTGGAAATTCCATATCCTAGTCCCTCTGCCAGCAGGCAAATGCCCTTCACCAAAGCACAGGTCAGAGATCCCTTCTCATGCAGCCTCGACCTTTGGGAGAACATAGCTGTAGCTTTTAATCCATCATTGGAATCTCTGGGCATAAGGCAGATCTCTTGGATTAGCTGGCTGTGAAAGAACTGCCTGTGGTGTCAGCAAGGCTGTCAGAGCAGTTTGCTCTCAGTCTCACAGTCTGCATGAGCTGAGAGCTTGGACAACTCATGTCTGATGGAAGGGTTTCCAGAGGACTGTGAGCCAATGATTTCCTATCCTGCATCCTCAGGAAGGCTAAGGCAGTAATAGTCTCTCTGAGCAAACACAGATTTCATGGCTAACTGAGGAAGACATTGTCCCTTTTGGAACCCTGCATGGACGAGCAGTTCCACAGCAGATCCAATCCCTCAGCTGAATTCACCCAAAAGTCACTGCTCATTCTTTATCTATGTGTTGGGACAAGGTCACCTTTATTGGCAATGGGGAGCTCTGTCAGGCATTGCCCTTGTCCATCTCCTCTGAGCCTTCTTCCATTGCAGCAATGCACTCATCAGGACTGAAGGAGACAGGACTGTTTTGCTCAGAAGGAAAAATATTTCTGAATTAGATAATTGATTAAAATAGGCATCTGGATAGGCACACCCTGATCAGTTCCTAATCCATACTCCTGAGTGTCTGAGTTCCTAGTAAGCCCTTGGGACTGTGGCTGTGGCCTGCCACCAACAGTGCATTATTCCCCACCAACTGGAGCTAGGAAGCCCTAGGAGTTTGTGCTCCCCCCCGGTTTCAGCAGCTCCAGCTGGATGTGATTACCTGCCCCTGGACTGGGTGTTGCTGGTGGAACAGGCCCAGCTGATGGGAGACTCCTCCAAATGCCTGGGGATGTGTAGTTTAGGAAGAGACAAAGTGTGACAGGGAGAGGCTGCTTTGTAGGCTGGCAGCTGGGCTGTAGGAATGTGCATGGCAGAGTGGCTGTGGTTGGGTGAGATCAGTCCTGCCATGTGTGTGGCATGTCCTCAGTGGGATGTGCTTCCAGGGCTCCTTCTGCTGTCTGACTGGGAAGGGGATCTCTTTCTGGCTGGGATGGCAGCTGTGCCACTGGTTTGGGCCAGGAGAGGTGACAGCTGGGACAATGCTTGGTGGGGAAATGGTGGAAGGAGAGCCAAGGGGCCAGAGATGCTGTGTGAGGAGCTGGGCAGGAAGGGGTAATCCTGCTGCCTTTCCTCTCCCTTTGCAGTGGTTCCCTTCTGGCACAGCAGTGACCAGCCCAGAGCCCTGCAGCAGCAGTTCTCGGAGTGGAAGTGCGACTCAGCAGTGCCACAAGGAACAGGTCAGTGCTCCCAATGTCCCCTCTTCCTTGGGGCTGAAGGCCTCCAGGAGGCTGTGCCAGGACAAGTCAAACCACATCAGCAAAAGAACTTTCTCTTCACCTGAGACCCCCATACAAAGATTACCATGACTTTGGGGACACAAAGCTCAATGGTCACACCCCA
This sequence comes from Catharus ustulatus, assembly GCF_009819885.2. Lineage (NCBI taxonomy): Eukaryota > Metazoa > Chordata > Aves > Passeriformes > Turdidae > Catharus > Catharus ustulatus. Next base: position 31,329,290 of record NC_046222.1, on the reverse strand, counting down.
TTGCAATGGGAAGAAATGTCTGTACTTATCCATGTTCTCCCAAGCACTTTTTGTTAGGAAAAAGACATTAAGGTGGACATGAGGCTGTCCCTGGAAAACTGGGATCTTTGCAGTCACCATCTCTTGTTCGTAGCCTTCATCTCTTTGTCCTCTCCCTGCACAGGCCAAGGCTGGACGTGCTGCCCACAGGGCTGGAGAAGGTTTCAAAGAAGCTGCTATTTCCTCTCCCTTGATAGGATGAACTGGGCCAAGAGTGAGCAGAACTGCACTGGGATGGGCTCCCAGCTGGTGGTGATCAACAGCAAGGCAGAGCAGGTGCGTGCACAGGGCTGAGAGAGGGAGCCAGCAGGCAGAGACACAGTGCTGGGCCCTGGAGGGGACTCAGAGCCCCTCCTTGTCCTGCAGGGGAGGGGGAATGTCCTGTCTGCACCTCTGCAGCACCAGCCCCCCTCTGCCACCAGCTGCACCCCACAGGGAGTCCTGATGCCTCCCTGTGCTCAGTCCTGCTGTTCATGGACACTGCACTCTCTCTCTGATTGCCAGGAATTCCTCTTTGAGCAGATAAAACAATCTCCACAAAGAGACAATTTCTACATTGGTTTGTTTAAGGACAAGGACGGCCAGTGGCAGTGGGTGGACAAGACTCCATATAATGTGACAGCCGCGTGAGTATCTCTGGATGAAGACAATTTGGTGTGACTCCTGGTAGGGAAATAAAGTAGGACAGGTTTGTGGGTGTCAGCTGGTGCATGAGAGGAGGTTGTCACTACACTTCCTTGTGAGATCAGAGACACAGCAGGACTGGGCTGTGTAGGACACCAGGTTCCCATGGCCCATCTGTGCTGGATATTGGTTATGAATTAACTACCTATGACATGGAAGTCAATGCTGGTGGCATAGAAAAAACTTCACCTTGCTGGCAGCAAGAACCCTTCAGAAGCCTGATGACCAGCCCAGCCTGACCTGCATTCACTGCACTTGTATGCACAAAATGGGCTGTGCTGGGATGCAGGGAAAGAGATGGGGCAGGGAGAGAGCACCAGCACTGTCCTTGCTATGTCTTGCCCTGGAGGCCGACAGGGGCCTCTGCTGGGTGTGAGGTGCGTGGGATGAGTGGTGGTGATCAGTTCCCCCCAGCAGGATGGAGCAGGGCCCTGTTGTGCTGGAAGGCTGTAGGAAGGAGGCACGTTTGCATGTGACACTGGTGCCAGTGGGATATGGAGTGGGAGCAGGGGCACTGCTTCTGCCCACAAACCAACAGTGGCAATTTCTGTCTCTTCCCTTCAAGTCTTGCATCTCACTGTGGCCTTTTCCAGCAGTGCTTTCCAGTGGGCACTGGGGAGTAACAAGCCTGTCTCTGTCCCAGGTTCTGGAGAAAAGGAGAACCAAGTAATCACCATGATGAAAACTGCACTGTAATCCATAGTCCTGAAACAACTCTCAACAACTGGAATAACATCAGATCAGATTTGAACTTCTCTCAAATTTGTGAAGCTGCAGCAGTAATTCTGTGATGATCCTGTCCTGAGCAAAGGTGGGAGCTGAGCAGTGATCTGGGAACAACGCTGGTGTGCTGGGAGGGGTGGGGAGCTCTGACACATCTTCACTGTGTGGGAGGGGACCATGTGTGTGTGGAAGTGAAATGAGCTTTGTCCAGCATCACCAGTGCATGTGGTGACTCAGGGAACACAGGATGGCTCAGTCTCATCAAAGTAGGTCCTCTGTTCTTGTGTCCTCTTCTCTCTGAGAGGGTCCAGGAGCCTCTGGCTGAAAAGAGATGGACATCTCCAGGAGGAAGACAAAGGAATGGAAGGCAGATTTCCAGAGATTCAAAGTCCTTGGTCTGCTTGAGCAGAGATGTTTGCTTTTGTTGAGGCACACACAGAATGCCCTTTTAATTGTCCTTATTTTGCTGAACAAATTCTGAAAACTTAGGAGAAAATACAGTATCACACCAATGAAAAAAGGCTCTTTGCTCTCTGTGCATATGTCTCTTCCCTTTTGCATCTCTAAACTATGAAGTACAATCGACAAATCTTGGAATGGTTTGGTTGGAAGGGACTTGTAAGGATTGTGTAGTGTCAAGCCCCCTAGATCATGGGCAAGGACACCTTCCACTAGACCAGGTTATCATATCCCCATCCAGCCAGGACTTGAACATTTGATTTGTACATGCATAGCTCCTATGGGCAGCTGGTTGCAGTGCCTCACCACCTCACAGCCATGTATTCCTTCCTAATATTTAATCAAAACTTGCCCACTGGCAGTGTAAAGCCATTCCCCCTTGTCCTATCACTACATTCTTGTGTAAAAAGTCTTTCTCAAAAAGGCTATTTCCACTGCTGTAGTATTGATATTTGTAGGGGTTTGACTTCACAGGATAGAGTCAATGTAACAAGCAGATGTGAAGAAATGTCACAGGCAGCTGTGAGATAGCGGTTGTTAGCAGAGGCTTGTGGTGGTATCAGGGGAAGTGAAGAAATGCAGTTCTGCAAATGTCCTCCCTTCCCTTTCCTGGTGTCCCAGTCCCCTCCAGCTTGACAGAGCAGATGTGTATCTCATGCAGAACTAACTCCTTCTCTGATGCCACTTGAGTGTCCTGTGGTGGGAAGATGACCACCGTGCTCTTGTGTTTGGGGTTGGGGTTTTTTTCCTTTCTTCTCTCTGTGGAATTTTTCCCCATTGACATGCTATGTAGCACTGACCACTAGTGACGTTGGGAGAGGAGACTCCCTGTTTCTTTTTTTGTGGAGTTTCTCTGGTGGCAGGGGTTGGGGGGGAACAGGGAAAACACGGCCAGATCAGAAGCAGGTAAAGGAGGGGGAGGGGCACTTGCTCGCTTGTACTTGGAGTCGGAGGAGGACACCACTGCTGTGACCCCCACCCCCTCCATCCCAACACCAGAGCTGTCTCTTCTGTTGTTGGACCCTGCACTGCTGACTTTGTGCTTCAGCCTGCTATCTCCAAGCATCCTCTTGGAGCACCGGGACCCAAGCTGTGAGCAAAGCCTCTCCTCCAACCCTTTCCCATCTGGGACACTGCCACCGTCACCCCAGGCACCCCTGCAGCTGTGCAGGACCTGCCCCTGCCCAACACCAATAACTGCAGCACAGGGAAGGGTGCCTGTGGGTAACAAGGACTGGAACTGCGTTACTGTTCTGTTTGATGTTAATTTCAGAGCTGTTGTTGTTTTGTTCGTCTGTTAGAGATACTAGTGAAGAACTGTTATTCCTATCCCCATACCTTTGCCTGAGAGACCCTTAATTTCAAAATTGTACTAATTCAGTGGGAGGGATTGATTAGCTCCATTTCGATGGAAGGCCCTGCTCTTCCCTAGCACACACCCGCCTTTGCAAACCAGAACATCTTCCCAGCCTCTTTGGGCCTGAGATGCATCTGCCCTCTTCCATGTCCTGGAAAGCAGGAAGTATTAAAGTAGAAGTGTGAATGCAAACAGCTGTGTGAATTGAATATCTGCAACTGTTTGAGGGAGCATTTGGCCAAAACCACAGCTGTTAAAGAAGAACATAATCATCAACTTGACAGTGACAATAGCATTAGGGAAAGACTTCTAAGGCACACAAAAAACATTGTGAAAACAAAGTTTAGATGAAGCATGAACACTGTAAGAGAGATAGGAGAGAGAAGTGGGAAGAAAGGAAGTGGTCATGGAGTTCAGGGTGCTCTGCTCTGTCTGTAAGAAGCTCCCTGGCAGCTGAGTGCTCTGGGTGACCTCGCTCATGGCACTGAGGGCTGCAGCAGGCACACACCCACAGCTCTGCAGTGGGACAACGTGAGCCTGTGCTTTCACCTGTGCTTCACAGGCTGCTGCAAGAGGTGTGGATACTCACAAACCCTACATGTCCAGAGGGAAGTGTGTGGGACCAGGGGAAGCCCTGCTTCCACCAAGGGGATGTGTTCTTGCAGCTGCGCTTCCTGGGGGCTGGTGGGAGACTGGAGCTTGCACAAGTCATGTGAATGTGTTTTTACGTGGGGGAGAGAGCTTGTGAACATTAGTTACACAAAGATGTTTAGAAATGGAGGGTCTGACTGTGCCTGCAGCCTGTTGTGCACAAAAGTACAGAATCAGAGGATGTCCTCTACAGAGAGCTTGGGCTTGTCCTCACTTGTAAGCAGTTCTGTGCCCTGATGTCCTGATGCTTCAACTGAAATTCCTGTGCTATTGCTATTAGCAATGTATCTTGCAAGTGTATTCAGAGGACAATGAGAACCATTTGGAATTCTTTTCCTTTTGAGTATCCTTAGAGACATGATAGGCAGGAATCTGATTTGATTTGCCTTGCGAAGTGCTAGAACGACCAAAAAAATAAGAAGCTGCACTATTCTTTAGCCCAGACAAACGAAAACTTCATGATCAGTCATGCAGAGAGAATATGGAACCATCAATGATCTTTTCTGGCATCTGGCCCCAAAGACAGGCCATACTGAACACCTCTGGCCAAAGCTCCTACCTCTTTTCCAATGGAATTCAATCAAAACAGTGTTGGCAAGTTCTGTGTTGTGCTCTGTATTTCTGGGCACACGGTGCACATGGGCACTGCCCAAACTGAGTCACAGATATGCTTTCCTGTCATTTTTCGTTTCCTTTTGCAGACTGTGCTCAGTGGGTTTAGCCCTTTGTTAGCAAATGCCAAATATACCTGCCTGTGTTTGCATTTTCACACACATGGACCCTCTGCAGGAATGTGCAGGCAGCAGAGAGGGATGACCATGTATGAGCTATGAAACTGCCTGAGGCTGAGCAAAGGGAGATTGTTCGAGCTGCATTGATGCTCCCCTGCATTTGTTTTCCTTTGCCTCACTGAGTTTGTGTTGCAGTGAATATTGTGTGAAATGTCCTGGCAAGGTAATGATGGAAGTTCCTCAATCTGGACGCGCTGTGGGATACACCCAGGATATGGCTTTTTCAGCACATCAGATTAGAGCCTGTGACGGCCCCTCACCAGTGTGGGAGGTGCCCAGTGCAGGAGGGAGGCTGTGTTTGTGGCCACACTGATAACAGGGACCCTTGGAGAAGAGTGATCCTCTTGTAGAGATGATGAAGGGCCAAGGGAGAGTCAGTCCTGCAACTGCAGGTAAGCCCCAAACCTTACTTCCTTTCTGTCCTCCTGTCAAAGCAGGATCTTGCAGAATAACAGTGCTAGTATGGATCCCAGGCATGGCACGGTGGCCGGCCTCCTCCCAGGAGATGGGGCTCAGGACAAGAGCGAGGCAATAGGTGAGGGAACTGGGCAGTACCCAGGCTAGCAGGATGAGCTTTTTCCTGGAGCCAAGAGGAGTGGAAGTCCAGGCTGACCATGCCCTGCTATTCCCTTCAGTGGTTTGTCTGTAAACAATGGGGCTGAAGGATGCTAACCTCCTGTGATTCCCCTGGTAAAGCTCTCTGCATCACACTGAGCACAAGTCCCTGCTCCCATCTCTGGTGTCTCACAGCACAACCCAGCCTGGGCTCTCCCAAGAGCTGCCAAGTGCCTTTTCCCCCTGTGGAAACAATCCCTTCTGTGTGTCTGGCTGTGCACAGCCTGAGCTGGGCTGTCACTCCTTTGGGGACTGTGCCATTGCAGAAAGGGGCTCATGGTACAGGGGCAAAATCCAGGTAGTGAGAGAAAGAAGCTCTGAAGAGAAAGGGAGAGGAGGGAGATCCAGCAGGAGCATTCAGTGACAGACAGGGGTAATGGAAGACAACAAGGAAGGTGTGTTGAGGACAAAGAAGTTTTGGACAGGACAGAGGGGGAGTGAGTTTTGGTCAGAATACAGGCAGGTGTGATAAAGATGGAAATAAAAAAGCAGCCTCAGGGCAGCCCCTGTGTTCCTGTGCTCTGTGGCTCTGAGGCACTGCTAGTGACAGGCAGCAGGACCTGCTTCCAACACCTGTGGGGCTCCCCTGTCCTTGAAACAAGGAACCAGCAAGGTGTTGATGTACAGAGCTACCTGGATTCTCCTGCCCCCAACTCTGGGCAGGGACATGCTCACTCTTGCTTTGTGTTTTTCAGTCCCAGCAGAAGAGAGAAGCTGCTCCTGGCTGAACATCTGGGTCTTCCTTATTTTTGCCCTTGCAATCAAATCTGCCTTTGTGACCCTCTGCCTTGGTGGGTTCCTGGGTCTCTTAATTCCCTCGGGGTGAAGGGCTCAGGTGACTGCTTTAGTTCAGTTGCAAAACCCATATCCTAGTCCCTCTGCCAGCAGGCAAATGCCCTTCACCAAAGCACAGGTCGAAGATCCCTTCTCATGCAGCCTCGTCCTCTGGGAGTACATAGCTGTAGTTTTTAATCCATCACTTGAATCCCTGGGCATAAAGCAGATCTCTTGGATACGCTGTTGTCCTGGTTTAGAGGAGAGGTAGTGCCAGAAAAAAAGCAGGAGCTTTTCATAAAATTGAGAGTTTTAATCCCTTCCCTCCAAGTTTACTCTAATTTGGAAATTATGGGCCTCTCAGGCAAGGTAGGGGTTTACGAATAACAGTTCTTTATTAATATATCTACAAGACAAACAAGAAAAAAATCAGCTATGAAAAAAATCAGTGACAAAACAGAACAAAACTCAGTCCCAGTCCCTTTTCCAGTCACACTCTTCTCCGCACGGTCCCGGTGGAGAGCGGGGCGGGCCCCTCACAGCCGCAGCAGCAGCAGGAGCAGGGAGGTGGCAGGGCCGTGTCCCAGGTGGGAAAAGGGTGAAGGAAGACTCCGCTCACCGTTTGGGTCCCGGTTCTCAGCACTGTTCTCCGAAGCAGGAGGCTGTAGCAGTGCAGGGCTGCAGGGCAGATGTGACTGCAGAGAAAAAAATCTCTCTCCTCTGCGTTCGGACTGGCAAGAGAGTGTCCCCTCGGAAGGAAAAAGGCACCAACAACCATCCCCCACACACCCCCGACCCCTCAAGTCCTCCCCAGCAATTGAGCCAGCGAGACAGCCCCCACCCATCTCTTTTCTCTTGAGCAATTAAAAGCTAAGGGAGCTGCCCCAGCCAGCTTCCTTAGCATGGTAATGGGAAAAAATTCTCCACCGAGGGAAAGAGTAAAAATCCCCCAAAAGCTGTGTAAGGACTTGTGAGCTAATATTTTGTCTCTGGTAGCTGTTTTACCAGGACCTGAGAGTGCTGATACCAATCAGCAAACTCTCAGCAGCTCACATTAGCCAGCAGAGAAAGACTGGAGGTCCTTAAATGACGTGTTCCACAAGAATTTTTATTTCATGCAAAGGGTGGTCGAGCAGGGATCCCCAGAGACAAAGGGGAGACAGTCATATTTATAGGTTCAAGAAGGATTGAAACTACAGCCAATAGAAAGCTATACAAAGGAAAGCATCCAATCTAAGTCAGAGATTCTAAAGGTGAACTGACCAATTACACAAACTAATTTCTAGTCAATTATCTTCCAAAGTGATAGGAGAGTTACCAAATTCCTAAGGAATTCAGCTCAGCCTTGGTATCTAGTGTTATAGATAATAAATGAATTAAGCTGAATTAAAATAGTAAAACAATAATTTTTATTTTTGCGACTGAAAATATGGTCCTGGGAAGCCACAAACAAAAAGGACAACACCAAGCCCAGGTTCAGAATTGAGTGAACACGCCCCGATGATCTGGCCTCTGTCTCACCAGATCCCCCTGTTTACAAATGCCGTCCTGGGCTTTGTTCTGCAGAGTTTGCAGAATTCTTTGGGTATGCATTAATCTGTGGGAATATAACTAGGCTCAGGCTCACCAGGATTCCCCATAGATGTACTTCTCTGCCTCTGCCTACACCCACTGGAGTGCTGCCAGTGGCGAGGGAAACCATCTTCTTGGCAGCAGACATATTTTTCTGGGGACCAACGCAATGTCCGAGCTGTATATTGCCTCTTAAAGACATCCCACCTCGATAATTTTACTGTGTCTGTCCTACAATGTACTTTATTTGTTCTCCGGCACTTGACTCTTAGAATTTCAGCCTTTTAGTCTAGTTTTCCAGTAATCTCATGTTGATATAAGAGAAATCACTCTACAGAATCTAATTCAATGATATTCAATTCAGTGGCAAGTACTAGAATTCAGTCAGTCAGAGACAGCTCTTTCTCAAAACACTTAGTACAGAGCCCTCTAGGTCAGATCCCCCATACACCCCACGACAGATCTGGCACCTGAAATTAACAAAAGGAAAACACCTGCACCCAAAAATTATACACCTTATCCAATCTAAGTTGCTCATTCGGTGCAATTTTATCTTGAGGTCTCCAGGGGAGGAAGCCACTTTCCACTCGAGTGTCTCTTCTCTTGTCTCTATCTTTTCACCCTGGAGGCGTGCATCCAGCCTTTTTCTGCTGTCTGGACTGCTGTGTCTGTGGTTAAAAGGACAAGAAAAGGACCTTCCCAGTGAGGAGAGAGAGAAACCTCTTTCCAGGTTATAATGAGAACCCGATCTCCCGGTTGGATTTTGTATATGGCGAACCCCAGAGGGGCATTTTGTGTGACAATTCCCTGTTTTTGAAGTTCCTGTAAATTTTTGTTTATTGTTATCATGTAGGGTTGTATTTGTTTATTTTTATTTCTGGATGTCCCACTGGCATCCCATGATCATAAGACATCCCATATAACATTTCAAAAGGAGATAGCCCTGTCTCAGAGTGAGGCATCGTCCTAATATTTAATAATGCTAAGGGGAGGCATTTTGGCCAGGACATTTTTGTTTCTAATTTTGATAGTTGAGCCTTTAAAGTTTGATTCAGTCTCTCAACTTGTCCAGAATTCTGGGGATGCCATGGGGTATTGTATTCCCACCGAATTCCTAGGGCCTCAGCCAGTTGTTTAATAACCTTTGAGGTGAAATGTGTTCCTTGGTCTGAGTCTATATAGTTGATTATACCATACAGGGGGATGATTTCTTCCAGAAGACATTTAGATACTGTCTGGGCTGTAGCCCTCGAGCTTGGGTAAGCTTCTACCCAATGAGTTAATTTGTCTACTAGTGCCAGCAAGAATTTATACCTCCCAGCCTTTGGTAGTTCAGTGAAATCCACTTGGATTCTTTCGAATAGACGATAGGCTATAGGGCGTGTCCTGGCTTTGTTAACCTTTCGCATATTAGGTACCCCTGTACTTCCTGCTTAGCCAATTCATAAATCCCTTTACACCCGAAGAATCTCAAAAATTGTTCTGCCAGAGCTTGGGATTCCCAATGTGTTTGCAAATGTAGTCTCTTTAGAATTTTTCTGGTATAATCCTTAGATATTAATTCCCTCCCATCTGGTAATTTCCACTTACCTTCTTTTAATGTTCCTTCTCTCTTTTTGTATTCTTCAATCTGTTTTTGGGAGGGACAAGAGGGATATCCCCTAGTCCTGCCTTCCCCAAATTCTGGAGCACTTACTGTTAGTAGTGCTGCACTTTTGGCTTTCTTATCTGCTAAATTGTTTCCACTAATCCAAAATTATATTCCTGTTTGATGTAAATGCACGACCGAGATTGCCTCTGGCTCCCAGATAGCCTCTAAGATATGCTTTATTATTTCCCCATGAACTAGTTTTCATCCTTGAGTATTTATTAGTCCTCTTTTTTTCCAAATTTTCCTAAAAGTGTGAACCACCCTAAAGGCATATTTTGAATAAGTAAATATAATTCCTCTTTTTCCTTTTAATCTTTTTAAATGCCCGTAAAACTGCATACAATTCACATGCCTGAGCTGACCAACTCACACTGAGGGGCCTTGATTCAACTACTTCCCCTGTTTTCCCATCTATGATTTCATATCCCGATTTTCTCTCCATGAAACTCCTCTTCTGCCCCTACATGGACACTCTCTGCTCCCACAGGGACACCCTGCTGCAGCCAGAGTGATCCAAAGGACACTATATTCTCTCCCAGGCCCAAACATCCCATTTCTCACCTCTGCCCCCCAGATCCTCCCCTGGGCCATTCTCTCTTACCCTACCAAAATGTACATCTCTTCTCAACTTAAACAGGTTAAAGAAAAGGAAAAAAACAAAGCACAGGCTTTCGAGGAAGGAAAATCCACACACCAGCAGCACCTGCAAAACCTTCAGCTCCACAGCCTGCTTTGCACCTGCCACACATCACATCCAGACAGCTCTGAATTTAAGATGAAATTCCCTTTAGGATGGTGGGAAGAAGGCAGACACAGAGCAGGATGCCTTTTCTACACCCTTCTCACACATACCAAAAACAACTGCAACTTCATTGGTTTAGGGATAGTTACACATGTTAAATACCCCCAGGACCATCCTAATTCAGCATCTGTCAATGAACAGGGTTAATTCAACTAAACCATATCAGAAATCCAAGTGTTCCACTGGCCCTGACAGTCCTGGGGAGCACAGGGACACCAGTGCCACCACCAGCATTGCACACACAGCTCCAGAGGGCTGGGAAGAGCCGTTGGAGCTGGGACCCCGCACTCACACAGCACCTGGGAAGGTTTCATCCCCACACTTGGTTACAGTGGAGCAGCACCATCAGTTTTCACTTTAAAAAACAGGACATCTCCCAGCACCATCCGTGAGGAAGCCCCTCTCCTCAAAAGGGGCTGAGTTTCTCTGAGAGGAGCAAAATAAAACAGTAACACTCTTCCCACCCGCTCTGCTCACAGCCCCAAATCACCTCAGTGCTGTCCCTGCACATCTTCCAGCAACAGCCAAAGCACCAGCACACATTCCCTGGGAAGGGCCAGGTCTTTCTCTTCTCCCCCAGGCATCTCTCTCTGCATGTGCCAGGAAGCAGGATTGATTTTACAGGGAACAGCACACATGAGGAGTGTGAATTCTGCATCATCTTCCCAGACTGCCCCGACTGCTCCTCCAAGCACTCAAAATCCCAGCTTGGAATAGAGGAAGGGGGCTGTCCAAGCCCTGAATCCTTCTTCCTTAAGGCTTAAACAAGCAATAACTGCTGCTAAAAAGAAAGAAGCAAAATCCAAAGCAGCTTGCGCTGGCGCGCAGAGGCTTCAATTCACAAACCATTTTTCTTTCTTCTTTTGCCTTCTTACTATACTCTTCAATTTACTGTTAAATACCTTCTCAGTAAATTACAATCACAATGAGAAATCAGGAACTCATGCTTTTCAAACTCATTTTACACATTCAGCAAACTTTCACGGCCTTCTCTGTATTACCTTTATTTTCTAGCAGAATTCACAATTAAAGAAAACAGAGTCCTAATTTTTCTACATACAGTTTGCATTTCCCAGATATTCCTCTGTCCTTGTTCTCCCTCTCTCTATCCAACACTATCCTAGGGCCAGTCCCTGTCCTGTTACAGTTTAAACACCGCTCCTCCCCCACCGGTGCTCCCAGCGGCACGTCCCGGGCAGCAGCACAGGCAGCAGCACAGGGCCAGGGCATCCCGCAGCCTCGCAGGGACCAGCGGTCACTGCCGCTCCTGCTCGGGGCTGCCAGTGCTGACCGACGCTGAGTCCCCGCGGCCCTTCGGCCCCCCAGCCCCCACAGGCCATGCTCCCGGACCCGCACCTCTGCGCTCGGTCTGGCTGCTCATTGACTCACTCATATCTTTGCACACTCTCCCTTCCACCAACACACAGACACCACTCGTCCCCCCACCACTGCCCCCAATCACCTTTACTGCCCCGCCTCGCTCTGGAAGTGGAGGGCATAGGGGACCCGCACCTGGCCCCCGGTTCAGCTGGCAACACTGGAGGACCAGAGAGAAGAGGGTGCTGAAAAACATCTCAAACCTCACTATTTTCCTTTTTATTTTAACCTGTGGGTACTTTTCGCTCATGTAGATGATCAGGGCTAGGCACACCCATCTTTACTGAAAACGGGCCAAATTCCATGCTCCCTGATTTCCTTTCCCCCCCCAAATCTCCATGCAATAATGGATCAATTTTTCCTTAGACTTACTTATCCTATCAGGACTTCCCTCCCAGTGTTCTATCATCCAACCCCGCGGGCTGTGCCTTGGGATTTCAGGCAACTTGCCCTTTTTTGTCTTTACTGGTTTCTCCGGGGTGTTTTTTTGTTTGTTTGTTTGTTTTTGGTGGTTTTTTGTTGTGTTTTTTGTTTGTTTGTTTGTTGGTTTGGTTTGGGGTTTTTTTTCGCTGGGTTTGCTCTTTTTCTGTCCCATTTCTTTTTAAAAAAAAATTTTCCCCAAGCTATCTTAGTATACTTTCTTACCATGTTTCACGTCAGGACCTTCCAAATCTGAGAAGTACTGAACTGCAATTTAAACTTTATTTATTTATTTGTTTGTTTGTTTGTTTGTTTCAATTTCCAATCTACTCACTTCCCATGGAAAACCGTTCCGTGGAGTTTTCGAAAGGGGACGAGCTCTCTTTTCCCTTTCCTGGCCTTGAACTAGCCCCTGGATCTAGAGGTTTACCAGTTCCCCAAATTCCAGGAAACATACCTTTCCTTCCAATCTCCCTGTGACCAACCCCCAAAACACCCTTAATTTTAGGCTTGACACGCAAGAAAGGGTTCTGCCACATTATGTTCACTTCCCCCACGACCGACCACATCCCTCGCAGGATGGTAGAACTGCGATTTCGGGGTCTGGACTCGCTCCGTGATCAGATCACGTCTCACGCACGCGCTCAGTCACACCTCACTCAACCACGCAATACTTACAGTTCCTTTTCCTGCGTGGATTCTTCATGCACGTCAAGTTTTATGAGTGAAAAAAAACGTTGCCGCGGTTATCCAAGAGCTCTGAGCCCATCTTCCCCCTTTTCGATTGTGGCTCTGGTTTTTAGTTCAGGATCCTGACTGGTTCCAAGGAATTCCGCAATCCTGCCAGGCTGCTGAAATCAGCGAGGCGCCTCCTGGAAGGAAAGGGGGTCCCCACCAAACCCCAGAATCAGGATCATGTCGAGGTCATCAGATTGTTATAGATAATAAATTAATTAAATCAAATTAAAATAGTAAAACAACAATTTTTATTTTTGCGACCGAAAATACGGTCCTGGGAAGCCACAAACGAAAAGAACGACACTGAACCTGGGATCGGAGTTGGGTGAACACGACCCAATGACCTGGCCTCTGCCACACCAGATACCCCTGTGTTTATAAATGCCATCCTGGGAAGTCCGCTTTTATACAGTTTTTCTGGCCTGGGACAAGAGTCCCTTTTGTTTCTGCTGTGGACTCATATTCAGATAACTTCTTTTCTTGGTGCTGCCCAGGACAAAGGTTCTTCCTGCACATCAATGAATCCTGATGAGGGTTAGGTCTGCTCCATATTCCTTGGGAGGGTTGATTTTCACTTAGGTAACTGAGATTTTGGAATGTGTTTCTCCAGGGGGAGATGATTGGATTTACAGGGAACTGGCATTGATATGTGGTTCTCCCAGGGGTTTCTCAGCTTGTCCTAATGGGTGGTACTTGTCATGTCTTTTATCACTGATCTTTTCCTGTTCAGTCGTTATGGGGTTTCAGGTCTGCCAGTTAGGTCTCTTAACATGTTAATCAAGGCTTTTGGCTCCAGGTGCTGGAGTCTGGTGAATCAACCTTTTTCCTGGCTGTGGCTACAAGTTTCCTAATTTCTTTATTTCATACAACCATTTTATATCACATAAACACGAATTACAACATAACATATATCACACTAGGAAACCTTAGCTGTTAAACTACATGTCAGGACCCTGGGGCAGATGGTTTTGGGGGAATTGTATCATCCACAAGGACTGCCTGTGGTGGCAGCAAGGCTGTCAGAGCAGTTTGCTCTCAGTCTCACAGTCTGCATGAGCTGAGAGCTTGGACAACACTTGTCTGATGGAAGGGTTTCCAAAGGACCATGAGCCAATGATTTCCTATCCTGCTTCCTCAGGAAGGCTAAGGCAGTGTCTCTGAGCAAACACAGATTTCATGGCTAACTGAGGAAGACATTGTCCCTTTTGGAACTCTGCATGGATGAGCAGTTCCACAGCAGATCCAATCCCTCAGCTGAACTCACCCAAAATTAATCTCTCTTCTCATTCTTTATCTTTGTGTAGAGATAAGGCCACATTTATTTGCAATACAGGTGCCCTGTCAGGCACTGCCCTTGTCCATCTCCTCTGAGCCTTCTTCCATTGCAGCAATGCACTCATCAGGCATTGAAGCAGACAGGATTGTTTCGCTCAGAAGGAAAAATATTTCTAAATTAGATAATTGATTAAAATAGGCATCTGGATAGGCACACCCTGATCAGTTCCTAATCCATATTCCTGAGTATCTGAGTTCCCAGTAATTCCTTGGGACTGTGGCTGTGGCCTGCCACCAACAGTGCATTATTCCCCACCAACTGGAGCTAGGAAGCCCTAGGAGTTTGTGCTCTCCCCTGGTTTCAGCAGCTCCAGCTGGATGTGATTTCCTGCCCCTGGACTGGGTGTTGCTGGTGGAACAGGCCCAGCTGATGGGAGACTCCTCCAAATGCCTGGGGATGTGTAGTTTAGGAAGAGACAAAGTGTGACAGGGAGAGGCTGCTTTGTAGGCTGGCAGCTGGGCTGTAGGAATGTGCATGGCAGAGTGGCTGTGGTTGGGTGGCATCAGTCCTGCCATGTGTGTGGCATGTCCTCAGTGGGATGTGCTTCCAGGACTGCTTCTGCTGTCTGACTGGGAAGGGGATCTCTTTCTGGCTGGGATGGCAGCTGTGCCACTGGTTTGGGCCAGGAGAGGTGACAGCTGGGACAATGCTTGGTGGGGAAATGGTGGAAGGAAAGCCAAGGGGCCAGAGATGCTGTGTGAGGAGCTGGGCAGGAAGGGGTAATCCTGCTGCCTTTCCTCTCCCTTTGCAGTGGTTCCCTTCTGGCACAGCAGTGACCAGCCCAGAGCCCTGCAGCAGCAGTTCTCAGAGTGGAAGTGCGACTCAGCAGCGCCACAAGGAACAGGTCAGTGCTCCCAATGTCCCCTCTTCCTTGGGGCTAAAGGATTCCAGGAGGCTGTGCCAGGACAAGTCAAACCACATCAGCAAAAGAACTTTGTTGACACCTGAGACCCCCATACAAATATTACCATGGCTTTGGGCACAAAAAACTCACTGGTCATACCCCGATGCAATGGGAATATCTGTACTACTCCTGTTTTTTCATGCACTTTCCATCAGGAAAAATCACTAAGGAGGGCAAGTAAGGGTTTACTGGAGAACTTGGATCTTTGTAATCATCTCTTGTTTGTGGCCTTCATGTCTCTGTCCTCTCCCTGCACAGACCGAGGCTGGACGTGCTGCCCACAGGGCTGGAGAAGGTTTCAAAGAAGCTGCTATTTCCTCTCCCTTGATAGGATGAACTGGGCCAAGAGTGAGCAGAACTGCACTGGGATGGGCTCCCAGCTGGTGGTGATCAACAGCAAGGCAGAGCAGGTGCGTGCACAGGGCTGAGAGAGGGAGCCAGCAGGCAGAGACACAGTGCTGGGCCCTGGAGGGGACTCAGAGCCCCTCCTTGTCCTGCAGGGGAGGGGGAATGTCCTGTCTGCACCTCTGCAGCACCAGCTCCCCCCTCTGCCACCAGCTGCACTCCACAGGGAGTCCTGATGCCTCCCTGTGCTCAGTCCTGCTGTTCATGGACACTGCACTCTCTCTCTGATTGCCAGGAATTCCTTTTCGAGCAGATAAAACAATCTCCACAAAGAGACAATTTCTACATTGATCTGCTTGAGGTCAAGGATGGTCAGTGGCAGTGGATGGACAAGACCTCATATAATGTGACAACAACATGAGTATCTCTGGATGGAGTGTTTGGTGTGACTCCTGGTAGGGAAAGAAAGTAGGGCAGGTGTGATGTGGTCTGCTGGTGCATGAGAGGGGGTTGTCACTACACTTCCTTGTGAGAGATCAGAGATACAGCAGGACTGGGCTGTGTAGGACACCAGGTTCCCATGGCCCATCTGTGCTGGATATTGGTTATGAATTAACTACCTATGACATGGAAGTCAATGCTGGAGGCATAGAAAAAACTTCACCTTGCTGGCAGCAAGAACCCTTCAGAAGCCCGACGACCAGCCCAGCCTGACCTGCATTCACTGCACTTACATGCACAAAATGGGCTGTGCTGGGATGCAGGGAAAGAGATGGGGCAGGGAGAGAGCACCAGCACTGTCCTTGCTGTGTCTTGCCCTGGAGGCCGACAGGGGCCTCTGCTGGTTGTGAGGCGCATGGGATGAGTGGTGGTGATCAGTTCCCCCCAGCAGGATGGAGCAGGGCCCTGTTGTGCTGGAAGGCTGTAGGAAGGAGGCACGTTTGCATGTGACACTGGTGCCAGTGGGATATGGAGTGGGAGCAGGGGTACTGCTTCTGCCCACAAATCTGTACTGGGAATTTCTTTCCCTTCCCTTAAGTCTTGCATCCCACTGTGGCCTTTTCCAGCAGTGCTTTCTAGTGGGCACTGGGGAGTAACAAGCCTGTCTCTGTCCCAGGTTCTGGTGAGATGGAGAACCACACAGTGGCCTTGATGAGAACTGCACTGTAATCCATAGTCCTGAAAAAAGTCTCAGCAAATGGTATGACATCTATTCAGATAAGAACACCATTGAATTTGTGAAGCTGCAGCAATAACTGTGTGATGGAAATATCCCTGTCCTGAGCAAAGCTGGGAGCTGAGCAGCGAGCTGGGAACAATGCTGGGTGTACTGGGAGGGAGGGGGACCCCTGACAAATCCTCATTGTTTAGGAGGGGACCATGTGTATGTGGAAGTGAAATGAGCTTTATCCAACATCCCCAGTGCATAGGGTAGCTCAGGGAACACAGGAAGGCTCAGGCTCATTGAAGCAGGTCCTGTGTTCTTTTGTCCTGTTCTCTCAAAGGGTCCCAGAGTCTCTGGCTGAAAAGAGATGGACTTCTCCAAGAAGAAGACACAGGAATGGAAGACAGATTATACAGATATTCAATGTCCTTGGTCTGCTTGAGCAGAGGTGTTTGTTTTTTGTTGAGTCACACACAGAATGTCCTCTAGTTGTCCTGTTTCTGCTGAACAAATTCTGAAATCTTAGACAAGAGAAAGTACAATATCAGACCAATGGAAAAAGGCTCTGTGCCTTGTCTCTGTACCTCTTTGTTCCCTCCTATCTATGCTGGGGGACTATAGTCCTATAATGATGGAATGGTTTGGGTTGTATGGAACCTTTAAGCATGATGTTTTCAACCTCTATGTCTTGAGCAGGGACCCCTTCCACTAGACCAGGTTGCTCAAAGCCCCGTCGAGCCTGGCCATGAACACTTCCAGGGATGGGCTGTGCACAGCTTCTCTGGGCAACCTGTGCCAGTGCCTCACAACCCTTATAGGAAAGAATTTCTTCCTGATACCTACTCTAAATCTGGCCTCTTTCAAAGTCATTCCCCTTTGCCTTAGTCCTAAATGCCCTAGTAAAAAGTCCCTGTCCTGCCTTCTTGCAATCCTCCTGGAAGGCTGCTATAAGACCAACTCGGGATCTCCTCTTTCCCATGCTGAACAATCGCAGTTCTTTTAGCTTGTGCTCCAACCCTCAGTCTCCATCCTCATTGCCTTCATCTTTGTGGCCCTCCCTTTGGACTTGCTGTCATGGGAGAAACAATCCACACTGGGCCTTCAGAGGCACCTGGAGGAAAAAGTCCTCTTCCTGACTCACAGCTGATCCCAGGCTCACCTGAGGCAGCAGCATTCCTGGACAGCCAAATCCTCAGTGGTGCCTGTAATGGCATGCCTGCCCAGCCAGGCCAGATCATGCTGCAGAAGAGGCTGAAGAGACAGGGCTCCTGTGCACATGACATCCCATCCAGAACACCACTGCCTGTTGAATTGCCTTCATGGCCTGCTGTAGACCATTGGACACCATGGATCTTCCTTGATCCATCTCTTCCCACTTCCTTCCTCCTGTGTCCTCATTTTTCTCGGGAAACACCAAGTGCCTAAGGCTCCCATTCTGAACATTTCCAGCTCCCCACGGGGAATGCAGCTGGGTGTACAACTCCTGTCTGTGCAGCTCTGTACTTCCCATGAAAGTGAATCCTCTCCCTGTGTCCTAGAGAGAGAGGGGAATTCCTACTGGAGACAAGGTGCCCAGGAGATTTGGCTTGCTAAGG
The DNA here is from genome assembly GCF_009819885.2 of Catharus ustulatus. Classification (NCBI taxonomy): domain Eukaryota; kingdom Metazoa; phylum Chordata; class Aves; order Passeriformes; family Turdidae; genus Catharus; species Catharus ustulatus. Next base: position 31,311,292 of record NC_046222.1, on the reverse strand, counting down.
CAGTGGGAGCAGTTGTATGAACAGCAGTGTGTGGTGGCTGCAGGTCCCCATGCACAGCTCGAGGCAGCAGTGAGACACAGCACGTAGGGACAGTATGTAGATATCTAGGGACATAGGGAAGAAAGAGGACGTATATATGCAAAAAACACACAAATCAGCACAGGCAGAAAGCACTGAACCCAACTCAAACAGCTACCTGCTCCTGTTCCCCTTCCTGGCTGCAGCAGGATGAAATCCTGCTAGAAGAAAAGATGTTTGTTTCCACCTATAAAATATGGCCACACGAGTGAGGGCTTCTCCATCCTGACCTAGAAACCAGGCTCTGCAGTGCACAGCTTCTCCCAGCACCAGCCTGGGCTGCTGGGCTTGGCCCTGGCTGCAAAGGCCTGCCTGTCTGGGCTCTTTAGCACCATTCCCACGCCTTTCTGGCTTTTGCCATGCAGGAATCCCCTTTAGGCCTCCCCCTCCCCTCTGCAATAATTCTTAGCACACAAGCAGGACAAGGAGCAGATTTCCTGTGTTCCCTCCTGCAGCCAAGAGCCATCCCAGCACAGGAGGGTCAGGCCTGCTGTGGTGAAGGAGCTGAAGGTGCTCAGCCCCTAAAGGACAGAGCTGGCCAGCAGGTCCATCTGCTGGGTGTCCACTCCTGGGGTCAGCCTGTGGTGAGCAGCAGCCCCTGGGGTCTGGACATGGCCATCTCACCTTGGCTGTAGGAAGAAGGCAGGATTCCATGTAGGACTGATTTCTGTGGGAGCAGAGCAGGAGGAGAACGAGGGTGATTCATCCTGGGAATTTGGGATGAATCAGGATCTGGAAGAGTCTGTCTCCATGTCCCTCTGAGCTCTGAGACCCCGTGTCCTAGAACTCATCATGCCCTGCAAGGATTGACAAGGCAGTGTTGGAGGGTAACACATCTCCACTTCTGGAGCCCTGGGAAGCTGAGTGATGTGAAATATGGAGCCTGTATTGTAATCCTTCAGAAGGCAGAAGGACAGCAGGGCTGGAACCATCTCCCACAGCAATGACAGCCATTGCATCCAAATATCTGAAGCTGAAGCTAAAATGCCTGATGGAGGAAACCTCATCCTGAGGACAAGGGGGAGGCCAGCAGTTACACACAGAAGGTTTTTGAAATGGGTGTGAATGCTGCAGCCTGCATTCCCACTCTGCTGAGGGGGAATACTGTGTGGAAGACAGATGGTCAGGCAGTTGGTACCATTCCTTCCTTCTCTGGTCTGAACAGTTCTAACTCAGCCTCTCTTCATATGAAGGAGGTCCATCCCAAAGATGCTCCATTTGCCTTGTCAAGGCCTAGGAAAGTTCTCCCAGTTATTCCTGCCTGGCAAAGACTGGCTTTGCAATGAGCTTGGCTATTTCCTGTCGCTTATTAGGACACATCGTCAGAGATATGGTCAGATGCCTGAGGAACAACCAGCAGAGAACAATCCAGCATTGTCCCCGTGCCTTTGGGGACTCTCCAGAAGAAAGACCATATTCCCTGTCTGTCTTGGGCATGTTCACTCTGTGTCCTGCAATTGCTGCCCGGGTGACACTGGAGGTGCTGCACAGTGGGCTGCAGAGCTCTCTGAGTTGTTGCTCCCACACATTGGCTGAACAGATGTCTTGGAAAGCAAGGACACAGGCTCCCACAAGGTGGTGAGCACTGCAGAAACACATCATCTAAGTGGGAGTCTTCCCAAGGGGGTCATGCAAACAAATGTCCAAATTGTCCAGTATTTGCCCTCCTGAAGCCTCAGGTTGTGATCCTGGATTTTGCCCTGCTGCCTTCTCATATGATCCTGGATCCCAACATCCCAGAATTACTTCAGACAAGGTGGTACCCAACCTCTACATCCCCAACAGTTCATCCTCATTGTGGGAGTGTGTTGTGGGCTGGGGGAGGTTTTAGAAATTTTTCCCATTATTATGTTAAGCTAGCCCGGGTGGCTCCTCTTTTAGCCGTCTAAGTGCTCAAGACAAAAGGATGCCTGGGCGGGCCCTGATTTTCTTGATGGCCGAAAGTGGAGTGCTGCTTTTGTCCTTCGGTGGGTGGGAGAACACTCGCAGCTTGCTGGCCGAACTCGAGGAGAGAGTTGCTTTCTCCATCGTGGGACCAGGCTCCTTTGGACTCGGACTGCCAAAGCTTCCTGCTTCTGAGAACTGGGACGCCCACGGTGAGCTGAGTGTTTTCCTCACCCTTCTCCCACCTGGGATGGCGTTGCCGCCTCGCTCCCCTGCTCCTGCAGCAGCCGTGACTGAGAGGCTGCCCTGGCCTGCTCCATCGGAACTGTGCGGACGAGGAGGGGCATCTGCGACTGGAAAAAGGGACTGAGACTGTTTCGTTCTGTTCTGTCACTGTTTTTTTTTTTTTGTTCTCTTTCATATAGCTGATGCTGTTTTTGTTTGTCTAGTAAATATATCAGTAAAGAACTGTTATTCCAAACCCATACCTTTTTGCCTGAGAGTTCCTGAATTTCCATTTCCTGGCAATACTGTCCCTTTAAACCAGGACAGATCTTGGTGCCCGGAAAGTGGGGTTTGAGGTTAAGGAATAACAGTTCTTCAATTGCCTGAGATTGTCTTTTTGTGTGCTAGCAACATGTGGTCCAGCAACATGTGGTCCAGTTTAATCTGGTTTGGGCTGCATGTGTTCATACATGTATCTCTCCCATTTGCAAACCCTTACATAAACATGGGCCCTATAACTAAGGCTACTGTGACTGTTATCAGACTTGCTTTATGGGTTGATAAGGTGGGGAATTAATGGATTTTTAACTTCCTTTGGACGGGTACATGGATTCAGGGATGCCACACACTAAATGCATGTTTTTGGGATTACTTTAATAATGGCACCTACTGTGAGGGAATAACACCAGGGGAAATTTTCTCCCAACCCCTCACCCAAATTTTTGGGTCTACCCCACCAGTTTTTGAAGGGGTCAGATTTTCTCTGAATGCTAACGATATCATACAGTGGCTGGTGTTACTGATAGGCTTGTCCTATTTAACATTAAGAGATAAGGGGGGATTGAGCTGGATAACAACTCTGATACCTACTCCAGGAAATAGGGATGGTGCTGCAGACATTGACCCTGCCCCAGAGACTAGAGATGCTGCCCCAGAGCCTGACCCTGCCCCAGAGACTAGGGATGCTGCCCCAGGGCCTGACCCTGCCCCAGAGACTAGGGATGCTGCCACAGAGCCTGACCCTGCCCCAGAGACTAGGGATGCTGCCCCAGAGCCTGACCCTGCCCCAGAGACTAGGGATGCTGCCCCAGAGATTGACCCTGCCCCACAGCCCATCTCAGAAAGAAACCACCCGGAGTGGTTGGGGCTTCTAGTGAAGCAGATGAGTGAGATGGGCCAGATGATGAAGGAGTACCTCTCCCCAGCTGGTGAGAAGCCCTGCCATAAAGGGGGAGAATCCAGTGATGCTGTAATGGAACCCATAGGTGTTACATCTGTCCAGGTTCCAGCTGAATTGCAAGAGCACTCACAGCCAGCAGCAGTCGCCCCTGTAGAAACTAGGAAGTCTAAAATGAAAACAAGGCATCTAGACAAAGAAGACCAGAGAGGAGAGCCCTCACAAGCAGCAGGGGAGCCAGAGGTTGAAATCATCACTGAGTCCCTGTCTTATGAAAATCTCCGCAATCTGCGGAAAGATATTGCACGACAGGACCGGGAGGCTTTGACAACTTGGTTACTTCGGGTCTGGGACCTTATGGGTACAGGTGTGCACTTGGATGGTACAGAGGCAAGGAATTTGGGATCCTTGTCCCAGGACTCAGGTGTGGACCAAATATTCGTAAGGGAGCCAGGCCCACTTCCCCTCTGGGAGCGGCTTTTAATGAGTGTAAGAGAGAGGTTTGTCAACAAAGAAAGAATGCAGGAGTACCATAATAGAATGCATTGGAAAACCATTGAGGAAAGGATCCAACAGCTGAGAGAGGTGGCGGTACTGGAGGTACTCGTTGGGAGGGATGGACAGCATGACAATGACCCTGACAAGGTCAGGTGCACAGGTCACATGCTGTGGATCCTGGCAAACCGAGGGCCATCTCAATATACCACCTCCATTGCAATGATTAATGCTGATGAGCACCGAGAAACAGTGAGCTCTGTTGCTAACAAGCTTAGGGATTTTCACAGTATGATGAATGGCATAGTGCAGGCCCAGGTTTCTTCCATGGTCCAGGAGGTGAGGGGGATGAGGGAGGAGATGAAGGAGGTAAGGGGGATGAGAGGTGACATAAGTGAAATAAGGGAGGAGATCAGGAAGATCAAGGCAGCACCAGTGCGAGCCTCATACCCCAAGGTTACAGCCCAACGCCCCCCAGCTAGTGGAAGAGGGTACACCCCACAAGCTGACCTATGGTTTTTTCTGCGTGACCATGGGGAAGACATGGGAAAATGGGATGGGAAACCCACTTCTGTCTTGGCAGCACGGGTGTGTCAACTCAGGGAGGGAAATGCTAACCGAGGGAGCTACACTAAAGTGAAGGTAGCCTCAACCTCCCATGACCAAGGTGCTGGGCATTACAGAAGGGAGGATGATCTGTCAGACCCACTTGAAGGAGTCTCCACTATGTATGTTCAGGAAAGGAATAATAGCCAGGGCTAGAGGGGCCCTGCCTCTAGCCAGGGAGAGGCACGAGATAACAGAGTCTATTGGATGGTGTGGGTCCAATGGCCTGGCACATCAGAACCACAAGAATACAGGGTATTAGTTGATACTGGTTCACAATGCACTTTAATACCATCAGAACATGTGGGGGAAGAGCGTGTTTCCATTGTTGGGGTGACGGGGGGATCACAGGAATTGTCTTTGCTGGAAGCTGAGGTGAGCCTGACAGGAGAGGGGTGGCAGAAACATCCGATTGTAACTGGCCCAGAGGCACCGCCCATTCTAGGCATAGATTTTCTCAGGAGTGGCTACTACAAAGACCCAATGAGATACAGATGGGCTTTTGGAATAGCTGCTGTAGCGGTAGAGGGCATTTAGCAGCTGAACACCTTGCCTGGACTGTCAGAAAGCCCATCTGCAGTGAGACTCCTGAAGGTGAAAGAGCAACAAGTGCCAATTGCCACCTCAACAGTGCACTGCTGGCAGTACCGGACGAATCGAGACGCTGTGATCCCCATCCACAAGATGATCCGTGAGCTGGAGAGGCAAGGGGTGGTCAGCAAAACCCACTCACCCTTCAACAGCCCCATCTGGCCCGTGCTCAAGTCTGATGGAGAATGGAGATTGACTGTGGACTATCGTGCGTTGAACGAAGTGACTCCACCAGTGAGCGCTGCCGTGCCGGACATGCTGGAGCTCCAGTACGAGTTGGAGTCCAAGGCAGCAAGGTGGTATGCCACCATTGACATTGCCAACGCATTTTTCTCCATTCCTTTAGCAGCAGAGTGCAGGCCTCAGTTTGCTTTCACCTGGAGGGGCGTGCAGTACACCTGGAATCGTCTGCCCCAGGGGTGGAAACACAGCCCCACCATCTGTCATGGACTGATCCAGGCTGCACTGGAAAAGGGTGAGGCTCCAGAACACCTGCAATACATCGATGACATCATTGTGTGGGGGAACACAGCAGTGGAGGTATTTGAGAAAGGAGAGAAGATCATACAGATTCTGCTGAGAGCTGGCTTTGCCATTAAAAGAGCAAAGTCAAAGGACCTGCCCGAGAGATCCAGTTCCTGGGAGTAAAATGGCAAGATGGACGGCGCCAGATCCCCACTGAGGTCATCAATAAGATCACCGCAATGTCTCCACCAACCAGCAAAAAGGAAACACAAGCTTTCCTAGGTGCCATAGGCTTTTAGAGAATGCACATTCCTGAGTACAGCCAGATTGTGAGCCCTCTCTACCTGGTCACCCGTAAGAAGAACGATTTCCATTGGGGTGCTGAGCAGCAGCAAGCCTTTGCCCAGATCAAGCAGGAGATCGCTCATGCAGTGGCCCTTGGCCCAGTCAGGATGGGACCAGAGGTGAAGAATGTGCTTTATTCTGCAGCTGGGAACCATGGTCTGTCCTGGAGCCTTTGGCAGAAGGTGCCTGGGGAAACTCAAGGCCAACCTCTGGGATTCTGGAGCCGGAGCTACAGAGGGTCTGAAGCCAATTACACTCCCACAGAGAGGGAGATCTTGGCTGCCTATGAAAGAGTCCAAGCTGCCTCAGAAGTGATTGGGACAGAAGCCCAACTCCTCCTGGCACCCTGACTACCAGTGCTGGGGTGGATGTTCAAAGGAAAGGTTCCCTCTACCCACCACGCCACCGACGCCACATGGAGCAAGTGGATTGCCCTCATCACGCAACGCGCCCGCATTGGAAACCCAAATTGCCCTGAGATTTTGGAGATAATTACGAACTGGCCAGAAGGTGAAAATTTTGGTCTCGCCGATGACGAGGAGCAAGAACAAGTGAGCCGCGCTGAGGAAGCCCCACCGCATAACCAACTGCCAGCAGATGAAACATGCTACGCTCTTTTCACTGACGGCTCCTGCCGCATCGTGGCGATGAACCGGAAGTGGAAAGCAGCCGTATGGAGCCCCACATGACAGGTTGCACAAGCTACCGAAGGAGAAGGTGGATCAAGTCAACTTGCTAAACTCAAAGCTGTTCAGCTGGCCCTGGACATTGCTGAGAGAAAGAAGTGGCCAAAGCTCTACCTTTATACTGACTCGTGGATGGTAGCCAATGCTCTGTGAGGTTGGCTGGAAAGATGGAAAAAGGCAAACTGGCAACATAGGGGAAAACCAATCTGGGCTGCTGATGAGTGGAAAGACATTGCCGCCAGGGTAGAGAAGCTACCTGTGAAAGTTCGTCATGTGGATGCCCATGTCCCCAAGAGTCGGGCTAATGAGGAACACTGACACAACGAGCAGGTTGATCAGGCCTCAAAGATAGAGGTGTCAAAAATAGACTTGGATTGGCAACACAAGGGAGAATTGTTCCTGGCTCGATGGGCCCATGATGCCTCAGGTCATCAGGGCAGAGACACCACGTATAAGTGGGCATGAGACCAAGGGGTGGATCTAACCATGGACAGTATCACTCAGGTTATCCATGACTGTGATACATGCGCTGCCATCAAGCAAGCCAAGTGGGGGAAGCCCCTCTGGTATGGTGGGTGTTGGTCCAAATATAAGTATGGGGAGGCCTGGCAGATTGACTACATCACAGTGCCTCAGACCTGCCAAGGCAAGTGCTATGTGCTGACCATGGTGGAAGCCACCACCGGATGGTTGGAGACCTACCCTGTGCCTCATGCCACTGCCTGGAACACCATCCTGGGCCTTGAGAAACAGGTCCTTTGGAGGCATGGTACCTGCCTTTGTGAGAGAATTGAGTCAGACAACGGGAGTCATTTCAAGAACAGCCTCATAAACAGCTGGGCTAGGGAACACGGCATTGAGTGGGTGTATCACATCCCCTACCATGCACCTGCAGCTGGGAAGGTCGAACGGTGCAATGGTCTGCTTAAAACCACCTTGAAGGCACTGAGTGGGGGGACTTTCAAGAACAAGGAAAGTACAGTAATTTCACGAATACAAGCCGCACCATTTTGACTTAGATTTTGCTCTCAAACCGAAAATGCGGCCAATATTCAGGAGCGGCTAATATGTGAATAATTTTCTGACATTTACAACCCCAGCAGTGCCAGCCAGGGTGCCGAGCCGAGCGCCTGCCAGTAAAACCCAGGAGTTCGCGATTGTTACAAATTGGATACTGTGTTGCGCGGCGGGTGGGGCCAGCTCAGCGCCGGCAGCGTTGGGGGAGGGAGAGAGGCAGGGGAGTTCCCTACTTCAGGCGGGGGAGAGGCAGGGGGCTCTGTGCTGACATCCCCACAGCTCGGGGAGGAGGCGGGGGGCTCCGCCCCTGCTCTCCGCCACGGCGCCGGGAGCAGGGGGCACTCCATGCTCGCCCGCCGCCGCTGCGCCGGGACCAGGCGCCTGCCGTGGGAGCGGGGCATGGTCCGTGCTCACTTGCCGTGCCGGGAGCAGGGTGTGCTCTCCGTGCCCGGCCGGGGCCGCGGCGGGAGCGGGCCACTCTCTCCGTGCCCGGCCAGGGCTGCGGCGGGAGCGGGCCACTCTCTCCGTGCCCGGCCGGGGCCGCGGCGGGAGCGGGGCTGGGGCGAGCAAACCCAGAGGCGGCGGCCATCCCCGAGCGGCACCACCGAGCTGAGCCACCTGGCCCCGTCAGCAGCCCCTAGCGGGCCGAGCCTGCACAGCCTTAGTTGAGCCAGTAAACCCCGCCATGCCGCAGTTCTGTTACTACTTGGCAACTTTGTTGCACGCGGATCCTCGCTTCGAACGACAGAGCGGCTTATATTCAGGTGCGGCTTATTTATGGACAAAAACCGAAACATTTGCCAACACCCATAGATGCGGCTTATACTCAGTGCAGCTTGTATTCGTGAATTTACTGTAATCTACCAAAGGCCACATGGTTAGTGAATACCTGAGGTTCCACTAACTGAGCAGGCCCTGCCCAATCTGAGCTCTTGGGAACACCAGATGGGGAAAAGGTTCCAGTGGTACACATGAGAGGTATGCTAGAGAAAACTGTTTGGGCGAACTCTGCCTCCAGCAAAGACAATCCTGTCTGTGGGGTGGTTTTTGCTCAAGGACCAGGTTGTACCTGGTGGGTGATGCAAAAGGATGGAGAAACCCGATGCATACCCCAAGGAGACTTTGTTCTAGGGTGAACTATCTATGATACTGTGTCTGTAACTGCATGTATGTATATAATTTAAAGGTTCTAATTTGATGTAGTATGTTAGCATGGAAAAAATTTGGGGTGGATAATGTTGTGGGCTGGGGGAGGTTTTAGAAATTTTTCCCATTATTATGTTAAGCTAGCCGGGGTGGCTCCCCTTTTAGCCGTCTAAGTGCTCAAGACAAAAGGATGCCTGGGCGGGCCCTGATTTTCTTGATGGCCGAAAGTGGAGTGCTGCTTTTGTCCTTCGGTGGGTGGGAGAACACTCGCAGCTTGCTGGCCGAACTCGAGGAGAGAGTTGCTTTCTCCATCGTGGGACCAGGCTCCTTTGGACTCGGACTGCCAAAGCTTCCTGCTTCTGAGAACTGGGACGCCCACGGTGAGCTGAGTGTTTTCCTCACCCTTCTCCCACCTGGGATGGCGTTGCCGCCTCGCTCCCCTGCTCCTGCAGCAGCCGTGACTGAGAGGCTGCCCTGGCCTGCTCCATCGGAACTGTGCGGACGAGGAGGGGCATCTGCGACTGGAAAAAGGGACTGAGACTGTTTCGTTCTGTTCTGTCACTGCTTTTTTTTTTTTTGTTCTCTTTCATATAGCTGATGCTGTTTTCGTTTGTCTAGTAAATATATCAGTAAAGAACTGTTATTCCAAACCCATACCTTTTTGCCTGAGAGTTCCTGAAATTCCATTTCCTGGCAATACTGTCCCTTTAAACCAGGACAGAGTGAGAGCCAGCAGAGCCCATCCTCATCCTTGGGACCTCCATAACCGCCCTCACGAAGATCCATTATAAGGATCCTCCAGTGTACTCCTGGATTTATTTAATCTTTACTGCTGAAAACAAAGCTCAGAAACTGCAGCACAAGTTGCAGAGCCTGACAGCTACCCCTGTGAGCTGCTCTCACACACTGCTGGGGCTCAGGGATGTGGGGCTGGTTTTCAGGCTGTGAGAGGGCAAAGCAACCAGGCACAGTGGGTACAACTTTCACTGGCATTCATTCTCTCTTCCTGTACTGTCCCTGCTGCCAGCATTTCTCCTGTGCTTTCTGCCTTTTGTTTTAATTTTTTAGTATTTCTATCAGGCTGCTTGTCTTTATGTCGTTGTTGCAGTCGTTGTTATGTCGTTGTCTTTCCCTCCAAATCATTTGGAATTCAAGAAAACTGGGAAGGTGGATTGCTCAGGGGATCCTGATGGGAAAACTGCCATCAACCAGTGACAAAGTCAGAATATCCTCGATCAAGTTCATTTCTGAACATGAGCAGCCTTGCTGTTCTTTGCACTTGGAACCCTCTCCAGCCTTACCCATCCCACTTCATGTTGGTCAGATGGCCTGGACAGCAGCAAGGGATAAAGTAGGAGTGTAAATGCAAACAGCTGTGTGAATTGAATAGCTGCAACTATTTCAGGGGGCCTTTGCCCCAAACCACTGCTGTTAAAGAAGAACATGACCTCCATCCTAACAGTAACCACGGCATTAGAGAAAGGCTTCTAAGGCACATGAGAAACAGTGTGAAAACACAGTCTAGAGGAAGCAAGAACACTGAGAGAGGAGAGAGAAGAGGTAAGAAGGACGTGGCCATGGAGCTCAGGGTGCTCTGCAACTTGGCCACCTCTGTCTGTAAAAAGCTCCCTGGCAGCTGAGTGCTCTGGGTGACCTCGCTCATGGCACTGAGGGCTGCAGCAGGCACACACCCACAGCTCTGCAGTGGGACAACGTGAGCCTGTGCTTTCACCTGTGCTTCACAGGCTGCTGCAAGAGGTGTGGATACTCACAAATCCTACATGTCCAGAGGGAAGTGTGTGGGACCAGGGGAAGCCCTGCTTCCACCAAGGGGATGTGTTCTTGCAGCTGCACGTCCTGGGGGGCTGGTGGGAGACTGGAGCTTGCACAAGTCATGTGAATGTGTTTTTATGTGGGGAGAGAGCTTGCGAACATTAGTTACACAAATATGTTTAGAAATGGAGGGTCTGACTGTGCCTGCAGCCTGTTGTGCACAAAAGAAGAGAATCAGAGGATGTCTTCTAGAAAAATATCAGGTTTGTCCTCACTTGTAAGCAGTTCTGTGCCTGATGTCCTGATGCTTCAGCTAAAATGTCTCAGCTATTGCTATGAGGACTTCTATTCCTGTGTCCCTGCACCAATGCATTCCTCTCCACAGGGAAATCTGTATGATGGAACATAAGCGAAAGCTCTATTCTCCTCTCAGTCCATTGAGAGGACATTGGGATCCAGTAGGGATCCCTCATACTTAGGGACATACTTAGGAATATGCTTTCTTGTCATTTTTGGCTCCCTTTTGCAGGCTGTGCTCAGTGGGTTTAGCCCTTTGCTAGCAAATGCCAAATACACCTGCCCGTGTTTGTATTTTCACACACGTGGACCCTCAGCAAGGAAGAGCAGGCAGCAGAGAGGGAAGGCCATGTATGAGCTATGAAACTGCCTGAGGCTTTGCAAAGGGGGATTGTGTGAGCTACAGTGATGCCCCCCTGAATTTGATTTCCTTTGCCTCACTGAGTTTGTGTTGCAATGAGCATCTTGTGAAATGTCCTGGCCGGGAAATGATGAAAATTCCCCAATTTCCATATGCTGTGGGGTACACCCAGGATATGGCTTTTTCAGCACATCAGATTAGAGCCTGTGAAGGCCCCTCACCAGTGTGGGAGGTGCCCGTGCAGGAGGGAGGCTGTGTTTGTGGCCACACTGATAACAGGGACCCTTGGAGAAGAGCGATCCTCTTGTAGAGATGATGAATGACCAAGGGAGAGTCAGTCCTGCAACTGCAGGTAAGCCCCAAACCTTCCTTCCTTTCTGTCCTCCTGTCAAAGGAATTGGGAAAAGACAGTGCTGGTATGGATCCCAGGCATGGCACGGTGGCCGGCCTCCCCCCAGGAGATGGGGCTTGAGACAAGAGCAAGACAACAGATGAGGGAACTGGGCAGTGCCCAGCCTGGCAGGATGAGCTTTTTCCTGGAGCCAGTGGGAGTGGAAGTCCAGGCAGACCAAACTGTGCTATTTCCTTCAGTGGTTTGTCTGTAAACAATGGGCCTGAAGGATGCTAACCTCCTGTGATTCCCCTGGTAAAGCTCTCTGCATCACACTGAGCACAAGTCCCTGCTCCCATCTCTGGTGTCTCACAGCACAACCCAGCCTGGGCTCTCCCAAGAGCTGCCAAGTGCCTTTTCCCCCTGTGGAAACAATCCCTTCTGTGTGTCTGGCTGTGCACAGCCTGAGCTGGGCTGTCACTCCTTTGGGGACTGTGCCATTGCAGAAAGGGGCTCATGGTACAGGGGCAAAATCCAGGTAGTGAGAGAAAGAAGCTCTGAAGAGAGAGGAAGAGGAGGGAGATCCAGCAGGAGCATTCAGTGACAGGCATAGTCAATGGAAGGCAACAAGGAAGGTGTGTTGAAGACAAAGAAGGTTTGGACAGGACAGAGGGGAGTGAGGTTTGGGCAGAAGGCAGGCAGGTGTTGTACTAAAGAGAGAAATAAAAAAGCAGCCTCAGGGCAGCCCCTGTGTTCCTGTGCTCTGTGGCTCTGAGCCACTGCTAGCGACAGGCAGCAGGACCCACTTCCAGCATCTGTGGGGCTCCCCAGTCCATGGAACAAGGAACCAGCAGGATGTTGGGGTACAGAGCTACCTGGATTCTCCTGCCCCCAACTCTGGGCAGGGACATGCTCACTCTTGCTTTGTGTTTTTCTTCCCCAGCAGAAGAGAGAAGCTGCTCCTGGCTGAACATCTGGGTCTTCCTTATTTTTGCCCTTGCAATCAAAGCTGCCTTTGTGACCCTCTGCCTTGGTGGGTTCCTGGGTCTCTTAATTCCCTTGGGATGAAGGGCTCAGGTGATTGCCTTAGGTCAGGTGGAAAACCCGTATCCTAGTCCCTCTGCCAGCAGGCAAATGCCCTTCACCAATTAGGCCTCTCCACTCTTTGTAACTTCTCCTATGATTTCTTTGTCCCTTTCCTTGCCCCATCCTCAGAGGATTTCTAATCCGGGTTTGTCATCTGGGAAAGCGAGTCTCTGAGCCAGCAGAGGCGACAGAAGCTGTTCCAAGGGAAGGAATCACTGATAGTGGGAGAAGTGTCTTTCTGTTCTCCCCTCCTTTCTCAATACATATTTCATAGCAGGTTAATAGAGTCTCTGTTGGGGCTTCAAAGCAGAAGGTGGAGGATAGCACAGGTTGCTCATGCATGAGATGGAAAGGATGACAATAGCAGTTTCCTTTGCTTTCCTCTCTTCTCAGTGGCTCTACTCGATGGAAGCTATGGCCAGTGCAAGCCTCTCCTCCAGAACTCTACAGAGTGGTGCTGTGTCCCTAGCAGTTCTGCAGAAAAAAGTGAGTGATGCTGAGAGCCTCATAAGCAACACAATGGACTTCACCAAAATCTAGTCTGGTTTCCCCTAAGCGGGGAGGTGGGGAATATCACTTTGAGGTATCAGTCACAAGTGGACTGTTTTAAGGAAGGAATCCTGGGAATCATGGGAAGAACACATGGTATTGTACATTTTTACTTAGGAAGCTATGAAAACATGCTCCAGGCTAGTGAATGCAGGTGGGTCATTCAATACCTGCATTTTACCAACCTTTCTACTCTTCCCCTCATGCAACCCCTGTAATGCAAGTCTGGTCCACTGATCTTGATGAAAGTGCTTTTACACTGGCTGGTTCGATCCACCTCCAATCTCTGGACTGACTCACTGCCTGTTTACACAAGCATGATGGTCAGTGTGAGAGACAAGAGAAGGGAGGATGATGTTTAGTTTGGAATAGCTGGGGAGCTGAGCTGCAGTCACAGATAAGGTGATGGTAATGTGGAGTGCTGGAATGCTTGTAGTGCAAATTCCCAAACTCAGGTCAGTGATCCCTTCTCATGCAGGCTCGACCTTTGGGAGAACATTCTGTAGCTTTTAATCCATCATTTGAATCCCTGGGACAAGGCAGATCTCTTGGATTAGCTGGCTGTGTAAGAACTGCCTGTGGTGGCAGCAAGGCTGTCAGAGCAGTTTGCTCTCAGTATCTCAATGTGCATGAGCTGAGAGCTTGGACAACACTTGTCTGATGGAAAGGTTTTTAGAAAAGTGCAAGCCAGCTACTTCCCATCTTACTTCCTCAAGAAGCATAAGGCAGAAACCATGTCTCTCACCAAAGAGAGGTTTCACAGACATGGCAGAACAGACAGATAAAGGGAAGAGGCCCCTTCAGGCAGGGGCCTTTTGACAGGAGCCTGCCAGGCTTTTCTCTGTTACTTATGGAGAGCAGAAGAGAGTATTTACCTCTGTCCAGAGTAAAGGGTTCAAACCCCACTCCTAACACCTGGGACTCTACACTGAACTCACAGTCATGAAGGACAGCACATCTTGTTCAAAAGCAGGACATTTTTTTTCCCCACAGTGGATGGCTGGATGTGCTGCCCAAAGGGCTGGAGATTCTTTCAAGCAAGTTGCTATTACCTGTCCCCTGACACAATGTCATGGGCTGGGAGTGAGCAGAACTGCACTGGGATGGGCTCCCAGCTGGTGGTGATCAACAGCAAGGCAGAGCAGGTGCGTGCACAGGGCTGAGAGAGGGAGCCAGCAGGCAGAGACACAGTGCTGGGCCCTGGAGGGGACTCGGAGCCCCTCCTTGTCCTGCAGGGGAGGGGGAATGTCCTGTCTGCACCTCTGCAGCACCAGCCCCCCTCTGCACCACCAGCTGCACCCCACAGGGACTCCTGATGCCTCCCTTTGCTTAGTCCTGCATCTCATGGACATTGTGCTTTTTTCCAGGAGTTCCTCTTCAACTTGACAAAAGAAAAAGTAACTAACATCTATGAAACAAAATACTACATAGGCTTAGCTGCCTACAAAACTGGGCAGTGGCAGTGGGTGGATCAGACTCCATATGAAAATACAGCCACGTGAGTACCCTGGTGGAGTGAGGACAGCCCTGTAATTCATGCCCTCAGTCCAAGTGACCAATGCATTGTGTAAGGCAGGTATTTGTCAGAGGGGGATTTCTGTCTTCAGCTGCTCTGCAAGTCAGAAAACTTAAATATTTTTCTAGTCAAAACTATGACCCCTGATTTCTGTCACAGTGACTTTCCTTTTCTCTTCCACAACTGTTTGAGGTGACTCCACATCCATTGTCGTGCATGCTAGTGCATTTCCAATAGAAAAACTTTCTTTTACAGGTTCTGGAAGCCTGGGGAGCCAAATTTACTCTTTGCAGAAAAATGTGCTGCAATTCATGTCAAAGGAAACACAGACCCCAACACTTACAGTAACTGGAATAATGTCCTTTGCATCACAAGTTGCTATCGAATTTGTGAACAGGCAGTCAAACTTCTCTGAGGAAGGACATAAAATCCAAGCTTCAAAGTACCTCAGTCCCCAGCCTGTGCTCCTGCATCCCTTTACAGGCTGGAGATCAGTCCTGGATGAAATAGCTCAGGCTGATGAGAAGGACCTGTGAACCTTGCCACTCTCCTTCAGAAACAAGGGTCCTAATTCTCCATCACTTCCCTTGGTTCCTGGTCTAGCCAATGTGGAAAAGGCCACCACTGTTTCATGAAAGGATAATTGTCCTTCAAATCACTGGAGCAGAATTTGAAAGAGGAGCATTCAGTGGAGTGTCCTAGTCCATCCTCTGAAGGGAAAAATTATTAATGGCTGTAGTGTTTCCTTCTCCTTCAGCATACTGTGTGTTGATCTGTTTTTTAAAAAAATCTAATAAAAATGTAATTCTGCTCTTTGCATGTGGATTGTCTTCTGAGTGATCTGTCCCAGATTCCCATAATCCAGCCTCCCAACACAGAGGTTTTAACTTTTCAGTGTGTTTGGCACCTGTAGATGAGAATATTGCTGAGTGTGCTGGACCGGCCCGGAGCAGGAACAAAGTAATGTTCATCTGTAGACTGTGTGAGGAAGGTCCTGAACACATCGGGGAATCATTTGTGAAGACAGAAACAGAGCAGGCTATGTAGTGTTCAGTGCCAGACACAGTTTGCCCAGGATGTAACAGAAAAAAGGTGGATTTTGGAGATTCTGCTGAGATGTGGCAGGATGAGGTATGGCAATGAAGAAGAGAGAAAGGAATGAAATGTTACAAGAAGGATAAAAGGCAGAAATTTCTAATTTAAAGGAGAAATTTCTAATTTTAAAATTTTAAAGGAGAACTTTCTAATGTGAGAGAAATTTCACACCCCTCAGACGCATCACTGCAAATCAGATACACAGAAGTCTTGAGCAATGTTCTGCTTCCCTAAAATTTCCAAAACTCCAGTGTCTATGTTCCTCCCTTTCATCAATGATATCCATACTCTTGCAGGAGCTGGGAGTTTCCAGTTTGGGATTAAAAATACAACCTGAAAAATTAGTTCTGGGTGATTTTTTTTTTCTATCAGAAATCTGAGTACAAATATCTGTCATTTCTGCCTGAAGAAGTGTATTTTCCAGGTTTCTGGTTTAGCCACCAAAAGTTTGGCTGTTGCTACGTGTTTGCCTCCTAGTTTCTGAAGTTGCTGGATACTTTCACAATGGCGAAAACTACTTTTTGTCCAACATGACCGCAAACCCAAACATTGCACTAGACTTCTCTTTTCTGATTTCCCCCAGCTCCGTTCTGGAACTTACAACAACAGGGTTTTGAGGAAGAAAAAGAGGCAGATAAGACACGCAGAGAGTGACCAGTGTTCTACAAGAGGTTTTAGGGGCACTGCAGTTTTCTGGCTCCTGGAAGGTTGATGGAGTAGAGCAAAACTCATGCCAGGAGATTGGATTGTAAGAAAACCCAAGTATGTTCCTAGAAACAGTCTCCCTGCCCCAAACTTGGAAAACAAAGCTTTTCTTGAGATGTCATGACAAAAGAGGGATCTTGGGAGATGATGCTGGATTTGCCTACAGAATTGCTGAAGGGAGGTTCCTGATGCCCTCTTCAATATGGATTTGGCTGATGGAGGTGCCTATTGCCAACAGATAAGAATCAGTTTGTACCTCTCAAGTCTGTCTTGACCCGGGAGGCAGCAGATGCCATAGCAAGAGGCAGAGGTGAAGATAGACAGTGAGGTACAGCACTTTCAGAAAGCTTCAGAAGGACATTCCTGCATATTGAACCCAGGGGTTGGGTGGGAAGGACAAAAAGTTTACCATTCTTCATGATGACACCTGCTGTCCTTGTTTTCAGGTGGACATCTTGGCCACATCCCATCTGCCTCTCAGAATAAGACCTGGATGCTCACCACTCCTTGGCACATTAACTTTTGCTTTGGAAAGGAACTCGAGTCTGAGGAAAGGATCCACAGTGACATTCACTTGTGAGAATATACACACCACAGAGTGCAGGTACTCCGACTGCTGCAGTAAAACTCTCTGAGCCAGCTTCTAGTTTTCCTCCAGAAAGCTCATGATGCCCAGTCTTTGAGATGCTGTCTTCAGCTGGAAAAACATAATTACATGTTTTCATTAGAGCCATGTTGGAAGGACATCCAGCATTGATTCTTCTGGTCAGACTTACTAATTACATCTGTACACTGAGCATGCTGCTCTCTTTATGTTTAGCTCTAACAGCTGAGCCTTCCTGACTTTCTTTAATAAATTATGATTCTTGCCAAGCCAATTGATGAAATAAAGTGAAACGTGTGTGTTTTTCATGGCAGGCACTATCTTTTATAAGGGTTTAAATTTTCCTCCAACAGACAAGGATGTCTGTTCTTTTTTTAGACAAAGAAGAGAATTACACCTCTACTCCTTCTCTTTTTCTGTTTTATCCCACCTCAGATTCTTTCATGTCCTCTTACAACATTTATTTCTCCGCTTCTTTATTTTCTTTGCACTCCCACTATCTCTCATACTGTTTCCACCCTTACTCCTTTTTTTTTTCCTTTTGAATTTTGTTTCCTTTTACCTTTTCTTCCTAGCCCACAGATGAAGAGCTTACAATGTTGTTTGGGAGAAATAAAAGAGAGAAATGGCATTTAAAGAAGTTCTAGCACTGAACACATATCTGTTCTGTCTTTTCATATTTAGTGTTTCTGAAATTATTTCCTAAGCAATCTTGTGTAAGGTTTTAGTACTAACCCAGGTACTGTTGGCCTTGCAAGATTCTTGTTATCCAAGAGATCCACACACCCCACTTCAGTTGTCCAGTTCATGCTATCTAACACAAATCCTATGCTTTTAGCCTTTATATCTCTACCTGGGTACAAGGAAATAACAACACTTTTTAAAATTTTATATGGAATCCCCCTTTACATGCCTGAGCAAGCTTTTTTCACATCCTGCTGCTTAATTATAAATCATTTATCTTGACAGGCCTTTAGACAATTTGCTGGTTTCCTGGAAATGCCTCAGCTGATCATGAGGTCTGGCACTTCAGCACCATCTCCTGCTCACAGCAAGTCACCTGCACTCTCTCAGTGTCACTGTGATCCACATTCATGTGATCAGGAGGAGATGCAGAGAGCCTCTCACTCTGTCACTGCAGCCCCTTGTGGTGCATCAGTGGCCTTATAGCAAGGTAAAAATTCTGTAACATTCACTAGAAAAAGAAAACACAGCCATAAGGCAAGAAATTGCTTCACTCAGGATCTCAAAATGCACAATAAAATTGGCTTGTGCTATAGTCCATGCTTTAACACAGGGGAAATTCAGCGTAGCATTTAAGAACAGGACATGGATCTGGTTGTTTCGATCGGAGATCAAAACAGACCACTGTAAACACACTCCAGTGCTGTGTTCCTGCCATGACATTCAATCCTGCTGGATGAGGCACCTGCTGTCTTACATCCTCAGGCAGACTGAGTTGCCAAAATTTGACATGCACGAGGTGTCTGCAAATTTATTCTAGCTAAGGATCAAGGAGGTAAGTTCACTGCCTGAACACTCTTTTGCTTCTCTCACGAGCTAAAGCAGCTGTTTCTCACTACACAGTTGCCAACTCTGAAAGCAGAGCATGAAGGCAACCTCTTTCAGAAGAATTAAACACACATCAAGGTGTTTCCTGTGCTGTCCATCAAGGTTTGCCTTTAAATGATCATCCTTATTTCTCATGGCTGTAGCCATAATTTCACCTGAGTTCTTACATTTATTTCCAGCTTTATTATCTCCTAATAAGTCTCTGCTTTTAAAGTGACATTTCCCCCCCGTTCCAACTCTTCTCTTAATAATTGTAATTAGCAAACTTTGCATACCTGAAATCAGACTAAGTTTGGAACAGAGAGCATTTTGGAGATAGGAAAGAGAGAAAGTAAAAAATGGGAAGGGGTTGCTTGGTTTCATTGGTAATAAGACAGCCAATGTTTCCCCTTCTGTGGTTAAAATTACTCCTGTTGGGAAAGGAAGTAGTGGGACCTACACAGAAAAGGGCAGATTCGGGAGGAAGCCAAGAATGAACTCTTTGGTCACATGTACAATGCAGAGGCACTTCTCAGATTCATTGGAACACCACACCATTCATACATCATTTAAAACTACTGCAGAGCACTGGCTTTATGATAGACAATCACATTTTTATGAGTCAAAACCTGCTTACGAGATATATTGCTTCCTGGGATCATCTGACCAGAGGGGAAAGAAACAGTCTGCTGCTGGGAAGGGTTTGCCCAGAGTGGATATCCCCCAGGCCTTAAGGAAAGGAGTCAAATTCCTTCTGACCAGTTATGAAAAGGTTTCTGCCTGCAGATTCATTTTTGAGTCATCATCATCTGGGAGCTTAGTCATATTTTGGTGTTAAGAAAATATCTTGGTGAAGAGATACTCTTCCTATCCAAAGGCCTCTTGCAGCTATGAATCACAAGTGACACAGTACAAAACACATGTATGGAAGTTTAGAATTATTCTACCTGCATTCTTAACAAAATCTTGTATTAAATTCAGTTACTGATCTTTTCATAGGGTATTTTTCTTTTTAAGTGAAGAATTTTTTAGGGTAGAATTTGCTGCTGATGGTCACTGTTACTTCTTCACTGTATTTGTCATCGATGTGGTTCCAATTTTGCTGTTTTTTGTGCTGTTTGTAAAAAGCCTCTTTTTTCAGAAAAGAGAAACAAACTTACTGTACTCCTTAGCATCTTCCATGAGCTCCTCTGTATTGCTGACAACCATAACCAGCTTTAAAAGTCATGTTGCAGTAGCTTTTCATAGGATTTCTGTATCATTGGTTCTTTTTCCTTCAGGGACAATTCAAGGCTCATTTGGTTCCTTATAGCTCCAAAGGAGTGCAGGGGGGATACAGAGCCATTTACATCTTTGAAATGGTGCTACACTCCCCTTGCTTTAGCAGATCTGAGAGAAGCAGGAAGAGTTTATATGTTGGGTTCCACGAGCATGGCCTCTGGTGGACAGTGCTGCCTGGATCTGTGCACAGGATCTGCAGTATCTGTGCAAAGGACTGGTCATCTTATGAGAAAGAGCCACATAAATAAATCCAGAAGTAACTGATATGTAATCTCAACACAACTGTTGCAGAGCCACTGACAGATTACAACTTCACTGTTGGATTCAGAGCTGTATGAGGCCAGATGTAATGATTGATTAATAAAATCCAAGACATGCTTGGAGGAACAAATGCAGTATAGAAACACAACACCCACCTTTCATGGAACCATGGAATGGTTTGGGTTGAAAGGGACCTTCAGTGTTGCCTAGTCCAACTCCCTTGCACTGAGCAGGAACATCTTCATCAAATCAGGCTGCTCAGATCCAACCTGATCTTGAATGTTGCCAGGAATGGGGCATCAACCACCTCTGGCTCTGGGCAACCTGTGCCAGAGTTTTCGCTTGGGCCAGCCTCTCTTGAATCAGTTCTACTTGACTGACAGCAGATATACCACTGAGTCAAGCTTTTAGAGCTGTGAATTACTGAGTGGTGACCTGGGCAGCTGATGAATTTATCAATTCAAGTGGTAGAAAATGCCTCTAGTGCTGCAGTCAAGTAGAGCTGAAAGAACCTGCCAATCCTACTGAGAAAAGTGCAATACTTTAACAAAGATTAATGGAAAATAATGCTGAGACTTGGCCTTTAGGAGACTCCTCATCACCCATAACAAATTTTCAGTTCTACTGGCCGAGTGAATAGTCTTTAAGCAGCAGATTTCTTAAATGACAGACAGCAAAATGCTGCTCACAGCCAACTCTCATCCCTACCACTGCCCTCACTTCCCCACTGATGGAAGCAATCCTATGTGTGCTAACACCAGGGTCTTATTACATAGTAGGCTGCCTGTGTGTCTGTTGCACGCCTTAATTCAAGTTTCAAAATCTTCTTTGTCCTGCCTAAACCAGCTACCTGTGTTTCCCTTCTTTTTGCTGCAATTAGCATAAATTCCCTCCCACAGCAACAAGATCAACATGACACAGTACACACATCATTTGGTGGCCAGCCTCCCTTCACTGGGTTTTACAGTGTCAAATTCAGCAGCAGAACATGTTACTTTTGCATGCAAGCTCTTGACATTCACAGAAGATTCTTACTCTCTCCAGCAGTTTTCTGGAATATGGTGGAATTGATCTGTTGATTTGAGGATTGGCATGGTCTCATGATAGTGTTACTGCCTTGCATATTTCCCTTACAAATATCCATCACAGATACAGACAAAATGTCCTAGTTATTATACTTGCCATGAGGTATCTGGGTATCTGCCACCACCCTTTCTGGCCTTGGAAAAGTAGCTGGGATGGCTGCTGGCCTGGCAATTGCATTCATCATCTTGATGCAGATGGGAAGCAGACTCTCTGGGTTGCCCATGTGGTATACATTAGCAGCTGGTACTGTCAGGATGACATTCCAGTGGCCAGCTCAGCCCAGGGGGCCAGTACTGACAGATGGTCCAGCACCAGGCAGAGATGTCAGCTCTCCCTAATCCAGCATTCAGGTGAAAAAAGGCAGCCAATTTAAAAAGAACTTTTAAATGTGAAGAAAGAGGAGAATCACCATAGGTAAACCCCTTTGCACGGCCTCAGAAAAAAATTAATTAATCTGGATGTAACTGTGTTTTAATGAATCACAGGGAGATCCTGGGATTCTGGGATTCTGGCAAGGGCTCCAGTTGTCTTCAGTGACCCCACATCTGCTGCTGCTGCTGCAAGTTGATGATACTCAGTTTTTAATACCAAGGCATTTTAAAGTTGTCTCAGACATGCTTATACTGAGAACAGGGAAAGAGATTAATTCCTAATTGAAGGCCTTATCAATATATTTTCTGGGTGAAGAAATGCGAAGCTTAATGCAGATTTTTCCCTGGTACGTTACATATTTTGACATTTTCTACACACATGACCACAAAAAGAAAACCCCCAGAAAATCAGGAAAATATGGATAAGCCATAAATGCAGAAATGCCTCTTTACTCCCCTGCTACAGTTAGGTTTTGGGATCACTTACCAAGACTGAAGAATGGAGGCTGCACAGTCTCTTTAATTGTGACTGATATTTGGCCTAATGTGCTCTCATTTAGCACTATGATACCTATGAGGCCACACCACAGACTAGAGACTTTTGTGGTGGTTTTTTTCAACTTTGAACAACTTTACCACCAAGGCCACATTTATTTAGGTCACTTCTATTTAGGCCTTTTTTTACTGGGCATGGAGACACGAAAATAGGACCACATACAAAACCTGTGAATATACAGTGATTTTTTTATTTATTCCCGATACATAAGGAATAGGCTGGGACAAGTGAGCTCTTAGGCTAAGCATTAACATGCTTGCCAGAACCCATAATAGCTGAGCAATTATGAAAGAGCTGGGAGTAACAAGAACTTTTATTGCACCTTGTAAAGGCTGGTCCTCTGTCTTGATGAACTGTTGCCTTCCTTCTCTCTGCTCCCTCAGGCTGTCAGGTCAATGCCTATATTTTAACCTTTGATGAGTTAAACCATTACTGCCTGCAATCAAGTCTACCTCCCTGTTTCCACTTTCTCATTTTTGTTAGCATGTATCTTGCTGTTGGGCTATGATTGAAGGACAGCTACAACTTGCAATTGACTTGTTCACATAAAGATGGATGTTGGGTCACAGAGTCATAGAATGTAGGAAGAAATTGACAGCATTTCAGTATCAACTATGCATTATATAGCCTGTATATAAGCATTATAAGGCCACTTTCACAATGGGTGTGGAAGTTCTGTACTATTAGAGGAATTAAAAATTAGGGATTTTAGGGTAAAACATAATTTTAGGGCAAAAAAATAATTGTGAAAATCTCATGTTACTGAGATTATAATTTAAGAATACAACATTGTGGAGGATACTGTTTGCTCTAAAAATCTCTATTCCCATGGTAAAGTCCTTGAAACTAGTCCAGGGACTGCTCCACTCAGAAAATTTCCGCATCATCAGAGAAAGGTTCTGTAGCAACTAAATAACTCAGAATTACATTCTTCCTGAGGTGAAGAACCTGGAACAAAGCTCATTGATTATTTAACTCTTCTGAAGACAATTTAGGTGGTTGATGAGCTGCTGATCCCTGTTGAATTTCTGTTGGGGTTGGCCTCCACTGGCAGCAAGAAGCTTAAAAATCCAGTATAAATCTAAGCACATAGTGAGCTATCATGTAGCACACAAGGAGAAAAAGATAGGCCATAGCTAGTATGAGAACCAAGATTTAGGCAGCTTTCCTTTACGGTCTATAGGATCTCATTGGATCCTGTTCCCAGCTGGGCAGAGAGGACAGTTCCACAGACAGCTCTTTCTTGATAGGCCATCCCCAGGCTGTAAAGAATGGAGCCAGATTCTTATTCACCTGATGAGAAAACTTCTGTGCCCACAAGTTCATCTTAGAAGTGTTGTCTTTTGGGATCGAGGACATTTTCTGGTAGTCAGAGAAGAGGTGGATGAAGGGGTCCCAACCAAACCCTTCCTGCAACTGAGCAAAAAGAATATAGTGTACAAACAATTGTTATAATTTCACTGTTATTATTCCTGTGTTACACACAATAGAAAATTTCACATGTCTCTGAAGTGTCTTTTAGAATGAATATAAATTTAGATGAAAGCATCCAACTTTCAGGCTTCGGAGCATAACTAACAGCACTAAAGCACAGAAAAATACCTCCCTATTACACTGATCTCCCAAAACAGACAGAGATCAAAGATACATGGGGAGCAGCCAGAAGTGTCAGCAACCTATTACATAAGCTGCTGCTTTGGAGACAGTGAAAACAGTATCAAAGAGGACACTGACAGAGTAGCTAGAAAAAAGAAGCATAGGAGAACAAGGTGTATTGAGAAAGTGGAAAGGAGAGATTATGAACAGGGCATGTTTTGCCTAAGAATAAGAACAAAACTGCTGCTGCAGAATTAGAATTTTCTTTTATGCCACATTTTTTCCAGTAGTCTTGTTAGTAAACAGACAGAAGATGAGACATCCCAGCCTACAAACATGGGTGAGGCAGTGAGGCAGTGAGACAGTGGCCAAACTGGTAAGGTATCGTGGGAAAATTTCTCCTCTTAAAACTGTTCCACTCTATATAAATATTTTGTTATTCATTGCACCAAGAAACCCCAGAGGATGACTCTTCAGCCTCATGATTCAGATGCTTCTCTGGGATGTGGAAAAGTCAGGATAAATACTCCTGCAGTAAATATTCTTTTCCTCGTTTAAAATGTGAGAGCTCTCAGACAAGGGAGCTGAGGGAGACTCACCTCACAACAGTCAGTAGCTTAAGCCATCATAATGGACATCTGCTTTGCAGTCTCCAGTTAAAATCAGGCTGAGTGCTCTCTCCATTAGGCTAATAGTTTCTAAGAGGATTAAGGGAAAGGGGGAAATCTCTCTTGCATGCTTCCTGAGAGAATGCACTTTAATCTAGGACAGGGTTCGTGTTTCAGAGTCTCGACCACAGTGAGGGATCCAGTTCTGTGTGCAGGAAGACAGGCTGAGCCCATCCTCTTAACACTTGATGGACTACACTGGCTCCTCTCAGTGCACTGGATGATATGGATATGAATATCCTCCTCTCTGTAAGTTTTTTAAAAGGCCATGTAACTCACCAGGAGACTGTTCAGAGCCTGGCCCTTTTAGACACTTTACAGTGCCAAGGTTTTTTTGCCAACTAGCCTGCTGTCCCACAGGAAATCTGCTGTGGATTAAAGAGTTGTGCCCAAGTTTGATCCTCCTTTTCCTATGCTGTATAACAAGCAGCAGGTCCCGTTTCTCTTCCAGGGAGAAAGATTAGTACATTGCACTGAGCTATCTCCCTGAGTGGCTAAGCCCAAGTCTGGCAAAGGAAGGTTTTCAGGAGATATCAACTTTAGGCAGTCTGCCTGTTTACCTCCCAGGTGCTTTCTGGGGCCAAGATAAACCCTGACAGTAATCAAACACTTAGGAGGCTTCACAGCTGCAGTCACCAGGCTGCAGACATCCCTCTGATACAGGCTTCAGTGGCTGCACTAAGAACACACATACACTTTTCCCTGTTACCTGCAGGTACGTCTCCAGAGCAGTCCACACATTCCAGTCCTTTAGCTGAGCACCTTTCTTCAGATAGTCTTTTATCCTTTCCTTCCGGCACTGTGGCCTGAGTGCCTGATGGGCCTGATGCCTGGGAATGCCCAGCACCTCCTCATGAACATAGACAGACCAGAGGTTGCATGTGGCCTCTGTGGTGTGAGGGGGAAACTCCCATGCCTGCTGCTGTTGATTGTGTCCCAGCTCATGGATGGGACCCCAAAGACCAGTAGTTTGCATGTGCTTCACGTCTAACATCTCCTTCACTGAATCCAGGTGGCCCATGATGGGGTAGCCAGAATGCATCCAGCCTGCAGGAGAGGCAGGTTAACAACACACATCATTAAATGCTCACCTCAGTGCTTCTTAGAGGTAAATGATCAGCGTATTTTTTTCATTTCTCTAGTGCCTTTCCTCCATCTCACACTTTCTCATTACCATGAATGACCAGCTTTTCCCAGTGTGACATAAGGAAATACATCAAGTTTCATCCTAACAGATAGTCACCCTTACAACAAATAAACAAACAAGTAAAGGTAGGACTGAATCATCAGTGAAGTGCAGTTCGGCCTGCTTTCCCTTTTTATTTATAAATGTACACACATGGTTGGACTGAAGCTGAGGTTTTGGGATGAGGAGAAAAGCCTGACCATTGCCTGGAACACACCTGAGCTCTCACAGGCTGGGCACAGTTGGCACCAATGCAACCATGCAATAATGTGGTTCAGCACCATGGCACTCCTTGAGTACTCCTGTGCAGTGTGGATACTGCAGGCCTGCACTCCAATGGTCACTGGAGTGAGACACACAGAAAACACAGTTTGTCATGCTTAAGTGCTACAAAGCCTGGCATACTTAAGCCTGTTCTTAACTTTGCAGGACAGCTATTCCATAAACAACTTTCCAGCAGGTAGCTAGGAAAGAAACATGCACTGCAAGGGATTTTACTTATGCCTCCTTGGTTTCTTCTTCCATAATTGGTCCTCCTTGAAGGTTCCCAAAACTTCATGCAAGAGCAATACCCTCAGATTCAAACACCTGTTGTAACTTCCTCATTTTTTAATAAGATGGATACATGGAATCAGCAATCACTAGCTCTCAAAAAATTCATATCCAGAAATGTGAGTAAAACCATTTAGTCCACCCAAGCCAAAAGAAATTTCCTGTCTGTAGACTATGATATTTTTAATTGGCATTTGCTCACCATAGCATAACATAACACTCCCAAGATGTACCACAAATTCTTTCCATTGTGGCTTAGCAAAAGTTTAGGGCATCAGGGCTCATGCCAAGCTCTTGTGTCATTGTGGGATGATGAATTTAACCAGTTTATTTCTAAAAACAACTGAGCAAAGTTTTTATTGTGAAGTTCCATGTCTACTGTATAATTTGATTCTTGATCGAAGACATTCAGTTCATAACTGGAAAACCTAGAGTGGGGGAACATCAGCTGCAAAAATACACACTCCTGAGCTTTGACAGCAATACTGGATCTGCTTCCACACTGCCATCATCTCAGCCACACATCTTTTTGGGCTAAACTTTGCCTACAATAACCTTTGTGGAGCCCACCTCCAGCAAGTAGGTACACAGAGGTCTAAAAGTTGTCACTGAACATATGAGAACAGTCCTGTGGCTGAGCCAGAGAGAAAACAGAAATCAGGCCACTGCTTCCCAGCTGTACTGGCTCTGCAGTGCATTCAGGAGGGAGATGAATAACTACATGTGAGCTAAAGCCACTGCAGTCAGCAGCTCTGCATCTTAACACACCCCAACAGGAGAACAGCGGAGGAGACAACACCAGGGAGAGCAGGGAGGCATCTGGAAATACCAGGATGTTTTTCAAGTCCTGCCTTACCACATTTCCACACTGATAGAGCAGCTCACAATTATGCAAGGGTCACAGTCATTTAATACCTCACATATGTTCCCAGTCCTGTTTTAGCAAAATAACCTTGAAGGAACAGACAGTGCTGCTGGAGGCCACTTGCCTCAGCCCTGGAGAAGGCCATATGGCAATGTACCTACCGCATGAGATCTGGACATCTGTTACAATCCTCTCTGGCCTTGGGAATTTTGCTGGTACAGCTGCCAGCCTGCTTATCGCCACCATGATCTTGTTCCACAGGGTCAGCAGCGGCCGTGGGTCCTCCATGTGGCGGATGCTGTCAGAAGGCACTGTCAGGATGAGATTCTCAACAGCCAGTTCTGCCCAGGGAGCAGGGTAGTGCCGAACACAGGCCTCCCACTGCCTTTCACAGGTCTCCCCTACAGTAGCAACACAGAAAATCAGTCAAGCACAATTCTGACTTTTGAGCATGCTCACAGAGGTCAGACCCAGAGAAAGAGACCAGGTAATGAAAATTTCTTGAAAACAGTATATGGTATTTGCATGACTGTGGGTGGTGGCTGTTAAATAGCCAGTCCTCAATCTGTTCTTGGGAAGCCTCCTCCAGCTCTTCAATAGGTAGGAAATGGAAAAGGACTGGCATATAGCAAAGTAGCATAGCAAGACCAGAGAACAAGAAGCATCAAGTTTCTCCAGTGTCTCATTTCTTTTTGTCTGGCAGAGTTGCTGTTTCACATAACAACACTGGTTCTGTTCAGCTTGACAGAGAGGGAGAGGGAGAGGGAGAGGGAGAGGGAGAGGGAGAGGGAGAGGGAGAGGATTGCTGGAAACATGAGAAATTCAGCAGAGATGTCATGTAGGATCTAGAGATGGCCATATGAGGGCACAATAAAGCAGGCAGAGCATAGTGCATGCTCTTCTGTGGCAGAGATCAGTCTCCCTCTCCCCTGCACAACAGTTTCCAGCAGAAATAACAACTCCAGCCTCCAAGAAATGTTGGCATGGGGAAACCCTGCCCATTTTGTAAAAACTCTTTCACCTACTCCCAGCCACATAGCAGGCTCAGAGTGACTAATTGACTTACCCAGAAGCAGAGATTCATAGAATTGTACAGTAGTTTGGATGGAAGGGATCTTAAAGGTCATCTGTTTCAACCCTCTTGCTATGAGCAGGGGGGACATCTTCAACTGGATCAGGTTGCTCAGAGCCTTGCCCAATTTGACCTTGAATGTTTCCAGGAATTAAGCATCCATCACCTCTTTGGGCAAATTGTTTCAGTGTTCCACCATCTTCATTGTAAAAAACTTCTTCCTTATACATAGTCTG
Organism: Catharus ustulatus; assembly: GCF_009819885.2. Classification (NCBI taxonomy): domain Eukaryota; kingdom Metazoa; phylum Chordata; class Aves; order Passeriformes; family Turdidae; genus Catharus; species Catharus ustulatus. The sequence goes on along the minus strand of NC_046222.1, from coordinate 31,282,979 downwards.
AATTGATCCTCTTTTAGTTTAGAACCATTGCCCCTTGTCCTACTGCAACAGGTCCTGCTAAAGGGTTTGTCCCCTTTCTTCTTGGACTTGCCCTTGCTGAAGCTGTGCTGGCTGTTCCAAATCACCTCCCTGTCCTCCACGTGCCTTAGCACAGCATCTAGGAGGGTTTGTTCCATGATCTTCCCAGGCACAGAGCTGGTTAGTGATTCCTGGGGATCTCTCTTCCACCCTTCTCAAAAACTAGTAGAAAAATGGGAATCCCAGAGGACAATATAAGGAAAATAAATCTGGGTATTCCTAAATCCAAGCATTTCTAAGACCTTCCTAGGCACAGGACCATCTTTCCTTTCAGTCACTGGGACAAACATCTGTGAGCAGCCCTCAGGCAAAAAACACCAAGGTAAACAAACCTACCAAGCTTGAAGAAAGGAGCTCTGACTGCCCCTTCCACCGTGATGGGCACGTTCCCCAGGACACTCTTTGCTGGTACTACGATGTAAATGAGGCCACCCCAGAGGCAGGAAATGGATTGTTTCTGGCAGGCAACATCACAGGTGCGTATTACCACTGGTGCCCGTTTCAGCTCCTTGGCTGTAGAGAGGTCATCCGTGTGACACCCAACCTGCACCTGGCAAGCAGAAGTGTAGGACAGCTGGTCAAAGGTGTGCCAGTGTGAGCTGGCAGGCTGACCTCAGCACCCACTGAGCTCTCCACTGCAGCACAGAAGCAGCCTTCTGACTCCAGCCTACTTCAAGTTTTCAGCCTGAGGTGACCAAAGGCAGTAAATACAGTAAAAAAAAAAAGAAAAAAAAAGAAAAAAAAAAAGGTAAAGTTCATGCTGTCCTTATCTCAGTCTTACAGATCTACTCCCATTACTCCTGGCTCAACTGCACCTTCACCAGCACGTCAGAGTACTGCAGTGACTTCTTCCACTGCACTTGCATTGATCATTCCTCCACCCTTCCCCAGCATCAGAGCCACTTCCTATAATATGATTGGGAGAGATGTGGTCATGACTGGTTTCTTTTATTGTGCCTCTTCCTTAGAGCTCTTATAATAAAACAGACAGCATGTGGCTGCAGGATCAGACAGAAGCACCTGAGTTAACTCTACATTTCAGCTGCAGAGAAGTCACTGCAAAAAATATCCAAGCAGGTAAGCATTTGCCTCTGTTGTATTTTGCAGAGAACAGGATCCCAGGTAACAGTGCCTATCTCATCTGGATACATCTACATGAGCAGGAGTGACAGCACTGTCAAAGGAATTTATGAGAGATCTGGGGAGATGGAATCAAGTTCGGTTAATAGAAGGGCCCAAGTACTTATCTTGGACCTGAAAATCACCTTGATCAGGTTTTTTTTGCACCACAGCAGAACAAAAACCAACAGTCCTCAAGCAGCAGCCACACTCAATTATCCCACCAGCGCACACAATGGGAGAAACGCAAAAGAAAAGCGGGAGGACAAAGGTGAAGAAATGACAAAGTATTTAAAGTGCCACAGGGTGGCAGCAGGAAAGGGTGGGAAAGGTAGAAAAGGCCATTAAGGAGAAAACCCTTCCCCGTGCTGTTTCTGAGTGCTCACCCGACAAATACACCGGCGTAAACCAACGCCAAGCAGAGAGAGTTTACCTTCAGACCAGCACCGACCACCAGGCAAGGGCACGTTATTACTGCTGTGTGCCCTTCAGGGAGGTAGAGCCCTGTGCTCCTCCAGGCTGTCTTTCCTAAAACAAAAGAGAACACAGTCCTGAACAGTCAAGCACTTCTTTGCCCAGACCATTACAGATCCTGGAGATTTCAAGTTGCAACAGGATCTTCCATCCTTTTCTTTTCCCTTGCTCTACACTCACAGAACCATTTACTCAATTTGTTAGAAATACAGTTTCAAAGAAATGAAGAAAATCATCACAATCATCATTAGCAATCAAGCCCATCCAGAAAGCTTAAACGTGTTTTGTAGTATCTTCTAAAAATGAAAAGGGAGGAAAAAAAAAAAAGAGAAGCCAAAACCCCAACACCTCCTACACTCAGATGCTCTTATAACAAAGACCTCTTAAGAGATGCCAACTATGGTAGGATTGAAGTTGTAATGGTCATAAAACATCTCCCAAATTACAGACTGACAGTGGCATCACATTTTTCCTTAGTGATTGGCCCAGCACAAACTGGAGCCCACAGGAATTGTCATTTCTAGCTGACTGAAGTGATGAGAAAGCCTCAAAAGACCATTCTGTGTTAGGTGTACCTGTAAGAAGAGCACCACTACAATTCAGCATGTTTCTAGACAGTCTTCCTAAGGAAATGCAAGTCTTCTCAGCATAAATCTCTTTAAAGACCTGCAATTTACAGAACTCACAGTGCAAAACTGATCCATCTCTACTGTACTGATCAGGCAGATTCTACTCCCTAGTTCTGACATAAAGTTTACTTAGGCATATTTCAATCCAAACACCAGAAGTCCTAAAAAGAGCAGAACTGTCATTAAGCACCCAGTTCACAACCTTTCCTGTCATCCAAGAAAGCAGAACAGTTTTGTCAAGCAAAACCTAATCCAAGGGAAAATGCAAACTAGACTATATCAGTGTGTTACCAGTTCATCTCAGTTTTGCTGAATTTGCCCAAAAAGACAGTTTTGAAACAGTGCTCAGGGTCTGCCAGTTTTTCTTTCTTTTTCATTTATGTAAAATAACACAAATTCTGAGTATTTTCTGCTTTTGTCCTGATTCATTAGTGTTAAAACCAGTGAGAAGCTATTCTACAACTTTTCTCTCTGCACAGCCACTGCACTCAGACACTGCCATTCCAGAACAGCCTCCTTGATCTCATTAGAACAATTTGCAATCAACTCCTCTACATCATATTCCAATACCAAAAAAATCTGTCCAGAGGATAAAAGGAACTTAACTCAGAGTTTAAACATACCAGTTGTGAGCAGCAATCTCAGCAAGCTGGTACAGACACAAGGCCTAAGCTTAGACAAATTGTTCATGGTGTAATTATTTGATACTTTGGCTTCCGTGATGCTGTCAGCCCAAGAAGTTCCCACCATACTTCCAGCCTCTTGTTTTCCCCCCCCAAAACCAGATCTTCCCTCCAGTGTGCTGACACATCAAGCAGTGGGACTGTGCTATAACTCAGGCTGCAATTATCTAATTTACAAATAAACTTTTTGTTTCTAACTCCCACCTCTTTGCAGGATGGCTCCATAGATGGCTCTATCAGCACAACTACGGGAACAGCAACCTGCAGTGTAGAGTCCAGGGTTTCTCAGAGAAGCCTTCTTGCCAAAACCATTTTGCCATGCAAGTGCCCTGTGGTTCCGCTCACTGAGGGTTCTTCTCCTGCCAGTGCCTGTGCACCAACAGTGAAGAAGCAGGACTTCCATAGGGTGTTTCAGGTGCTGAGATCACGGCTGGCCACAAAAGGAGCCTGTCTGCTACTGCACTGAGCTCAGCCTCCTCTCAAGCCATGGTGAAATTGCACATCTGTGCCCATGTTCAGGCATACACAGACACAGGCACACTGAGGGGACGCACCCCACTGATTCCAGCAACAGGATGCCTTCAGAGGCAGATATAACTCCTCACCTGGGTTTGTGCCATCAATTTCCACAGTGACAGGGAGGGCACAGACCCCAGCAGCAGATTTCTGCACCAGGGCCGCACTGTCTGTCATGGTGAGGGACAGCTCGGTGGCCATGCAGAGAAGCACTGCCTCCTTGGAGTTGCTCTTGACCGGGCAGTGCCTGCTGACCTGTGGGATGCCAGTCCTCTTGAGCACTTTGGTCAGGATGCGGTGAAGCGAGGCATATGCCGGGCAGTCGTGGGCTGGGATGTGCAGGAAGGCAGCACAGTCCTGTGCCAGTGGGTGCAGCCAGCCCTTCAGGGGTTCCGTGAGCTCCTGATGCTCCTGAAGCTGGGTGCTGAAGAGTAGAAGAGCCCTGCGGAAGTGGTAGTGCTCCCTCGGCCCCACGGGCGCATACTTGGCTGCCTGGCCACTCTGCCCCAGGATGCTCAACCCAAAGCGGTTCAGGATCCTGTTGCCAGGATATTTTGCCACAGCAGCTTTGCCACAGTTCTGGGAAGCCCAGTACCAGGCCTGGCCTCCCACCAGCAGGCCACCTCCCTCTGCCACGAAAGCGTGGATCGTCTCGGCATCCCTGTCACTGTAAGAAGTGCAGCAGTACACACTGATGTCACCCACCAGCTGTGACAGCTGCGACTTCACCTCTGCCTGAGACAGGAGGCTGCACAGCTTCTTCAGGCTGGGATCCACGGCCACCATCCCCTTCCTCCCGTCATCCAGCCAGGACACAGCGTTGAGCAGGAATCTGGCCAGCTTTGGGGAGGACAGTTGGCTCTCATGGGTCACCACCACCACGCGGCCGCGGCCATAGCGTGCGGCAGCCAAGAGGCAGCGCTGGGAGCGGTCCAGGCACAGCGGGAAGGACAGGGCTCCATGCACCAGCAAGGTGGAGGGGATGCCCCCCGTCACCAAATCCAGCTCCGACACCCCGCGCAGGAGAAATTCAGCATCAAGGCTCAGGTTGGCCTGGTGCCTGCGGAGCCAAGAGAGGACCAGGTTAGCCCCCAGCCCAGAATCCTTGGCACAACATGACTGGTGCCAGAGCTGCAACTTAAGGAGTTCTTTTCTTGATTTCAAAGAATATTCTGAGTTGGAAGGATCACTGAGTCCAACTCTTAAGCAGGTGGTCCATACAGGGATCAAACCCACCTCCTTAACACTATGAGTAGCACCACACTCCAACCAACTGAGCTGTTCTCAGTAGCCATCCCTGCCTCTTCCTTTTCCTTCATCCCAGGACACCATACTGTCAGTTCTCACATTAAAATAAAGAAATCCATCAATGCCTCATTTTCCTCCTTTTAAAGCCTCAGTTGTTACAGCCAAGCAAATCTGTAGGAATCTCAGCCCTCATTTAGAAAATTGAATTAATAGGTCAAAAGCAAGATTCTAGACCTCCATCTTTGAAGAGCCACTTGAAAATCTAAATACATTGCAGAAACTCAAAAATCAGACCCTTCACAATTTTTTTAACTGCAGATTTCAACTGCACATAATGCAGGAATTGGCATATCTCTTTTAAGAGAAACTTTCTCTATTTGCCCCACCCTAGCCTTTATGAATTGGGCAAGCCCAAAAGATTTCTGTGCCTTTTCCTGAGTGCTAGGACAGATGGGCTACACAAACAGGCAGACGCACAGCTAGACAAATAGTGAGTGACTGGAAGTTGAATTAGAGCCTTAACACATACATCTCATGCCACCTCACATTGTTGGTCTCCACAATAAAAAGGGATTAGGCTGTGCAATGCTCTCTTATCTCTGCTATTTCCATATAACTCCTATATGTCACAGTGGAGAAAGGCATGCTGAATTACTCTCATTTGCTTTGTGTACACTTTCCCCTGGTTCTTCCAGTTTTCCCCCAACACCTGTGAAGGATCTGTTGTTATGTGGCCATTGCTGCCAAGTCATTGAGAGTAAATGATGCTGCCCTTCTTCACACCCACAGGACAGGAATTAAACCTGCAGCTCTTCCTTGGTTATTGCTTTACTGAGACCCTTTGTCATACAGAGCATGTGCCCATGGCACAGTCCCTGTCTCAGACTGAAGCCTGATTCCCTGCACAAAAATCTATCAGGAAAACCGAGATGTACAGAGCTGTTACACAGAAATTGGAGATCTAAACTTCTCTGTGGCTCTGGATTCAAACAAAATCCCCACAAAATCAACCTAAACAAGGTGTAATTCACCCTTAGTTACCTTTTGAAGTCTTGTTAATTGTGATGTAATTTTTCTCTTCTGAATTCCCCACCCCTTTCCCTCTTCCATGCCCTGTGCATGAAGCAGTGGGAACATGCCTGTGCAGTGCAGGTGGTAACAAGAAGCAACCAGCAAATTTTAATTAAGCAACCTGATTTGTTAGCTGTGACCTAAGCATTTCACTGAATCAAACAGTAGAGCTCTCTACTACCTTTACTGGAAAACAAGAAAAAGTATCAAATTCCATTAATTGTTTGAAAATACTAGAAATTTAGCATGCTATATCCACAAGCAAAAGGCTGTGAATGAAAGACTTGCAGGGAGTTTTACGGTAATTGCTGTGGCTGTAACTAGAGTGAAATTGCCACACAGATGAAGTGCAGCAGCACTAATGCTCCTCGGAGAACCTGCTGTGCCTTATGTAACTTAGCAGAAAGTGGCAGGAGAAAGAGCCTGGCATAGCCACTGGCAAGGGAAGGAAGACAGCAGGGCAACATCCAGGACTCCAATACCTGGTCAGTTGTGCAATATGAGTCATAACAGCCCTGAGTTTTTCACCTGATAATTCAGAACCCAAAGAGCCAGGTGGAATCCCAAACAAACTGGGAGCACTGAGATTTCTCACCCACAGCCTGTGTCAGAAGCTGAGAATGGAGGAGACATCCAGCCTCAGCTCTGGCCAGCTCCAGGGGCTTACTTGCAGAAGTGAATTCCTGCAGGAACAGGCTAAACAGGTTTAGCAGCTGTCAGCCAGAGCCTGGCCCAGAGAGCTTGCCTGCTGCTTCATGTCCAGCCCGGTTTTCAGCTGTGGGAAAGTTGCCCTGAACGTAGAGATGTGTGGGGAGAGGAGTTCTTCCTCCTGTCCCTGTTTTGCTGCATTTCACTCAGGTACACTTGATCAGCCAGGCTGCTCTGAAAGATGGCTCCTCTCATTTCCTTCTCTTAGAATGGGTTCCCTGAGCCTGGTCCTGCTGCCCAGGAAGCAGTTGAAGACAACATCCTTTCCAATTGCAAAGAACAGGAAAGTCCCCTTTAAATTGGAAGGCAACAACTCCATCCTGGTTATTAAAGAACCAGCATTCACCATCACCCTCACCTCTCACCTCTCAAATCTTCTACAAACAACTTGCTCACATAACCTGGTCGGTGGTTTAAAGAGAGGGCAATTCAGGTACTTACGGGACAACTAATGGGATCTTGGGAATCTTCTTGGCAACTTTGAAGATGCCTTTTTCCACAGCATTTCCTGTGAAGTACACACCAGCCACGCTGGTCACCTGGTTCCCAGGGAATTCAAACAGTACATTCTCCTTGCCATGCTGACTCGCCCAGTACCAGGCTTGGCCTCCAACAAGCAGCCCTCCACCCGCTTTGACAAAGTCCACGATGCCTTTGGCCTGGGAGCTGTCATAGGCATCCATACAGAACACCCCCATGGGTGGGCTGGGCTCTGCCCCCACCTGCACTCGGGTGCCAGCCCCAAGCAGCACCTGGGACAGGGAATCCAACCGAGGGTGAACCCCAACCAGGGCATCTGGGCAAGGCTTGAGCCACTCCATGGCATTTCTGAGGAACTGGGAGAACTTGGGGCCCTTCAGGATTCCTTCATGGGAAACAACCACCATCCGGCCCTTCCCATACTGTGAAACAGCAATCAGGACCTGCTTCTTGGCACTCAGGAGCACAGGGTAGGCGTCCTCTCCAACAAGGAGCAGCTCACAGGGAACAAAACCTCCAGTGAAGTCCCATGACCCGACACCATTCACTAACAGCTCATAGGTGGCACACGGCTTCATCTTCAGGACACTCCTGTCTGGTGGAGAGAAGAAGTGAAGTTCAGCAATAAGGAATACCTGTAACAACCCCATGGAGCCTTTTTTTGATGTTGTCTAGTAGGAGCTCTGAACAAAGAGGAGTCAGATTTGTGGATACAACTTTTTGGGGGATTTGATTTATTGTTTTGTTTGCTTGTTTAGTTATGTTATCACACTACTTACACATTTAAATAGAAGTGACAAGTATGTCATGATTTGGAGACAAAGTGACTGTTTCAACCAATTCTGCTATGCACCATGGAGGAAAACAGGGAAATAAAGGTATTCACTTTCCCATTAACAATTTATTTGAAGAGGGAAAGTTCCAGAGGCTCCAGGATATCTACTAGGAATTGTATGGTAGAGGTGGTTTACACAGGAACAGACAGAAATTGAAAAGACCATATCAACACAATGCACAGTGTAATTCAAACATATGGTTCGCATTTTAGCTCCTAATTAGATAGGTACAGAGCTACATGCTGTTGCTGCAACATGGTATTCCAAAGTTGTATTTTTCTACCTCCATTTAGGCACTACAAGCCTGTGGTTATTATTAGGAGTCAGCAATGATGGAGATGACCAGCTTCCCTGCAATAGCTGTCAGTTTAAAGCACACAGTACCCAGGAGAACATGTCTGGGCACAGCAGATTCATGCCCTAGTTCCCTGATCCAAACTGTTTTACTATCTCAATAAAATAATTTCCCTTTCCCATAGCTTTGTTTCATCTGTTTTCCCACCTGTGAAGTAAGGAGAGTGTACTGACCTTGATTGCCAAGCCCTTTGAGGTCTGTGAGTGACATGTGCTCTGTTAAGGCTCCCTTGGTTTGAAAGTTTGGCTCAGTTTTTCCCCGAAGCTCTCTCCTGCTGAGCTGGGGCAGCTCTGTGGCTGTGCAAACAGGAAAGCTTTGAGGTATGAGATTATAACCCAGTCCCACCCAGTTTATGTCACTCAGGATTCAGAAGAGTGACTTTGAGCACAGCACCTACAGCAAGGGAAGGAGCTGCTCTGAAGGGGCGTGGACCTTTCCCTGGCAGCATCTCGTGCCAACAGCAGGCTTCACACACACTTCATATTTGGCTACCCTGAAAGCAAACCCTTGTCATGCAAACACAGCAAAATGGCAAGTCCTGGAGAAGCTGCATCCTTGGTCTGGATTTGTCACAAGCCCCAGGGTGCTTAGAAACAGCAACCTGAATGACAGTACTGCTTGTCCTCTCTGGTCGTGCCTGGAAGCTCTGTTTTTCACCAGAACTATCATGGGACTCCACTATTGTTTTGCATATGATTCATGAGACAAAGCTGCTGATTAACACAGGATAAAAACTACACTGCCCAGTAACCTAGTGCTTGATTGTTGGCTTAATCTGAATCCCAGCTTTGTGTCCCTGGGTTTGAAGAAGCCCTACATGTAAAGGCCAATGTGAAGTCTAAGTGCTTTAAAGTGTTTTACTGTGAATCATGCAGCAAAGTAATAACACAGCCTTGGAAAATACTGAAGGTTTTTTTGGTGGTTTTTGTGGATTTGATACTAATATACCTATACTGACACACTGATCATGATGCAGGAGAGAGGAAAAGCAGGTGGATAGATTCAGCAACTCATATTAAATTATAGAATCACAGAACTACTGAATGGTTTGGGTTGGAAGGGACTTTAAAGAACATACAGTTGAAAACCTTTTGCCATGGGCAGAGACACCTGCCACTAGACCAGGTGCTCAAAGCCCCATTCAACCTGGACTTGAATTCTTCCAGGGATGGGGCATCCACAGCTTCTCTAGGCAATCTCTGCCAATGTCTTATCCTCAGCAGAGATTTCTCTTCCTAACAGCTAATCTAAATCTGCTCTCTTTCAAGCCATTTCCCCCTTTAGGTACTGGAAGGGGCTCTAAGGTGCCCCTGGAGCCTTCTCCAGACTGAACAACCCCAACTCTCTCAGCCTGTCTCCATAGGAGAGGTGCTCCAGCCCTCTCATCATCTTGGTGGCCTCCTCTGGACTAGCTCCAACAGGTCTGTGTTTTCCTAAGAACCCCAGAGCTGGATGCATCACCCCAGGTAGGGTCTCACAAGAGCAGAAGGGCAGAATCCCCTCCCTTGCCTTCCTGCTGCTTTGGATGCAGCCAATTGGTTTTCTAGGCTGTGAATGTACACTGCCAGGTCATGTTGAACTTCTGGTCAAACCAACGCCATCAAGTCCTCCTTGGCAGGGCTGTTCTCAATTAATTCCCCACCCAGCCTGTATCTGTGCTTGGGATTGTCCCTCAGTTATTCTACATGGAGACAAACCACAAGACTAGGTTTGATGTAAGATCAGCAAACTTCTTAGCCCCCACCATTCTTCTTATCACAAGATCTGAAAACTAACATCCTATGTTCTCGACTTAGGAACACTCCTGCTCCCTGGCATTTATCCAGAACAAAGTGTGGCTGTTTTGGAAAGGATTTTAAGTTTCTTGAATGAAAGCAATTGTGATCTTGTAATTCCCAACTCCTATGTAATTTTTCCATTTCAATTGCATTAAGCATTTCAGAGTGGAGAGAGGTACACACATTAGACCCCGAGCAGACACAACTACAGATGATCTCGTCTTTCAAGAGAGAGAAGAGAGAAAACTCAGCAGGAACAGAGAACATACATGTCTAACAAGAATTGAAGGAAGCTGCAGAAAACTGAGCTGGTTGTCTCTCACATCAATTAGGAGGAAATAACCACTAGACCTGGGCCCACACAGAAGCAAGATCTTGGCTCCTAGCTGCCTCCCCTCTTAACATGGAAGTAAAAATTCTCCATTACAGTGTCTCAAGACAAAGATTCTGAATTCCTTGTCTTCCCTCCTGCCTGTTCCACCTTTTACCTCCAGAGTTCCTACTCCCTGCAGAATTGAGAATGCCGTGAGAGTAGGTATTGGAGCAAACATTTATAAACCCTGCCACATGACTAAATCTATCCTAGTCTTTCTTCTGTCTCTGGAAAAGGGACAAAAATGTCATGAGAAGGTAACTGAGTTTCATTAAATACAGACTTCAGATTCCATCATCTGCTGTCCAAAAGCCATCATACACAAGCAAAAGAAATATGAATCAAAGGAAGGAACACCCTTTGGTCCATTCAGGAAGAATATCTGAGACAGAGGACCTGGGAGAGATCTGAGGGAGAATATGAGAACAAATTTTTTGTGTTAAGTAGTCAGTCACTTTCAGCTGAGTCTTTAAGGTGCCTACAAAACATGGGAGGACCTCCATGAGTAAAGATTATGGGACTGTGCAGTATCTGTGAAGTATAGGATGAAAGAGGCAAGACAGGCATCGAGATGCTCATCTGTTAAGAACATGGGCAGCCTAAGTGAGTGAGACACACCATTTCTAGGATTTGGCTGTTCTTCCTCATTAGGGTGGGCCCATGGGTTTTCCAGTCTTTCCTCTCCTTCAGATTTGCAATCTAGCTATCTGCACAGTAACTAAGAATCAAAAATGCTGCAAAGTCTGTAAGCAGTAAGGAACTGGTGGACTCTTGCTTCTTGCCATGTTTATCAACAAATTGAGCAAAGACTGGAATCTGATGTTTGGAACTTGCTGAAGAGACAAAAAATACAGTAATCTCACGATTATAAGCCGCACCATTTTGACTAAAATTTTGGTCCGAACCCAGAAGTGCGGCTTATAATCAGGTGCAGCTTATATATGGACAAAGAACAAAAAGTTGCCAACATCTGGAAGTGCGGCTTATAATCAGGGGCAGCTTATATATTGTCCTAGTTTGGAGGACAGGTGTCTGCTAAGAAAGGCAGGAGCTTCTCTTTGAAATGGAGAATGTAAACCTTCCTCCCTTCAAATTATTATAATTTTGAAATCAAGGGACTTTCAGGCAAAGATATGGGAATTAGGAATAACAGTTCTTTACTAGGGAAATTAAAATAGAAATACAGTACTACAAAGAAACAAACTCCAAACCTCGACAAAGTCAGAGTACAACCTGACACCCCGTCAGGCAGGGTGTTGGTAGCAGTCCCATTAAATGGTGGCTGCAGTCTTCTTGCAGTGACAAATGTGGTTCAGTTGAAGCAGAGGTCCTGTACAAGGTGCAGTTTCCCTCCCAAGGTCCAGTGGTGATATGGAGGAGTCCCATTTCCCTCTGGAGTCCAGTGGAAAATGGCGCTACCTTAGGGTCCCAAAACCTCTGTTTTTATCTTGGTAAGAAATGTTGGGCTCTTCCCCTTGGCTGGTGCAACTTCCAATGGGATGCAGTAATTTTATCAGTCCCACAGTGGGACTCAATGGGCCATTAGCAGAGAATGACTCGCTGGAGGAAGGATGGGTTGTGAAAAGATAAAGAACAATGCCCCGCCTGGTTTCAATGGATGGCCCATTAGCAGAGTATCTCCCACAGAGATAAGGATCACCGCCCCCACCCTCAACAGATGGTGACAGAATAGATACCTTTTATCACACTCTGTATTGTAACCCAAGACAGTTGCCGACACCCAGAAGTGCGGCTTATAATCAGGTGCAGCTTATAATCGTGAAATTACTGTATTTATTTTCATTGTCAGTTCATCAGCAACAAAGTTTTAAACTGAAAGAGGGTAGATTTGTATTTTGTAGATTTGGCTATAAGGAAGAAATTTTTTTCTGGTAGTGGTAGTGAGACACTGTAATGGTCCTAACATCCAATCTGACCTTCCTCTGACACAGCCAGAGAAAAGGGATGGAGAAGTGGGAGGAAGCCAAGCAAGAAAGCTTGCATGGGAAACACAAAATTAGGAAAAAATTACATTAGGAAAACCTTTCCAGAGTTACATAATAAAAATTTTAAAAAAACAAAGTTAAATACGTCTAAGGGAAATAGAGCCAAAGAAAAAGTAGAATACATTGGAAATTAATGAGAACTCTAAAATTAGATCAAGATAGAAATTACCAAATGTAACTACTGCAGGTATTTATATAACAATGACAGTCCTAAGAGTTATTAGGAAACAGAGTAAAAATTAATAAAGCCTAAAAAACATGGTTTTCTGTAAAAGTGCAGCAGTATCAATTGGGCAACTACCATGTGTGATTATTGTTATGGGCATTATTTTCATGTGGCACTTCACAGCAATAGATTATAAAACATTATCATTTCGAAGCCTAGTAAAATGTTGCAGTGGTTTAAGGCAAAGAACCATAAATTACCCATCCTTTCTGGTGGTGTTACCATGTTACACATGGGGGTACACTCACAGGCTAATGGGACACAAAGAAATAGAAAATCTGAATGTCCAAACATACGTTTGTCCAGTAATCTTAATTGCTTTCAAGGCAAGGAAAGAACAAAACAAAAGGAACTCATGAAACAGGATCAGGTATTTTTAAATTCATTTTGCATTTGGAAAGGTAAATAACATCTTAATTCATTTTACTGAATTTCTATGAGATGAAAGTTAGCTAATGAGCTATAATTGGTAAAGACAGGGATACACTGAACAGAAGAGATATCTATAAAAACAAGTGCTGTTTAGTCTTTTTTAAAACCTATACCTGGGATCTAAAAGGACAGCATATACACACAATGAAACCACCAAATAATAGAAGTCAATATACAGAAGCACAGAAGAAATCATAACCTTACTAGAGAACAATTTTCAAAAATGAGACTTTGCCTAACTATGGCTGTAATTTTAGACAAGAGTCAACATCTGTTGGTGAACAGGGAGGGAGCTGAGCAGTGCAGAAATCCCCAGGAAACACAGACACGGAGTCTTTTTCCAGTCTGGTGCTGGAAGGATTGAGTCTCATTTGCATGCCTGCTGTGTAACAGCTCAGATCACTCTCCTGTAAATGTTGCTCGGCTTGAAAGCAGTGGATGAGTGAACACCACTGCTGTCATTTAAAAAGGAGCAGATAAGAGGTCTGATGGTCTCTGTGTGTGGGCCATGCCAATCTACTGCAGCGATGTGGTCATGGATATGGAAAAACAACAACTTTATGCCTCCCAAACCAAAAGGATGGTATGGAACTTGATTTGCTATATCCTGTTGGGGAGCAAGGGAAAGCAGGGATACTGGGACAGTTCAGTGAAGCTGAGACTGAAGAACAGGCAGGGCATAACTCAGGTGATGGGCAGCTTAATAATCTATCACTGATATGTCACACAAAATATGAGTGTAGGGTTAGACTAATGAAGGTTTGTGCCCTACTGCAGACTTCAATGGTAGCAATGTTTATTGCAACAAAAAATACGCAATTCCATAAACAGCACTGCTTCCTCCTTATCACTATTATTTTTTATAATGCAGTAAGAAATAATTAAAGCTGTCTGATCTATTAAGTCACATTCTTTTCCAGTTCAGTAGAAGTGTGACACATCAACAGATCAGCATCTGGGATTTCCTTGGGATTTCGACACTAACCCAACATTCCCTCAGAAGAAATGTATGCCAAGTAAAAAAAAAAACCTAACAAGTTTACTTAATCCTTTTGCAACAATCTATCAAATTTTAAAGCCTTACTTCAAGTAACACGGGTGCACAAATTATCGCTGTTGCCCATGGTGTATGAGCTATCTTTTCTGTATTAGTTTCCCCAGGAAGGTCTTCACCACACTCAAGCCATGCTGGGTTGGATTTTGTGTTCCCTGGCAGCTGGCATCAGGGTGTTCCGTGCTGATGTCTGGCTATCTGTCCACCTGTCAGCTGCTGGCCAGTGCCAGTGAACACAGAGAGTGTGGTTTCTGCCTTTATTCCTTTCTTACACCTTGTGCTGAGCCCTTTCAAGCCAACCAAGCGTGACCAGTGCTCTTGATGAGCGTGGTTTCAGTTCCTGTTCCAATCACAAATGAATAATCAGCGTCATTCCTTTTCTGGTTACTCTGTTTGCCGTTATCTCGAAATGTCATCTTTGAGCTTGTACAGACGTGCATTCCTCACTTCTATTCCCAGTTCCCGGGAGTCTGTGGTGCCAGCGTGATCAACACAGCTGGGCAAGTGAACTTCCAGGCCACAGCATGTCACGGTGGGGCATTGGTCAACCCACACAGTGCAATGACTCCAGCCATGGCACACCTGGGAAGCCAACCCTTTGACCACCCCAAAGGTCCTCCGTTTCTGATGGGCTTTAGGCCACCCTGAGTTCCACCCTTGCCTTTGTAGGACCTGTTGATAAAGCTATGTTTGAGCTGTGTTGCCCTATGTCATCTTTACGTTTCAAGTCCAAGCCTTGTTATCTTTAACAAGTCTTTACTTAAACCTATTCCTAAATCTAGCCTATTGCTGACCAACTTTAGGTTGGCTTAATGTCCTGGGAGGCTGTTCCAGACTCTTGTTGGAATTTGTTGTTTTTTCAAGACATTTTACTGCTTGGAATGTTCTCTGCTGCCCAAGGCGATCATCTCACTTGTATTTTGTCCTGCTTGAAAGCTACTGCGAAAATTTTACAGTAATTTCACGAATACAAGCCGCAGCAATTTGACAAAAATTTTGGTGGAAACCCGGAAGTGCGGCTAATAGTCGGGGGTGGCTAATATGTGAATAATTTTCTGACATTTACAACCCCAGACGTGCCAGCCAGAGTGCCGAGCCAAGCACCTGCCAGTAAAAGCCGGCATTCCGCGATTGTTACAGTGCTACTGTGTTGCCCTGGCTCCCTGCAGGCAGCACGGGGGGCGGGGAGAGAGGCGGGAGAGCTCTCTTCCCTCCTCTGCTGCAGCCCAGGGGAGAGATGGGGGGGGCCCTGCGTTGCCATTGCCGCGGCCCGGGGAGGAGGAGGGGGGCCGCGCCGTCATTGCCGCGGCTCGGGGAGCCGATGGGGGCCCTGCGCCACCATTGCCGCGGCCCGGGGAGCCGACGGGGGCCCTGCGCCACCATTGCCGCGGCCCGGGGAGCCGACGGGGGCCCTGCGCCACCATTGCCGCGGCCCGGGGAGGAGAGGGGGGGGGCCGCGCCGCCATTGCCGCGGCCCGGGGAGGACAGGGTGGGGGGGCACGCCGCCATTGCCGCGGCCCGGGGAGGAGGGGGGATGCTCTGCCCCCCCTCCGCCGCCGTGGCAGGAGCAGGGGGTGCTCCGTGCCTGGCCAGCGCCGCGGCGTGAGCGGGGCGCGCTCTCCGTGCCCGGCCAGCGCCGCGGCGTGAGCGGGGTCGGGGCGAGCGAACCCAGAGGCGGCAGCCAGCCCCCAGTGGCAGCGCCGGGCTGGGCCACCTGGCCCTGTCAGTAGCCCCTAGCGGGCCGAGCCTGCACAGCCTTAGTTGAGCCAGTAAACCCCGCCATGCCGCGGTTCTGTTAGTATTTGGCAACTTTGTTGCATGCGGGTCCTCGCTGCGAACGACAGAGCGGCTTATATTCGTGTGCGGCTTATTTATGGACAAAAACCGAAATATTTGCCAACACCCAGAGATGCGGTTTATACTCAGTGCGGCTTGTATTCGTGAATTTACTGAAATTTTCTCTTCACCTAAGTGTACCCATCAAGTTCTGAAATCTTTCCTTTACGTGTGCAACGTATCTTCTGAGAACAGGTCTATCATGAGGCGCCTTTGCAATGCTGTGGTACTATAAGTAGGCCTTAGGAGAGGCTTTAAAAAGAGACTGTTCCAACCTGCCTTCCCTCCATCCATAACCTACTGAAAGCATCATGGCACTGACATCACCCCAGACACTGTCATTTTGCTGCAGTCTCTGCTGCTTTTTCCATAAAGCCCTGCACATGCAGCCCTTCAGGGAGGCCCTCAAACAGTATCTAAACAGTCTTTGAAAAGTTACTAAGGAACATAACTTGCAGTACTTGGTTTAAATTACTTACATAAGGGCTTGCATTGCTATTTTGAAAACTAAGGGATGGCTGGAAATATAAGCTGCATAACATCTGTAAATTATCTCCACTAAACGATCCCCCTTCCTTTCTACTACTTATCACTTTATTAAACTTGGTTCTAGCATGTTTGGCAGTTGTAGATAATTTGGCACCAATTACACATATTGCAATTTTTAAATGCTGGATTTCGAAGTAGAAAACACGCAGCTGAAAAAGTGCCAGTCCCAAACAGAAACTTCACTGCCAAACATAAGACAGAATGACCTGCAAAGATTTATTTTAAACCAAAATATAGTTGGTTTACTATTAGAAAATGTAGATTAAAAAAATATGTCAGATGAATTGAGAGCATAGGAGTACTTGTGTGCTAATGCTGACTGGAGATGGTAAATTTAGCACCCTACAGACTCATCAGATGAAGAATTATCTCCTGTGCTTTTGCTGTGCCTCCCCAACATGACCTACTAGACCTGAACCAACTCAGATGCTTCTCTCCATGTTCCTCAGTGTATCAAGGTCCAGAGTCTATGCACAGATCCAGTTTTGTACCTCCTACAGATCTAATCTGCAATCAAATAACTCATCCATGTTAAATTGCAAATCGAGAGCAGCTAGAAGCTTCTAGACCAAATACACGCAGAAACCACAATCCTTTCTTTCTCTGCCTTCTCCGTTCTTACTCAGTTTGAAAGTAAACTACAGCGTACGTTTGCGTGGGGTTGAAAAGCATGCTCTTTCTCAGGGGAAACCCGTAGATTTTGCAGTTTACACCCAGGTGCCAGAGTAACTACAGGCTCCTATAGTCTCTTCTGCTACTCCTTTCCTTTGGCACCGGCAGAGCCCACCTCAGGCTGCTGGAGTCGTTGTGCAGCAGCTTTATGCTGGCACAGAGCAGCTCCGGTCAGGTCAGATGCAGCCTGGACCCTCACAGAGCGAACTCCCACTCCAGGGATTTGCATTAGAAGTGCCGCTAGACGGCAATGAGGCTTGGAAAAGCAGCTCCAGGTCACAGCGCGCCCGCCTGCGAGCCTCCTCTCACCGTCAGTCACGGCTTTTGTTCTCAGGGCTCAAGCATCACGCTGGACAGCAAGCACCAAACGCGGCGGGCGCCCCAGCAGCGGGCGACTCCTCCCGCGCCCGGAGCGCGGTCCGGCGCTGCCCGGGAGCCGCCGGCGCGGAGCGGCGGGGGGAGCCGCGGGAGGAGCGGCGGGAGGAGCTGCGCCAGCCCCGCGCCCAGCACCCACCGGGAATGCCGAGCGAGCGGGCGGGGAGGAAGGTTCAAGAACAGCCGGGAAAGGTGCCGCCCTATGCGAGGAGTGGGCAAACCTGCGTGGCCGGGGGTGGGTGTTCAAGGCTT
Organism: Catharus ustulatus; assembly: GCF_009819885.2. Taxonomy (NCBI): domain Eukaryota; kingdom Metazoa; phylum Chordata; class Aves; order Passeriformes; family Turdidae; genus Catharus; species Catharus ustulatus. The sequence continues at coordinate 31,265,229 of NC_046222.1, read as the reverse complement.
GCAGTGGAAGGTGGAGCCCATTTAACGCTTTTGCTTTCCTTATTTATGGCGAAGATGACGGATATGGTTCTATCCTGATTTTACATTATTGCATTTTGCAAATGATTTAGCCAAATGCACCAAACCATCCGTGAGGCACTTACAAATGCTGAGTAGCCCAGAATTAGACTGGTCTGCTAAATCCTGCATATTTGTAACAATGTTTCTTCATATTAAAAGGAAGCACCTATTTCTATTTATGCATCCCCAAATACTCCAGCAGCAGGTTTGACGCACAAATTGGTGCTACGTTATCCGGATGGATACAGACGCGCAAGCCACAGAGCTTACACTCTGTGCCCTAAGCCTGTCTTTACCTTTCCTGGTCCTGGGTAACAAATGTTTTCAAGCACACGGCTCCTGATGGGACTCCAACCAAGGGGTGCCTGAGCTTCCCGGACTGCATGCTCGTTGTCGGCATGGTGCTTCTGTGCCTACCTGTACTGCCTTTTCCGGGACCACCCAGTACTGCGTGGTGGGTAAAAAGGGTATAAGCCATGTATCTGACAGGGCTGGTAAAACTGAGGGGTCAGACGGGTTACTTTTATTGTAAGTGCAGCTTACAGTAAAGCTTCCCCAGGGCAGGACGCAGCAGCTCCTCCTCGCTGCTGGGCCGGGCTCCCCTGCATCACCAGCAAGAGGTGAGCGCACCTGCCCTGCAAGCTCGGTGCCGTAAAAGCGCACCTTCCCTCCTGTTATAAATAAGCTCCTCTTCTTCTTCGCCTCCTTCGCCCCCACCGCCCCGGAGTGTAACGCGGCCAGGCGGCTGCCTTACCCTGGGCCGTTCTCTCCGCCCCCGGGGGCCACACACACTTTCACCCCGGCCCCTGGCACGGCCCGGCGCTTTGCGGCAGCTCGGCGGCAGCTCTAGAAACTTCTCGGTCCCTCCCTCTCCCCTCCCCTTCCTCCTCCTCGCTCGACCAGGGGCCGGCGCTGCGGCGAGAGCAGCAGGGAAGGAGGCGTGCGGCGCCCGCCCCCAGCGCGCTGCCCGGAGCCGGAGGTGCAGCCCGGCGCTATCCCAGGCGCTATCCCAGCTTCATCTCGGCGCTCGCCGCAGCACCGAGCCCGCGAGGCGGCCCTTTCCTGCGCAGAGGTGGCAGCGGCAGGCGGCATGACGGCGGAGGAGATGAAAGCGGACGGGGCTCCCCTGGAAGGGGTGGACATCACTCCCAAGCAGGATGAGGGCGTCCTCAAGGTACGGGCGGTTGTTCCCCCATCCTCACGCTCCGCGCTAGCTCGGAGGGGTCCCCGCGCCGGCGGGGAGCGGGGGCGGAAAGAGCGGGGGAATTCCTCTTGGCCTGCGAGTGCGTGCTCCCCGGCGCTGTGGCCCCAGCGTGCCTGTTGTATGGCCCGCGGGGAAGGGGACGAGCCGGTCCCCGGGCATGCAGGCAGGGCTGGCGCAGCGCGGGCTATTAAACAACAGCGGCGGAGGGCGGGAGCGCGCTCCGGCTGCGCAAGCGCTGCCCGGCCGCCCGCGGGGGCTCCCCGCTCCTCCGGCTCCCACCGCCCCTGCCGCGGCGAGCCGGAGCCTGGGCTGCCCGCCGGGAGAGCTCGGGGTCACGGGGGGGGCTGTGCAGGGAAACGCGCTTCTCCCTCCATTCTGGCTTTCCCCCCGGATTAGAGGAAGATGCGGGCATGGGGGGGGGGGCGGGCTCTCCGTCCGGCGCGTTGTGGTGGTCTGGGTGAATTCCCGCCCCCCCCAGCACGTGTCCGGGGCTGGGAATTAAAGATGGAGCCCGGCAGGGCACGTGTGGTGCTCCGGGGGTGCCCGTGCCCGCCGCGCCGCCCCTCAGGGCGCGGGCTCCGGGCAGCCCCCGGGCCCGAGCAGCCCCCGGGCCCGAGCAGCCCCCGGGCCCGAGCAGCCCCCGGGCCCGAGCAGCCCCCGGGCCCGAGCAGCCCCCGGGCCCGAGCAGCCCCCGGGCCCGAGCAGCCCCCGGGCCCGAGCAGCGCGGTGCTGCGGCCTGGCTGCCCCTCGGTGCCGCCGGGCAGGTCCCTGGCGCGGCCGAGGCAGAGCGGCTGCTCTCCTTTGTACTGGGGAGGCAGACGATAAGGGCAGCAGGATTTATACCGTGGGGGGGAGTTGCGCGAACTTCCTCTGACAGACGTTGCCTATTTCCATAGCTCTAGAAACTTCCTTAGGCTCTGCTATAAACTTCGGCGATTATTTAGAAGCGTTATTCAACCGCTGTAAAATTTCGGAGTTAGGGTGTTCAGAAGGAGAAAAGGGTGCCACAGCAAAGGCAGAATTCTGGGTTTCACCTTTAGAGCCTTCTAAATTCTTCGTTATGGAGGCGCTGTCTCCCGTTCAGGAGGGGTATTAGGGAGCAGACTGAAGATGTTGGCTGCTATATTTCTGCTTTTCCATGTTTCCTGCTAGCATGCTTAGGTGAGAATTTTTGTGTTTTGCACATAGTACATTATCAGGTCAGAGTTCTCCTCTGCATAGCTGCCCAGGTCTCCTGCAGCCCAGATCCCTTGAGCATGGTAGAAGGCAGTGAGGGTTTGCATGATTCATGCAGTACCTACTTCTTGATGATGGAGAAGCAGCAGGTATTTTTTGGGATGGTTTTTTTTTACTTAACTATTTTTTAGAGGAGGGGAGTAAGAAACTAGCAAACGAAGTGAGGTTGTGAAAATCACAAAAATTGAGATATATAATGATAAATAAAATACAGTAGAGGTCATGAAGTCCGGCCTGTGTGGATTTTATCTTTCTTGTAATTGCTGGAGTGCAAAATGCACCTATTGAAATCAAGCGTCTATCTCTGAAGTAGCCTACACCAATTTTGTACTGGTATTGTTGCAGTGATTCCAGGAGCGTTTTTCTTTGCTCCTTAGCTTTATGTCAGAATAATATCCACAGCTTTTTACCTGATATTGCTGAATATGCTTGCACAATTCCTAGAATAAGTAATTAAGTTTGGAAATAAACCATTTGAAATGCCATATGAACTGAAAAAATCCTATTTCTCCATGTGAAAAGGAATTGTAAACCTTACAGAAAGTAGGATTGCCATATTCAGGAATGAAACTTCAGTCTCTTCAAAATGGAACAAATGTAAAAGAATAAACTGTATAAATAATGAAAATGAGATGCTTGTTACTCTAGAATACCTTGCTATGGCACTACAAGAATATGGCATTTGCTAAAGTTTAGTAAATTTCTATTAAGTGCAGTTAGTTTTTCAAAATTGCATCAGACTGGCCGCTTTAAAGTGCTAGTTTGCATCTGCTTTATATAGATATATGCCTAAGCATAATGTAGGTTAGGTTGCTTACCTGATGCATGTGTTTTTCTCATAACTTCTCTGTTTCCTTATCTCTGTGAGAGTAGTTGCTTGAACTTTTGCCTTCCTTGGGGAGACATCAGCAGATTAGTTTTGTAATGCTAATAACTGCTGTGGTGCTGGTTTAGGGTAAGGAGATGGTGTGCTGTGTGAGGTCAGGCATCCCTTTCATGTTGACCATCCTTTCCTTAGAAAATAGCAAGCAGGATTTTTTTCTAGGTTTTGTTTGTGGGGTTTTGGGGGTTTTTTTGGGGTTTTTTTTGTTTGTTTTATGCTTTCAGTGAGGTGCTTTTAGCTTGTTAGTCTGAGAGAAGCTGTCCGTGGTGAGGCTTTGGTTTTGGATAGAGGGTCCTGGCATTTCAGTTGTATAGTCAGTCACAGGGATGGTGGGAGGCCAGGTTGGAGATTGACAGTGGTGGGTTGCAGGAAACTGAAATTTGTGAAGGAAACTCCCAGGTCTCTTCAGTGAAAAACATGATCTAGAAACATGACATTTAAAGGTGGGATGCCTTGTAGCTGCCCTTGAATAGATGTTTATCTTCTGTAACAGAATGTTTTCCAAGTCTCTGTGATGCAAGCAAATCCGGGGGACCTCCACTGGGCCCCTTTTGCCTGGCTAAGCTAATGCAGAACTTTGGCTTGGAGCTAGATGGTGTCAATCTGTATTGGAAAAAATTCAAATCTGAACTTCCGGAATCCCATCATGGGCAAGGCCTCACATCCTTGCCTGTGAGATGTGTCATTATTATTCTTCTCCAATTTTATATAAACTTCAAATGAACACCAGAGAGATTGTCCCTGCTTTCTGAATAGTGTAGATTTATAATACTTGTTTTGCTGGGCAGGTTGGGGAGCCCCCTGAGAAGAAAATCAAATCCTTGTAGCTGTATGTGGGACAAGGGTGCTGGCCATCCATGTCAGAATTGTGGGGAGACAGAATTATTGCAATAAGTAACTTTCAAGTGTTACTCTGTAGGCTGAAAGAACTAACCTGCTTGGGGTGAGACACTGCTAACCTTCGTTAAACTGCCTGGTTTAACTTGACTAATTTCAGAGTACATGTTAGAATAGACTTTGCATGGAAAGAATCACCTCATTCTCTTGTTTAAAGTGCTTTGCCTAGAACACTGAACTCAGGCATGATGATAGAGAGGTGATAAAGCAAATACTTGAACAAAGAAAAAATCCTGCCTAATGCAGAGATCTGTAAGCTGGTGCCAACTGTTGCCTATTAAATTCTTGTCTCACAGAACAGCCATCTTGAGGTTCTGCATTTGCAGCACTGCTAATCTGCAGAAAGAACAGCCAGTCCATTTTCAGGTGACTGAGGGAAACCTGCAGATCCTTTGTCTACTAAAGATGATAACACACGTATCTAGGTATTTGTGATTCATGTCCGGTGGACAGGCAGACTTGATTTCCATGATGTTAACGCTGATTGCTGTTTTTCTCAGGTTGTCAAGAGAGAAGGCAGTGGGACAGAGTCTCCGATGATAGGTGATAAGGTGACCGTCCATTACACAGGGTGGCTTCTTGATGGCACAAAATTTGACTCCAGTCTGGACAGAAGAGACAAATTCTCATTTGACTTGGGGAAAGGTAATGTTTTGTGTTTGGTGTTGATCAATTTTGGTAATAATTGAGATGGGATTTCCTTGTGGGGCTCCTTTGCTTTTCAGAATTGCTACTCAAACTTGTTTTCAGAGTTTATTCTCTTAGAATGGCCCTGTCAGAATGTCTTGGAGATTTTTCTGAATGAGAGACCTGTGTAGCCCCTTGAGAGGCCTGCTGAACAAAGCACTCCAGGGGAGCAAATCTGTCCTGAAATGTAGACATGAAGGATAGTTAAATAGCCAGAATATCCATTTTGTTGGTTGGGGTTTTTCTGGGGGCTGACTTCAGTTCACCAGTGCTTAATAGTGACCAGATACTGTGACAGGGTACACAGAGGCAACTGGCAGCTGTCTCATGATGAAACATACTCTTTTCCACAAAATTCTCGAGTTAACCCAAATATGAATCTTTCAACAGTGCATCTCTTGATTATCAAAATACTTTTTTTTTTTTAAATCTAAGCATCATTGTTCCAGCAAATCTTACTACTCTGTTTTGTATTCTTCCCTTGAACTTCCTTACCTTCTGCTTTTTTTAAAAAAAAAAATATCTAATTTTTTTTAAAAATAGGTAAATTAATTGTACTGCAATTTGAGATTATATTAAGTGCACATATTAATACAAGACTAATAGAAAGTCTGCTTGATGAGTCAAACGGAGCAGCAATGAGGAGAGCGTGAGTAAGACAGGGGATTTTGTTACAACTTCTCTTCCCTTTGGAAGGAATGCTACTACTTTCTTCCTCCTTTTTGTTACAAATGTGTAACTTTTAGTTACCACTGGTGCTGCTCTTTGCCAGATGATAAAGTACAAAAAGAAAAGGCTGTTGGTTTGGATTATTTTCAAAACAGGAGCAGACAATCTCTCACCCTAAGGCCTTCCTTTTGGAAGACTTTATTGTTACTTCCTCACACTTGGGACTGTGCCAAACACTTCAGCTGGTGTCTGTGTTCTGTTAGTCTATGAAAAGAGCTGTTACACCTAGAAGGAAGAAATGTTTGGGCCAAATTTGGGTCCCTGGGAAACTTCCGAATTTGATTAGGCTTGAAACTTGATGAAGTGGCACTCAATGGTGTCTTTGCAAGGAAAACTGATGTACGTAAATGAGAGTGAGCACAAGTTCTTCTGTATTTCTGCTGCTTAGCTTTTGTGTACTAAAAGTGATAATGCTCGGCTTTACCTGATCATGCTTTTTATGTGTGATTGGCATTTGACTTGTACAGGTGAGGTGATCAAAGCGTGGGACATTGCTGTGGCCACTATGAAGATTGGTGAAATCTGTCGGATTACGTGTAAACCAGAATATGCCTATGGCTCAGCTGGCAGCCCCCCAAAGATACCTCCCAATGCTACACTGATTTTTGAGGTGAGAAATGGTCACTAAAACTGTATGCTTGAAAAAATGTGTGATGCAATATCCTTTCAAAACAGGATTGTTACGTTTTCTAAGAAAAATAATATGGTCAGTTTTGGGTAGTGTGGACAGAATTTTAGTCTGCCTGTTGCTGCTCTGTAATGGCTCTTTAATGTGTTCCCTTTGAGTTTTTAAAAACACTTGAATGATCTTCAGTTGTAATTTTGCAGTTGTAAAGTGCAGGCTGCGAGAAAAGTGCAGATTATTCAGATAGACTGAAGTAGTTAAGAAAATTAAATCTTAAATCCACTTCATAATACTCAGAGTAATGATCTGTTAAATGTTGTGAGGTTTTCAACAACAGGAAGAGCAATTAATGCCCTCAATAATACTTTTTTATACTTATTTGTGTTTTCTTTACACATTAACATTATCTCTTATGAGCTGTTTCAGGGGGAAAAGTGGTAATCGGCCCATGTGAACTGCTGGAATACAATATTTGAACAGCCCTGCAATTACGAACTTTTTTGTAGAGCTGAGCATAGAGTCAGTCTTAAAGCACCATAAAACCAGTTTGGATTCAGGTTGCTGGTTCATTACCAAAGTCTCTCTCTGCTTCCAGGCTAACTGATCAACCTTGCCACCATAAGTGAAGTCCTGTGCACTCAGTCCCTGTGACAGACTCAGCAGTCTTGAGTTTGGCAGCTGGGTAACCCAGTCTGACAACTCACATGGCCAGCTGCTCTCCTGGAGATGAGCTGCATGTCTTCGTGAGCATGGAGCCAGTTATCCTTGATGTCTCTCAGCCTCACCAGGAGAGGAGAGATTTTATTTCCTACTGATCTTAAAAGTCATTTCCCCCCACATCTTCCCCCTCCTTCCCAAAAGGGGGTGGAAATAGCAGCTGTCTCCTGTGTGTTATTTCAGAAGTGAGAATGGTTGCTCAGAACGCTGAGATTTGTGTTTGATTTTTCCATGTAGGATGACATTAAAGCTGTTTCTGGAGCATACCCTGACAGTCTCAACAGGGTTTGGAGAGGATGTATTTTTCTTGCTGTGGAAACAATTCAATTTGCCAACAATTGCTTCAAAATAAATTCCACCTGAGAGAAGGCAGACTGTCTTTTTAGGTGTGATTTTTATAGTTTCTTTGCTCTAAGGCACTTAATCAATGGAATGGAATCAAATACTACAATTGGGGGCATAAGGAAAGTTTTAAAACTGATGATTGCTTTGAGATTGAATGTTATATCTGAGAAAGGTGAAAATAGCTCATGGAGTAAAGACTGAAAGTCTGTTTAGATTCTATTGGAAACAATAAGCATCTGCTAAGGATAAATTATACATAGAATCATTTAGGTTGGAAAAAACCTTCAAGGCCATCGAGACCAATCATAAATCCAATACAGTTAAGTCCATCACTAAAGCATTAACCTGAGTGCCACATCTACCTACACCTAAATACCTTCCAGGAGGGTGACTCAGCCACTTCCCTGGACAGCCTGTTCCAATGCTAATATCTGTTCTAAACCTCCCCTGGTGCACCTTGAGGCCATTTCTTCTTGTTCTTTGACTTGGAAGAAGGGACTGACCCTATCTGGCAACAGCCTCCTTTCAGGGAGCTGTAGAAAGTGAGAATGTTCTCCCCCCAAGACCCTCTTTCCCTCCAGGCTGAAAACCCCCAGCTTGATGTCCTGGGACTCGTGCTCCAGAACCTTCCCCAGCTCTGTTGCCGTTCTCTGGATGTGCTCCACCCCTCAGTGTCCTTTCTGAACTGAAAGGCCCAAAACTGAACACAGGATTTGGGCACTCACCAGTGGCCAATACAGGAGAACAATCCCTACCCTGGTCCTGCTGGCTGTACCATTGCTGATATAGGCCCGGTGCCATTGGCCTTCACATAATTGTATATTGAATTTGCTTTGCATTTGGATAGTGTATTTGCATTTCTTTTTTTTTTTTTTTTCCCATGGACTTCTGAGTAATAGGATTAAAAACATATTCTGTGTGGAAGGATTAAAAAAATACGGCTAGCAGGTAGTGTCCACTAAGGGATGGCAGCTTACTCACTTTGAGTATGTCAAAATTAATACCATTATTTCTGAAAAATAGTATCACTTAGAGCCGTTCATAAACAGCATTTTATTACATAGAAATCTGAAGTTACTCATGGCGTAGTTGTATTGGATCAAACTATACATGTTAGAGCGTTGTTTGCTTCTCTGCAAGTGATACCAGATGTAATCAGGGCTGAGCTGATGACTGAAATAAAGCTAAAAGCTCAAGGCTTTCTACTTCAGCAGCAGAGTGGGGCATTCTTAAGGGCTTAGCACTACTACAGAGGATGCATGTGGACGGCAGCAAGCAGAGAAGCTTTCATTGTCCTTTAACAAGAGGTAATACCTAACACTGGGATAAATAAAAGCATGAACCACAAGATGGGATTTGTTCCATCAGACTGCTACTGGGTCTGTCCAATGTGGACACCCAGGTTATTCACTTCCTGCCAGACTTTCTTGATGCTGCCAGTCTGGCCCCTCCGTTTTATGGGTCTGCTTTTAGATAAAAGTAGTGTTTCATTCATGAGTCTTGATATCCCCTAATGCCTCCCTGAGCAGTTATGCTGAAGGGAAGAGGGGAGAAAGAAAAGCACCAAAGCTGCCTATGATGGTTTTGTGCTTCCCTAATGAAATAGCCTGGGGCTCACTGGCTGCAAGAAGTAAGCAATGCTGGGTGTGTCCTGATTGGGGTTGTGGGTTGGAACTTAGATCCAGAAAATTTTCCCAAGTTTTATTAGGTTAAAGTAGTTTCTGGCTAGTATGACTCTCAAGCAGCTAAAGTCTCTAAGTTTTTGCTTTTTTAGTTTTACCTATGTTTACTTTTTATTACTTAACACAATATCAGCAGGGTTCTTTAGCAAGTGCTTGTCTCCATACCAAAGTTTTGTACAAGTTGCTGTATGAAAGATCCTTTAAAACTTAGATTAAGAGATTTTGTACCTGTGTCATCACACCAGCATTTCTTTATGATGTGAAATAACGCATATCCTATGACTTGGAAGTTTGTGTGGCTTTTTGTTTGGTTTTTTTTATCTGGTGGTGGTTTTGTTTTTCCTTCCTCATGATTGCTTTTGCTGAGCAAAATAGATTATTGCATAGAATAGTATTGTTCAGGCTGGGGGGAAAAAAAAAAGGCAGGTACCTATATGGTCATCAGTAGGATGTTCACGAATGACTTTTTTCAGGCTGAATGAAGAGAAAGACCAGAATATTATTTTTAACTAGGCATCAATTAAAATAAAAAGTGAAAGTACTGGTGGATACTCAGTTCCTTTTGCATTCCAGTTATTGCAAGTCCAGTGTCAGGAACCTCCACAGCCTTAGCTCTGAACCTTTTTTTTAAATGAGATAGTCTAAACAATGCTGATTATAATGGCTTGCTTTTTTGTGCTTAGGAATAGTTTTCACTATTGTTTTACTCAAACATAGGATATGGCTTTATTTTCTTCATATCAGTAATGACAAATATCTTTTGTAACTAGACTGTTTTTCTATATCATTGTGATACTCTCAGTTGAAATTATGATTTACATTTATTTGGGAGGGCATGTAAAGATTCAGACATTTAGTCTGGATACTTCTCTCCTACTAGAGCACTTGCTCTTAAAAATCCTAAACAATTTGTTGCAGCAGTGACTTTCAAGTTTCAAAGATCTCTGGACAACAAGTCCTGTGAGTTACTAAATTGGTCTAATGAGAATAAATGCAAGGCTTTTCTTCCCTCCACAGATAGAACTTTTTGAGTTCAAAGGGGAGGACCTCACTGATGAAGAAGATGGTGGCATCATCCGAAGAATCCGTAAAAAAGGGGAGGGCTACTCCAGGCCCAATGAGGATGCACTTGTAGAGAGTAAGTGAATGGATTTGCCATGTGGGATGGCAAAACATTTTCACAATCTGCAACTGCATGTCCTGAGGGAGAGGAATAAGTGGCTTCTCTTTTCTGTACCAAGTAACTTACAGTAATTTTACGATTATAAGCCGCACCATTTTCACTAAAATTTTGGTCTGACCCCGAAGTGCGGCTTATAATCAGGTGCGGCTTATATACGGACAAAGAACGAAAAGTTACTGGTTTAGTTTGGAGGACAGGTGTCTGCTGAGAAAGGCAGGAGCTTCTCTTTGAAATAGAGAATGTAAACCCCCTCCCTCCAAATTATTAGAATTCTGAAATCAAGGGGCTTTCAGGCAAAGATATGGGAATTAGGAATAACCGTTCTTTTCTAGGGAAATTAAAATAGAAATACAGTACTACAAAGAAACAAACTCCAAACCTGACAAAGTCAGAGTACAACCTGACACCCTGTCAGGCAGGGTGTTGGCAGCAGTCCCCTTGCAGTGACAGATGTGATTCAGTTGAAGCAGTGGTCCTGGAGAAGGCGGAGTTTCCCTCTGAAGGTCCAGTGGTGATGTGGAGAAATCCAGTTTTCCTCTGGAGTCCAGTGGAGAAAGGGTCTCCTTTAGTGTCCCAAAATCTCTGTTTTTATCTTGGTAAGAAATGTTGGGCTCTTCCCCTTGGCTGGAGCAACTTCCAATGGGATGCAGTAATTTTATCAGTCACACAGTGGGACTCAATGGCCATTAGCAGAAAATGACTCACTGAAGGAAGGATGGGTTGTGAAAAGATAAAGAACAATACCCTACCTGGTTTCAATGGATGGCCCATTAGCAGAATTTCTCCCATTGAGATAAGGATCACTGCCCCCACCCTCAACAGATAGTGATAGAATAGATACCTTTTATCACACTCTGTATTGTAACGTGCGGCTTATAATCAGGTGCGGCTTATGTATGGACAAAGAATGAAAAGTTGCCGACACCTGGAAGTGCGGCTTATACTCAGTGCGGCTTGTAATCGTGAAATTACTGTAACAACCTAGAGTAAGCTTTCCTTCTTCTGTTTCTAGCAAGGTTTACATTTTCCAGCAGCAACTGTGTTTTCTGGTGATACTGAATCTGTTGAAGTGCTCATCTAATCACAAAAGGTGATTCAATCTCATAAAGTATTTCCGTGTGCTGAGGAACAAGAGGGGAAGTCATTAAGGCACTTGTCAGAGTGGAAAAAACATACACTTAAATAAAAAAAAAGGGGTTGTTAAATTGAACAGCAGAAATTCGGTTTGCTGCTAGTAGCTGCCATGCCATAGGTAGCTGCTAAAAGAGAAAAGACTGTTTAGAATGAGGCTTTGGCACTTGGTCTGTGCTGCTTGCCTGTATAGAACTCCCTGTGCATTACCTGCTCACTGCCATACACAGACACCTTCTGATTTCTCTCTCTTGTTCTGGTTTCTGTTACCAGTCCAGTTTGAAGGCCGACACAGAGATCGTGTTTTTGACAAGCGGGAATTGCGGTTTGAGATTGGAGAAGGTGAAAACTTCGACATTCCTCATGGTCTGGAGAAAGCAATTCAAAAAATGGAAAAATCAGAGGAATCTGTGTTCTATCTCAAACCCAGGTATGCTGTTTCTGTCTTTGGTAATGAAAGGGCTTATACTGATCATCTGGCAAGAAAGAAATGTTTTATTATAGTGCCATTCAGCTTTTTTTCAGTGCTTTGGCAAAAACTTGGATCGGCCCCAAAAAGTGATGTACGAGACGTATCAAGCTAAGACTGCTTTGCCACTTCATAGTGAAGCAGTAGTAGTCCAGAAAAAAATTTACATAAGTCTCTGTAGTGTTGACCTCTGAATATTTAAAAAAAATTCTGTTGCTCTCTAACTTAGATTTTTGTGATCTCTGTTCATGACTGCTTACTGTAAAACAGTGCACATGTAGACTTGAATATAGGCAGAATTTTCTCTTCACAGTTAGAAGACATCTGAAACAAGTGGAGTTGCACCTATTGTTTTCATCAGACTTTAATTTATTTCAACTTTTATTGATTTTTTTTTAACTGTAACTGAGCCTGATGGGAGCAGAAAAGGAAAGCAATCTGATTTAGAGGGTTTTCCTGATAATATGCAGCTTCCTGCTGGAGTTGTATTGCAGTACCTTTCTGTAAGCATTTCCTGTTCATCACCTGGTTAGCAGTGTGTTAAGTGTACAACTGCTCACTTAATCTTGGTATTTATTGTCTTTGCTTTTCTAAGAATAGAACTAAAAAGGTGCTCTGAAGGCAACACTCAGTTTCAGACCATGAATATTAAATATTACAGGTGTAATTTGAAAGTCGGTTGTTTTGGTTTGGCTTATTTTTTTGGTGAGGGGATTACTTTTTTTTCCCTAAAGTAAACTAAAAAACTAATAAAATTATAGGAACTGCTAAAAGATTAATGAAGTCAACACTAGGTTTCTCCTACTTTCTTCTACCTTGTACTTGCTAATTTTAGAATTGTACCTAGAATTCTTCAAGCCCTTGTCTTGTAATAATAGTTTATGCACATCCCAAATTTGCATGGGTTTTTTTCTGCATCTTCCTATGCAGCAAATATAACTGGATGGATAGTTTTGAACTCTTATTTATAATTTTTGTTTCTCCCTTCCCACCCTGTTTTACAGCTATGGTTTTGGAAGTGCTGGGAATGAGAAATTTAAGATCCCTCCCGATGCAGAGCTGCAGTATGAAGTGAAACTCAAAAGCTTTGAAAAGGTGAGAACAAGAGATGAAATCCCAAAGAGGTCTGGGGGTGGGGGGAAAAGTGGGAGTGCAGCTTTAACAGTGACAATGAAATCCTTGAATGGTGATGTGAAACAGGGAGGCCACTGTTGCTAGAGAGGATGGTGACATGCTGGGAGCTCTTGGCTGAAATGATCCTTATTCTTCCTGTATCCCTGTCTGTTGCCATATCTCATGCTCTAGGCTGGTTTCCATTAGCAGTGCAAAGCCCTGCTTTGCCAGACTTATCTCAACCCTACTGTTAGTGGGAAACAACATAGCTACTTGATTCCCCTAGAAGTTGTATTGAAGTTGACTGGAATTGTTCCTCTTTGGGTAGGCTAAGGAGTCCTGGGAAATGAACACAGATGAGAAGTTGGAACAGAGCTGCATTGTGAAGGAGAGAGGCACTCAGTACTTCAAGGTAAGTTACAGTCCCCAAGTAGTAATAGCATTTTTTTAGTCCCTGTCATGAGTTGATAATGATGTGTACAGCTTTTGTCATTTCTGAATGATGTTCATGGTATTCTGTGAGGGGAATGTATCAAAAAAAAAAGAAAAAGTTCAGTTGGATTATCCAAAGAACTAACTCTGCAGGGAGCTCTCTGTTAGAGCTGTTTGCTCTATCTGCAGATAACACTGCGAGGTGTACAGTATTTCAGTTCCTGCTGTGGGACAGTGCTATGAATGAACAACATTCATTTGGGTAGAGATGTGTGGAAAAGTTGTTTAAGGCAATTTGACCAACTAAAGGAAGAGTTTCCTATCATCTTTGTGTTGCATTTTGAGAATGCTCCATCTTCCCTTATTTTTGCGTTAAAAGTTGAATATAAAGGTAGGTGTTCGGTTAAGTATCAATGCTGGCATATACCCCTAGCTCTAGTGGGAAACCAGTTAAGTATTCCTAAAGATTTTCTGATCCTGGGCAGGAATGCCTCTGAGAAGTAGTGTATTTTTGATGAAGAAGTTACTTTTTGATGAAATGGGGTTTTTAGACCTATTGCTCAAGGCAGGCACAAGAGATGAGAGGGAGGTAAAAGTTACTGGGATGAGCTGTGTGATAATTGAACTGCCTTGTTTACAGGAGGGGAAATACAAGCGGGCAGCATTACAGTATAAGAAGATTGTGTCATGGCTGGAGCACGAGTCAGGACTCTCTGAGGAGGAGGAATCAAAAGCCAAAAGCCTGAGGCTTGCTGCCCACCTTAACTTAGCTATGTGCCATCTCAAGCTAAAGGAATACTCCCAGGCTTTGGAGAACTGCAACAAGGTAGTAGGAGTTTGTTTATTCTTAAACTGCACATGTAGTCTGACAGTTTATCTCTTGCTTTAAACATTTTAGGGACAACAGGCCACATGGTGTTTGGTCTTTCTTACCAGCTGGCATTTGGGTAGTACAGAATTTTTAGTACACTAAAAATATCCAACAGATTATTTTCATAATTAGTACCTTTTGAACATCTTTTACTAGCTTGCTGCTACATTGAGAATATTCAAGTATATAGAAATAAACACTTGAGGTTATGTTGGCAGAGGTCTTTCAAAGAGGAGGATTAGTCCCTGACTAAATCTTAGACTTGCTGGTTCTCTTGTCAAACAGCCTACTATATTCATTCCTCTTTGTACTTACTTTTACTGTACTCTATTCACTTTATTTGTAAGTCCTGACAAGACTCCTAAGTCTGCATCTAAAGGAACAGTTCCTAACGATTGCTGGTGTTTGTGATTTGGTTTTGGTTTTTTTTGAATGCAGGCACTTGAATTGGATAGCAACAATGAAAAAGGCCTCTTCCGGCGTGGAGAAGCTCACTTGGCTGTCAATGACTTTGAGCTGGCCCGAGCAGATTTCCAGAAAGTGATACAACTTTATCCAAGTAACAAAGCTGCCAAAGTGCAACTGGTGACTTGTCAGCAAAAAATACGGGAGCAGCATGAGAAGGAGAAAAAGATGTATGCCAACATGTTCCAAAGGCTCGCAGACAAAGACTTAAAGGTAAGTAACATTACTCCGAAGATTACAGGAGGTGGTGTCATGTGTTAGACAAGGAACGGTGGTTTAGGTACTCAGCTTGCTTCTTATTATGGATAATTATAACAGAACACTCAAGTAGTCTCCTTTGGGGATCAGGGATGGAGCTCAAAATGCCAACAGTCAAAATTATTAAGCCATCTTGTTTGAACAGGAAAACAAGCAGTACCAACCATTGCACAGAAAGCTTTTACCAATTTTGAGTGCATTTGCAACAGACCACTGTTAATCAGAAAGCAGTTCAAGTGGTGAGATGCAAACATGACAATGATCTAGAACTGAAAAAAGCACCTATTCCTCTAGAATCTGTTGCAAAGAGCAGGCTGTTCTGGTGCCTGGAGCGCCCATCTAGTGAGAACTCGTCTGTCATACAGAGGGTGCTGAGCACCATCTTGCTTTTCACAGAGACATTAGGATGTGGTTGATGGTTTCCATTACAAATGTCACAGATAGATTATGAAGTGTCAGGAGATTCATTATTCTGCTGTATGGATGGTTTTCCTAATAAGCTTTCACTAGAATTTTAGTGAAAACTAGTTCAGTCAATAATGGCTGTATGTGAATACAAGATTGTATCAAGCTAGCAAGAAATATTCCAGGTTACTGGTGAGACTCACGTAGCCAAAGAAAATATTCTGCTTCTTTTCCTTAAATCTGCTCTAAAAGGACAAGACAGACCTGTAACTTCTCTGATAAATCTAGAATTTATATCAGACTCAAATTTCCTTAGTAACACTGGGGAGTACAGAAGCTTTTATCTTGTGAGGTTATTTTCACCTTTCCAGAATATGCATGGAGAATATAAAAAATTGTTGGATATTGGTACAGTAATTTCCTTTGGTTAACTGTGTCATTGAGTCTTTCCAGAGGCATTATGTCCTCAGATGAGTGTATCTTGACAGTTCAGCCATTTCAGACTGTCAGCTGACAATTTCCTACATGAAGTGCTTTACTCTGTCTCTTCTATTTTTGGCTAAAGCAGCCTGATGTCAACAGTCCATGCATATTGGAGCTTAAAAGAAAGTATTCTGTCCTTCTAGACATAGTGATGTAAAGGCAAAGTGTACCTTAATTCTGGTAGACTTTAATAAAAAATCTCAGAAAGATAAAGGTACAGCAACCAAACTACAATTATTCCACTTCACTGGGACATCTTCACTTTTGAAGTGGCAGGATTTAATTGCCAGCTGTCAGGCTCTGTTGTGAAGGTTCTTTTTGGCTAGGACAGCTGCTGGGAATCTGGCTTCCTCCACTAGGTGTGGGACACAGCAAGATCTGTTGAGATAGGAAGAATGGATTACTGAAACAAGCTATACTCACTAAAAGTGCAAAAGCCTTTGAGCCTTCTTCAGCTCCTAAGACAGATAATTGTTAGAGTAATATTCTTTGCAAAGGGCAGATTTGTAGTCTTTGCACTGCAGACTGGGATATTGAACGAACATGCCACTTAGTCCAAATTTCCCTATCTGCTTGGGATAGAATCAGTTTAAAGTTGTAGAATCCTTTCGGTTGGACTCCAACCAAATGTAAATGAAAGGTCACTGGACACAGGATTTGAGGTGTGGCCTCACCATTGCCAAGTACAGTCCTGGTCCTGCTGTACATTACTGCTGATACAGGCCTGGATGCCACTGGTCTGGTGAATTCTTCCCAACAAGTTAGATGATCTTGGGAATGTGCAATGTGCTGGGCTTTTTTTCTCTGAGCCATCTGACCTGCCTTAAACGGATATGGTTTTATATGAAATGGGATTGATGGAACTATAAACTGTAAAGGATGCTTACTCCCTGGGCCAGTCTTGAGGTAGTTTTCTTGCAAGAAAAGCTTGTTTTCCTGTTACTGTATTTATACTCCTGCTTTAGCTCCAACAGTGTCTATTAGTAGTGGTGTAGTAGAAGTTCAAAGTTCTGGAGAAGAGAATTTGTTTACTAAAGGTCTTCCAATTGCTAAGAAGATATCTTGGACTGCAGTTCTGATATTCCTGACATAGTCTGTTAAATTCAACAGCCACTCTTGCATCAGTAGTTAATTCCATTAGTTTGAAAAGTTCACATATGCAAAGTGTGAATTTTTGAAGGTCAGAATCTTGATCACCTTATCTTAAGCCCAGGATTGTTAGCCAACAGATTTTCTGTGGAGAGAAGAATTAGCTCTTGTGTGCTTTATGGAATGCTTCTAAGGATGAAAAATTGATCTTTGATGCATGAATGTTATTTTAAATGTGGTTTTGTGTTGCGGCCAAATTGGTGTAAGATTTTAAGGATTCTACCCCTTTCCCTCCCTATTCTCCTCTCCCAGCATTGCATGCTTAAGACTTTGCTTGGTTTTGTCTGGTTCTCATCTAAGATCATCAGGAAACAAATGGCTCAAGATGTGGGGCTGATGGGTGGAATAGCAATTTCATTGCACTAGATTTTGAGATGAGCAGGCCAAGACATTTTTACCTCCCCTTACTATGCTAGTTTGGACTAGTTGTCCAAGGAAGATACTTCTTCTTATGCTAAGTGCAAGTGTGCCTTGTACAAGTTGGGTTGGGGTAGACCATGGGAATGACTGGAAATTAGTGACATTGATATTGAAGCAGGGCAAAAGCAGTTCCTGCAGAAGCTTCGTAAATGCATTTCAGTTAAAAGACTTCTAAGAAATTGTTGTGTGGCAAGTGGGAGCATGCCACATTAAGAATCTTAACCACCTAATACCAGTATTATATTTCGGCCTCCTTTACACTGCTTCTGGTTTCTTAGATGCATGAAAATTTTTGGCTTCTCTTGGCTGAAGATCCTAATATCTTAATTCAGTCTGGCAGTGTGGATAAGCTTTCCAAATAATAAGACTCAAACAATGCTTGTACTAGCAATGTTGTACAACATATTAATATATTTTCTTTGTCTCTCTATTTAGTCGTCTGCCACTCTTCAGACAAGCCACACTGAAGATGCAGAAATGAAAGATGCGCAGAATGGAGTTGAAGATAAATCAGAAGTTGAAGCAGAAGCATAAAAATTCCCCTATTCCATTAGTTTTGTAAATGAAAGAATTTCCAGTGAATTAGACCTTTATTTTTCTACCTGGTTGGATTGTGGCTTCAAGGGAGCAGAGGCTGAAGCCACCATGCCACAGTCAGTTACAGCTTTATGTGGCTGTTCAAGCAGCTGAGTGGCAGCATAAATCTGGTTTAATCCTAGTGACTTTATTTATTCATTCAGCCTCTGTTACTGTTTGGGTTCTGTCTGGATTTACTCCGCTTGGTTTATTTGCATTTTCATAGAATCATAGAATGGCTTGAGTTGGAAGGGACCTCAGAGATCTAGTTCCAACCCCCCTGCTATGGACAGGGACACCCTTCACTTGACCAGGTTGCTCAAAGCTCCATCCAGCCTGGACTTGGACAATTCCAGGGATGGAGCATCTACAGCTTCTTCTGGGCAACCTGTTCTAGTGACTCACCACCCTCAGAGTAAAGAATTTCATCCTAATACCTACAGTAATTTCACAATTATAAGCCGCACCATTTTGACTAAAATTTTGCTCCCAAACCGGAAGTGCAGCCTACATTCAGGAGCGGCTTATATATGAACAAATTTTGGAAATTTCCCAACCTGGAAGTCCAAGCCAGCGGCAGCCCCGAGCTGGAGCCTGCCTGGCCCCACTCCCTGGCGGCCGCTCCTAGCAGGGCCAAGCCAGTAAACCCCGTGATCCCACGATTCTGTTACTAATTGGCAACTTCGTGAAAGTTGCACGCGGGTCCTCACTGCAAACGAAAGTGCGGCTAATAATCTGGTGTGGCGTATTTATGGACAAAAAACAAAATGTTGCTGACACCCGGACTTGCGGCTTATAATCAAGTGCGGCTTGTGATCATGAAATTACCATAATCTTAACCTGCCCTCTTTCAGTTTGAAGCCATACCCCCTTTGCTGTCACTACTTACCCTTGTAAATAGTTTCCATGTTTCTTGTAGGCTCCCTTTAAGGTACTGGAACACCACAGTCACCCCAAAGCCTTCTTTTTTCCACGCTGAACAATCCCAGTTCTCTCAGCCTTGTCTCATAAGGAGAGGTGCTTCAACCCTCTAATCATCTTGGTGGGCCTCCTCTGGACTTGGTCCAAAAAGTTGATGTTCTTCCTGTGCTGGGGACCCCAAAGGTGGATGCAGATGGGGTCTCACCAGAGTAGAGGGTCAAAATCCCCTCCCTCCTTCCCCTGCTGCCCACACTGCTTTGGATGCAGCCCAGTTTGCAATTGGCCTTCTGGGCTGTGAGCACACATTGCCAGCTCATGTCCAGCCTCTCATCCAGAAGCACTCCCAAATCCTTCTTGGCAGGGCTGCTCTGGATCTGTTAATCTTCCAGCCTTTATTGATACTAGGGGTTGCCCTAACCCAGGTGCACTTGGCCTTACTAAAGCCTCATGAGTTTCCCGTGGGCCCACTTCTCAGGCTTGTCCAGTGGCATCCTGTTCTTCAGGTGTGTCAAGGGTACTGCTCAGCTTGGTGTGACCTGCAGATTTGCTGAGGATGCACTCTTCCCCTTCATGCATGTCATTAATGAAGATGACAGTAACACTGGTCCCAGTATGGACCCCTGAGGGACACCACCTGTCACTGGTGTCCATTGGGACGCTGAGCTGTTGACCACTAGCCTGTAGATGTGACCATCCAACCAATTTCTTTTCCATTCAACAGTCCACCCATTGAATCCATCTCTGCAATTTAGAGATGTTGTGGGGAACTGTGTCTAATAGACGCAGAAAACTACAAAAATGGAGGTAAATGAACCTGTAGCCCTTCCCTTGTCCACTGGTGGAGTCACTCCATCATTGAAGGCCACTAGGTTGCTGAGATGGGACCTGCCCTTGGTGAAGCTGTGTTGGCTGTCCCAAGTCACCTCCCTGTCCTCCACGTGCCTTAGCATAGCATCTAGGAGGATCTGTTTCATGATCTTCCCAGGCACAGAGCTGGGGCTGGCAGGTCGGTAGTCCCTGTTTTGTCATTGGTGTTTCTTCTTTCTGGTTCCAGCTTTAATCCCAGGTTCTGCTTTCTAAATTTATTTCCTCAATTTGCTTCAAGTAATCAGCTTTTTCCAGGAGTCCTCATGCAAGACTTAAGAACAAATTGGCGCTCCCAGTTCTTCTGCTTTGAGATTGCCCTCTTTCCCCCTGTTCAGTAGGGTGTCCCTTCCATTAAGTATTGTAACCTTTCTTCTATGCGTCCTCTTTGCAAATTGCTGAAGGTGAAGACTGTGAAGTCGCAGCTTAAGTAATAAAGCTCCAATTAAACTCAAGAAAACTTACTTTTTCGTGGGTTTTTATTGGAATTTGCACAGAATTGAAAGAATTTACTTTGGTCATTCAGTGTTCTTGTGTCCACATAGCCAGTGTCCTGATTATTTTTCTTTGTTGTTTGTTTGTTACCATAGAAAATTCCATATTAATTACCATAGAAAATTGATACAGTATTTACCTATACATTTGCAAAAGGGAAAAATTACTGGAAATTGTGCAAAACGCAAGTCTGTAACCTATGCATAGAGCTTCTATGTTCATATTGCTCCCTTCCTCTTCACCCACTACATTGTAAAACTGGACCAGAGGGGAAAAAAAAATATATATACACCTGAAAGTGACTAGCTTTGAAGTGAAAGTAAGTGATAATGGCTTACATATTGCAAATACTTCTAACGAACTACAAACTCCTGAGTGATTCCAGTGTCTGCTTACCCAGATCTCACAAGAAAGCTATTACTCAGTATTCTGCTTCTTTCTACTGTTTGTGTGTCTTGTTTGGGGGTGGGTGTGCTTTTGAATTTTGTGGGGACTTTTGGTTAGGGTGGACTTTTTTGTTTGTCTGAAGGCATGGAACATAGTACTCAAATTCAGCTGTTGTTTATCTTATCACGTGGTGTTAAATTCAGCATTTCCAATGTCCTGTTCTGAGGCAGGGGCAGAAGGGACATTTTTTTTGCCTTCTTTGCAGAAGAAAGGTAGAAAATCTGTTCCTCTCAAATCTAATAAATGGACTTTTTTTTATGGTGAGAAAGATGTCTTTGCATGGCATGCCAGGGGCTGGAATTTGTGTGTATATTGCAGAGAGTAGCCCTGTTTTAACATGTAATACACCGTGAATTTCTGGTCTCCTTTGCTGAAACAGAAGTACTGTGTAAGCGCTTAACTCATGGGGGCTGGGGGAGTGCCTGTACGTGTCATGCAGCAGTGCCAGCCCAGCTCGGGCCCTGGAACTGTCCCCAAGTGGTGCAAGGGCTGCTTGGAGTGCTGCCCTGCCCCTGGGCCCCAGGAACCGAATTCAGTGCCTGCTGATGGGTTGGAGCTTGGTCAGAGAGCTGGGAGCTGCAGTGCTCTGAATCTCCTGGGGTTCGGGGGATAGGAGAGAGGCAGGAGAGGTGCTTGGAAGGTCACTTCGCTCAATGAAATGCTGATTTCATATGCCTAATAAAGGCTTAGGGTTGCCAGCTAGTGGGGTGATTTTCATGAGCTCTGACCATAGTAACAGTCCCGTGTGTATGAAAAACTTGTACCAAAGCACTACCCCTCTTGAGGGAAACAACACTGTGAATGTCAGCTGGGGTTAGCAGAAAAAAATTATGACTTAGAAAAACAGTTAAGGGGGGACAGGAATGCCAAACCAGAGTACTTATTCTTCAGCAAGTTAACACCTTGATTTGTTGCTAATTATTCCTGGAAATACAAGCCTCTGTGGTTGAAACTGTTTTGCTGCTAAAGCATAGGGCCAAGTCCTAATGTTAAATTTCTAATTGTTGAACAGCAGTGTTCAAAAATGTTCCACAGGCACGATAGTTGCACGTGTTTCTGAAAGCAAAAAAGTGATGATTTCTGTGGCACATCTAAAAAAATCTAGTCAATGGTGCATCTGTTGTTAAGTGTGAGCAGTCTTGAAAGTACCACTGTGCCCTTGTTGTTACTACGAAACTATGAAATGTTTGAGAATGTAAATCTATTAAGGACACTAAAACATGCCCTGTTCAGGCAGCGTGTTCCGTGCTGTCTGTAAAAGTGGGTCTGGCTGCCGGCAGAAGGTGGCATACTGGTGTTTGTAAGTGAGGTCATGCATGTAAACTTCAACTATAAACTTGGTTATGTATGTCCTTATAGAAGAAAAAAACAATGCTTAAAATAAACAGTAACAGTACTGACTTTGTAAACCACAGCCGTCTGTCTCTGCGTGTATAAATCCTCGAGGCGCGCGGTGTTTTTGCGGGCCCGGCCCTGGGCAGCGGGCGAGCCCTGCCGCGGCCCCGCCCCTGCTCCCGCCATTCCCGGCGCGCACGCGCTGCGGAGCCTCCCTGGGCGCCGGGCCGGGATGCGCTCCGTCAGCTACGTGCAGTGCGTGGCGCTGGACTTCGCCGGCAGCCTCTTCCCGCACGCCATCTGCCTGGGGGACGCCGACAACGACACGGTCCGAGCCCGGAGACCGGGCTGGGGCGGGCGGGACCCGGCCGGGGGTGCCCGCGGGGCCGGAATGGGGCTGAGGGGAAGCAGCGAGCGGCTGGGGCGGCCCCAGGGCGGGTGCGGCCGGAGGAGCTGGCGGGGCTTCCAGCCCTGGGGACACAGCCCCGCCTGAGCAGTGTGAGGGACGCGGGGATTTGGTCAGAACCCCCCAGGAGTCCCCCTGCAAAGGCAATGATTGCTGGGCTACCCGAGCTGGTCACCTTTGGTGTGGCCTGGGTGGTGCAGAGCCGGAGGGGAGCTTAGCTTCTCCTCAGTCGACGCTCTCTGTCGCAGTGGTGGGGATGAAGTGGTGCTTTGCTGGGCGCAGCAGGTCACAAACAGGGTCGAGCCACGTCTCGGCGTCTCTTGACCCGTGTGATGGATGGGTGTGCATTGGGAGTGTTGCTGTCAGCCCCTGAAATGGTTGGTTCTTATTTGTCTGTAACTAGGAAGAGGTTAGCTTAACCAGCTATATGTCAACTGTTTCTTCTCCTCAGCAGTCGAGGTTTTTTACAGCCTTATCCTGGAAGGTGCCATGGCTAGCAATGCAGTAGATGATTATAGGGATTTCCCCATAAAAAGTTGTTTTTAGGGTAAGGTGTGCAGGGAATTATGGAATGCACACCATTTAAATACATAGAGGCATGATGCAGGAAATGGGATAATGAGAGTAGGCTCATCCTCATGGGTGGTTGGTGATTTTTAGAAATCTTCTTTAAAGGAATAATCACCATTCTGAAATCCTTTTACCCCTTCAGCAGTGATACTGAGCATCCTGTGTAAATCTGTTGTAAGTGTTCTTGCACTCTCTTCCTGGATGGTTATATTTTTGTCATTACCATCATCTTCCTTAGGTGATTCAAGTCAATCTAGATTGAAGGATGGAAGATGGAGTAATGATGATGGTTTTAGCATCCAAGCAGGATGTTAGAACAGTGTCACAACTCTGAAACAATGAGTGGAGGAGCAGTGGATAATGGGATGTTGCTCTAAGGAGCCATTCTCCAATCTCTTTTATCTGCAAGAATAAAATTAGGGCTTTTCTATTTTCTCAGACCTTCCATTTTGAGTCAAGATTGTCTCTTAACTAATTTTATTTTGCTGCTTCTTCCCACAGAGTGTTTTTTAGATATGAATTCTGAAATTTTTGCTGTTGAAGGAATACTGCTTACAATGTAATTGTGGATTTCTTCCTACTAATCCAGTTTTCTTGTACAGCTGAATGAACTCGTGGTAGGAGACACCAATGGAAAGCTCTTTGTTTACAAGAATGATGATAGCAAGCCCTGGGCTGTGCGATCTTGCCAAGGAATGGTCAGTTCTTGACAAAATTTTTAAATGGTTGGGCCTGTTGGTATATGTGCAGCTAGCTATCCTTGTCCTTTGCCTAGGAATATGTAGGCTAGGGAGGTGTGGCAGCCAGAACTGATTCTGATGTTTCTTGTGTGATTATTCAAGACCCTGCTTTTGCCTACAGCCCCATGGGCTGGAAGCGATGAGCAAATTGATGGATAAACACAGAAACTGTGCTTTTGTCCCAGCTTTACCCTGCTGTGTGCATTCTGGGTTTTGCCCCAGGGCTCTGGCTGTTGTGTTTCTGTCCCTTAACTCTGCTCTCCTTGTCCTTCTAAAGGCTGTTTGGAGTTCAAGAGATTCTTTATGGGGGGAGAGGGGGTAGGTCAGAGGTTTATCCCAGGGTGTTGCTTTGGGTTGCCTTTTCTCATGGACGGCTTTTTCTTTTGCAGCTCACATGTGTCCGTGTGGGAGATGTGTGCAATAAAGGAAAGGTGAGACGAGCCAAACTCCTCCCAGCTTTTTCTGTAGAGCATGTGGGAGGTGTTCAAAAGATTAGGGTCATGTCATGTGCTGAGTGTGGAGGAGGACAGATTGCAGGTTCTGTATCTCCAGGATCTGCCTTTGCTCATAGAGTTTTACCACTACTGTTTTTAAACTGTTCCTCTGTTTATCTGTAACTGGTGTTTTTCTGTAAGTCTTATGTGGGTTTAGAGAGCAAGGAAATCCATCCTATCTTCAGACAGCACTTTTGATTTCCATATGCCCTTGTGAGAGCACCAAAAGGCTTTGGTAATTTGAGCGTTGCTCCTTTTGCTCAGTAGCTTTTGCCTTTCTTGGGCCAATGTCTGCTGTGAGCCATGGTCCTTCTGCCACTTGGCTGTGTGCATTTAAGGTCATCTAAACAAGACTGAGACATGGAATAGTCTGGACTCCCGAGCAAATTCCACTGGGTCTACTATGACTCCTTTTGTTGGATTGCTCTTTCTGGGGGTTAAGCCAGGACCAATGAGTCCAAAGGTCCCAGTTCAGGCACCCTGCCTGAAATACTGTAGCTGTGTTTCCTCTAGTGGGGAACAGAGCTGATGCAGGCATTGAGAAAGCCACACATTGTTTGAGGATTGCACACATACCAGTTTGATACTGTAGTCTGACAAAGATGAACAAGAAGTTTGGACCCTGCTAATATGCTATTAGAAGTTTGTGTGCTGGCCAAAAACCTGTTCTCTCTGTAGCAGTCATTGATCTTGATCAATCTACTTTGGTGTTCTCCTTTGCCCTGCTGTGGGACAGCTTCTACACTTTCTAAAAGAGGAAGAATCAACAGGTTTTTTTCTTCCCTCACAGAATTTCGTGGTGGCGGTGAGTGCAGAAGGCTGGTTTCATCTTTTTGACCTGACTTCTCTGAACTCAAAACACCCAGATGCTTCAGGCCACCATGAGTTGGCAGGGGCAGAAGAGCAGAAGCCAGTGTTCAAGCAGCACATTCCTGCCAACACCAAGGTCATGCTCATCAATGACATTGGTGAGCCACAGAGCTGGTGTGGGAATGCAGGGTGAAGGAGTTTGTGTGTGAGGCAGTGGGGAGAGAAGGTCGGGGGGGAACCTGCAGAAGGAAATTACTGTCTTGCTGAAACATGCTCCAACAAACCACAGCCAAGTCATGGAAGGGAGGAAAAAAAGAACTTTAGGAATTTTTCTGAAGTGCAAGCTTTCATTACATGGTTGGGATCCTCAGGGATGCTAACTGTAGAAACCAGCAGAATGGTTTCTGCATGTTTGGGGTCTTGGGGCTTGAGAGAGTCCATCTGTCTTTCTCGCTTACCTGCAGATGGCGATGGGAAGTGTGAGTTGGTTGTGGGTTACACTGACAGGGTGGTCCGTGCCTTCCGCTGGGAGGACTCGTCGGAGAATTCAGACCATGTGTCTGGGCAGTTGATCCTGTTGAAGAAATGGCTTCTAGAAGGTCAGGTAAGGAAAAAGTATGTTCAGAGCAGTACTTGTCATACAGTCTTCAAGAGGTGGCTTTTTCGAGAGAAGAAGCACAGAACCTCAGTCCTATGAACAAAACAATTGTCATGTTGATGGCTTAAGAGGAGATTTGCCCAGTGATTTTTCTGTCCAGCTGGTAGGTTGGTCTGAGAAGCAGTTGCTCTTACCTGATGGGAGAGCATTAGTGTGAAGTACTAGTGTTATTTTCAAGTAGCTTTTGGTAGGGAACTAACCTTTTACTGAACGTGGACATTTTGCTTCCAGCTGAATTTATTCAGCTGCTGCTCAGCTCTATCAGAAGATTTGCCATATTTGAATTTAGTCGCAGGGAGCACCGTAAACCCTTTGGAGTTCTTGACTCTGTCTATATTTTTCCTCTGCCACTGTAGGTGGACAGCCTCTCTGTGAACCCAGGCCCTGATGGCTCACCAGAGCTGATGGTGTCACAGCCAGGCTGTGGCTATGCCGTCCTGCTGTGCACCTGGGACACAGAGCAGCGGGATGCAGCCACGGGAAGGGACGGATCTGGCCCGAGCAGGTGAGGGTGTTCCTGCAGGGGTACACAAGCATATGCCACTGTGGATGCCTGTTACAAGGGGTGCCACCACTTCACTGTTGTGAAGCAGGGGGTGCTGTCACTCTCCTTGCTTCAGTGACCTTCTGTGCTGCTGGCACTTGATCACTTACGTCTGCCTGCACCCAAGCTTCCACGAACACTCTTCATGTCTCTATCACAAAGATAAATACTGCTGCTTTCCTTGTATCCCACTCTTCTGGAATTGGGCGAGGAGAGTGGCAAAACCAGCTCCCCGAGGGTTCCTCACTACTGGGAGCTAAGGTAGGGAAATGAGCCACCTAGATTTCCAGAGAAAGGTCATCAGATTGCAGGGTAACAGCTGAGAGACTGGGCCAAATCAAATACATGAAATACAGGATAAAACTGGGCTCATTCACTAATTTTCTGCAGGTGGGGCAATTAGAAATTTTCCTAATGAGACCGCTGGCAGCCAGTGCTGTAAATCACAACCACAGCAACCAGGATGAGCAGTCAGGTGCTTGTTACTGTCTTGGTGCTGGAAGGACCCTGGTGGGGATTTCAAGGCAGGCATAAAAACCTGCAGCAGGAGGGGACCTAGGCAAGTCTCCCTGATGTCTTAGAGAACTCAGTGGAATGGTACCCTGTTAGCCAGAAGCCAGGCCCAGATGTGGTCTCTCACCAGCTTGTTCAGTCTGGGCAGATACTTTGTGAGAGAAAAGCAGCCAGGCTTATGTAAGTAATAATAAAAATTATCCTTTTTTTCCTTCATTGGAATACAGGCTTTACTGATTTTTTTTTGAGCACTTTTTTTTTTTTAATGCATCTAATCGTTCTGGGTTTGTGTTTTTAAAAATTGGCACATTTCTTTAATACCTGGGATAGCATACGTTGTCTTCTTTACCATTAAATGGTTCAACCTGTTCACAAACTCTGTCTGGATTCGTAAAGCTTTGGAGTACACTGCTCCTTAAATTGTTCTGAGACAGTCCCAGGTGTGGTTCCCTAACTTTTCCGTGTTGTCTTTCTCTTTTTCCCTAGTGAGGCCCCTGTTCGAGATGTGATTCTACACCAAACATCTGGACGGATTCACAACAAGAATGTGTCCACTCATCTGATTGGTAGCATTGCCCGAGGTGAGAGATCAGCAGCTTGGGGTCTCCAGCCCAGCAGTTGCCTCTGGTGGTTTTTTAGTACATCAGTCCAGAATGAAATCAGATTTCCTATGGTAGAAAAATAACTGTGAGAGGCAGCTGCAAGAACACAGAGATCTCGGCTTCTCTTAGCCAGCTCCTAAAGACACGCAGTTGGATATTTGCATGTGAGCTTTTTATAGCCTTTGTCCTTCCCTAGGTAGCCTTTATCCTTCACTCAGCAAAAGAGTTTTTCTGCAGCCTCTGCTGACCTTCATCTAGTCAGTTTGGCTGCCATGCTGTGCTTCTGCAGATGTTCTTGATCCTTGCTTCTGCATGTCTGCAGCTTATGCCTCCATCTTATTCCCTAGATGCATCTCTTCCTTCTCACAACCTCATCTTTGTTCTTGCTTTTCAGCATTTGAATCTCAGTTCCTGGTGGCTCTGTGCTATTCCTCCTTCTCCTGTGCAGCCCCAACCTCTCCAGAGCTGCTTCCATATTTCATCTATGTTGTTGTCCTCTGTCTTCTTCCACTGGATTGTGTTCAGGTCTTGCATCTAAAATCTGCACAGCAGCCAGCTTCTCTCAGCCCTGACACACTGCTCTTGTGTCCAACTTTCCTTGCACACTGCCATTGCATCCCTCCTGTAACTCCTTGTGCTTTGACCTGTGTCTAGTGCACCTGCTCACCCCTCCTTTGATACCTATGGAGAATAAGCTTTCACTCTCCCTTGGAATATGTGGGCATAACAGAATGCAGAAAACTCCAAGTAGAGATTACTTTCTCTTGCATTTGCTGTGCCCAAGTATTGCCTCCTGCAGTGCTGCCTGAGAATGATTCAGCCTGTCCAATGTAATTAGAGCTTTTAGACTAGAGCAATCCACCCTCTTCCCATTCCTCAGAGGGCCTCTCCTGCCCAGTTCCTAAGCTTGTCATGTTTTCAGCATCTCTGATGCTGCTGTAAGCAACATGGTCAACAGAGTATGAAATCAATTATTTCACTGCATATGAAGCCTTGCATCTATTGAGAGATGTCTGTGAAAAATGAAGGCACACAGAATAAGGGATGAAGAGCAGGCTGGGAAAAATCCCATTAATGCTGGACCATCAATAAAGAGACAGCTGAAGAGTGCCATGCTGACCAGTTTCCAAAGGGGACACAGCAGATTTCTTGGATCAGAACCTGTCTGGGTGCATGTCACTAGGGGCAGTTAAGCACCCAACCAGCTGACTTTGCTTTAGGCTGATCTGCTGAAATGGGGTGGTTTGCAGCCTGGGATTGTGCAGGGGACTGTAACTTAGAACTTTCTGTGGGCACTGGAGGTAGGCTTGTGTTGTTACTCTGGGGAAAAACTGCCTGCTTGCTTTCAGCTCTGCTGGCTTGCCCCTGACTACCAGGTTTCCTGGGTTCCTCCTCAGGGAGCAGTGCCTCTCATACATTGTCACTGAAAGAAGTAAATGCAGCTTTAGTTGAATACAGCTCCAGTCCTCTCTCTGAGAGTGTCACATTTTTAAAACTTGACCTTGCATGTCTTTTCATTTTTTAGTAGCTAGGTAGAGAGTTTACTGAAGGGCTGAAGCAACCAGGTGTTCAGGGGACTCTCCTTTTCAGATTTAATTAGTGACATTTGTCAGTGCTATCCTGCACAAAGCTGGGAAAGGAAAGGAGGCAGCATGGATCAGCTTGGCTTGGATCTTTTTTATTGTTTTCAGGAGAGGGAGGGGACAGTGTTTACAAAATGGCATCAACTCCAATAATTTTCTTTTGCACCTACAGGTTCTGGTGAGAATAGTGGCTCAGGTCTCTTTGCCCTCTGTACTCTGGATGGTAAGTCCTGCCACTGTCCTGGAAAAAGACCTGTGGGGCAGCCAGGGCCTGTCACTAATTCAAAGCAGGGAACCAGGGTCTCAGTGCTTTTGATTTTTAAAAGAAAGGGAAGCTGGGCTTCAGAAACCCTTCAAGGGTCAGGCAAGAGAATTTGATTCAAAGACTCCTTCTGCTGGCATTATTGTATATTAAGGGAGGCAGTGTGAGGATAGATACTTGTTTATGTTCTACTCTCTCATGGCCAGTGCCCCCTGTCCATTACTGCCATAGTGTATCTGGATAATGGGAGCTTGGTAGGTGGGGTCAAGTGTCAAGTATGGATTTAGCAGCCAAGACCATGCCTGTTATTAGCAGCTAACTCTCAGCAATCCTGAGTGTTGAAGGAGTAGGGCCTAGCATTAACAAACATTTTCCTCCCTTTTATTGTTTTCAAGGCAGTTTTTTATTTTTTCTTTCTTTCTTCAGGAACACTGAAACTGATGGAGGGAGCAGACAAGCTGCTCTGGTCTGTTCAGGTTGATCACCAGCTCTTTGCTCTGGAAAAGCTGGATGTTACAGTGAGTATCTGAGTAAGGCTGGGAGAGATGAAGACAAAAACTCAGCATGGCTTTGTGTATATGAACTTAGGAAGGGCAGAAGGAGTATGGCTCAGCTGGAAAAGACTGGGATTATCTCAGGATGGCACAGTGTTCTGACTGTAGCAGTACATTCTGCACTCATATCAGTCTGCCCAGTTGCAAGAGTTCGAGCTGTGTCTGTCTGTTAGACCCAGCATCCATTTATCCATTCATAAATTTTTGTCTCCCAGCTGTTCTTCAATCTTATTGCAAAGCTGAATGGTTTTGCTTGCTGCTAATACCCTGATTGTCTTAAAGCTCTTACAGTACATAAGGATTGCCATATAGAAGAGAGATGAGCTCCAAGTGCAAAATATCTTGATGAGATGTTCAGAAGTGACATCTGGACATTAGTGTTGTGTCTCTGAACCAGCAAGGAAGATTCTTGGCTGTCCCTGGGAGTAGGTGATACCTGTGTAATATGCAGTCCTCTGGTTCCTGCAGGGCAATGGGCACGAGGAGGTGATTGCCTGTGCGTGGGACGGTCAGACGTACATCATTGACCACAATCGGACTGTGGCCAGATTCCAAGCAGACGAGAATGTCAGTGCCTTCTGTGCAGGTGGGAAGCTGACTGCAAAGGCAGCCTTCACAGCATTTTCCCCTCAAAACTGCTATTCACATCTAGGAATCCCATAATCCTTTGTCTGCCTGCAGTGGGAAATAATTTCCCTATGTGCATATTGCAGAAGGCCCAGCTAGTCTTTCTCTGGTGGCATCTAGGAAAAGTAAGGGTGAGAGAAGGTGATGTTGGGGTTTGCATATGGTGGCTCAGGGTTTTTTTCTTTTTGGACGTCTCTTGTCCTCCACACTGCTTTTTTACTTTGCAGACTTCTCAGCCATTTTTAAGTGGAGGTAAGGAGCCCGTGGAACCAGCCTGAGTTTTAGTCTCTGTTCAGTCCGTTCTCTCAGGCCCATAAGAAGCAGTTTGCAAATCCCCAAGCTTCATGCAGTTCAGAGACAGCTTCTTGGATTGTCTCAAAGGGACTTTGTATATCCAGGCCTGTTTCTCTGCCCCAGTTCTTGCTGTTTTCTGCTAACAGCTTTGGTACCTCATCATGAAATGCCAATTATTTGCTTTCTCTTTCATTTTGGAAGTAGTCAAATCTCCACACTTCTGCTTTCTGCAGGCCTCTATGCATGCAAAGAAGGGAGCAACAGTCCCTGCCTTGTTTATGTCAGCTTCAGCCAGAAGATCTACATCTACTGGGATGTGCAGCTGGAGAGAATGGAGTCCACCAACCTGTTGAAAATCCTGGATTGTGACCCAGAGTTTGGAAGTCTCCTGCAGGAGCTGGGTGTAGGTGAGTGCAGAAAGAGCAGAGGATGTACAGAAAGAAGGAGAGGAAGGGCTGCTGGCAGATGATGTGTTGGGAACTAGAGTATTTCTTGAGGAAGAAGCTTTAACACTGCCTGATGGGAATGCCTAACAACCAGTTTTCTTTCTTTTCCTTAGATAAAAGCGATGTTTCTGCTGTCAAAAACCTGATTCACAAAACACTCTATTTTCCTGAGAAATATCATCTCAGCAGCCCCTCGCAGGAACCTGCAGAAACAGATTCTTCTGCCCACTGCAGTGGCATCCAGGATCCCTTACAACAAGAAGGCTCACATCTTTAGTGCCAGCGCAAGCTCTTCTGCAGCTGGAATTGGGCATCTGATGAAGATGACTATTCTTTCCCTATCTTGTCAAAACTTCCAAACAGGAAAGGGTCTACAGGCTGTGAAGGGATGTTCTTGGCTGTAGGCTTGCCTGTGTGTGGTGGGTTGGTTTGCCTTTAGCTGAGGCAGCTACAAGAACAGAAAGGGCCAAGGATCCTGCACACAGGCCTTCTGTTGCCAGATTCCATATTCCTCACTAAATAAAGTGCTCCACTAGTCACTGTGAAGGAGCAGTGAGGTTACAGATGGAGAGAACAGATGAGCCAAGTCTCTGTTTTGACCTATTCTTACAAGTACTTCAGTGAATACTTGTGAGTTCTTAGCAGGATCACAGTGCAGGAATTGGAGATGGAGGAACTGAGTTAGGGTGCAGACAAGGGCCTTCTCTCCACTTAGATGTATTTAAAGTAGAGCCATGCATTGTTTGTCTTTGCTGCTGCTCTTCTGCCAAGCAGTTTCTCACAAATCACCTGTTCTGAGTAGCTGGAGACATGCACAATTTGCACTAACAAGATGTGGAGCGTTAGCAGCTCTAGCAAAACCAGCTATAGTCAAGAGTCATTGCTTGTCTCCATCTTCTTGGGCAGGGTCATCCTGGAGAAGGCTGTGACTTAACAAAGCAGCTGTGAAGTGGTCAGTAAGACCAGTCTGACTTAACTGTGTGTCTGTGGCGCTATGAGAGTTTGGCCATCCCACAAGAAAGTGGAAATGCCACTGTTGCCTCTTGTTGTGGAGAGCGTCATGCTTTGCGTCCTGCACAACTGAAAGAGGTGGCTGGAAGTGATGTTCCACTGGCTGGCATGAGAAGTCTGGTAAAGGGGAGCTCATTTGCAAAAGCCCAGGAATGAACCTTTCCACATGCTGTTGTTACTGTGCTTTTCTGTCTCGTAGCTTGTCCCTTGCCTAACTCAGCTTGTTAGGAAAGGGGCAGCAGGCTCGCCTGCTGACTGGGATCAATTATCCCCTCTCAGTTGTGTGATGTTTTATTGGACATGTGTGATGGATGGAGCTGTCCCTTTGCCCTTACAGCAGCCTGAGTCACAGCAAATACAATTCAGTGATCTGGAGCAAGTGGCAGCATTTAAAGATTGTGCAGGCAGTTGAAAACCTGCTGTGCTTTACTCTGCCAAATATCCAAGGGCAGTCCTAACTGGGAGAAAATGCTTTGTCTGGAGAAAAGGAGTGTCTTGCCCTTGGGTCGAAGCGACTGTTGTTGAAGCAGCCCTGTGCGGTAGAAGGGCAGGATCTTTACATAATAAGCCTTAGCTGTTCTTTCCAGTTTCCTTCTGTAGATTTATGTAAGCTTTTCAGAGGACAGTGCTGTAGCACTGGTAGCAGTGGAAGGTAGAGCATGGAGAGTGAAATGGTGTGACCTGCTCTCTACCTGCTAGCTTGCTTCTCAGGCCACTGTATCTTCTGACTATCTAACTGCAGTAGAAGTTTCTCTCCATTTTAATGGCCTTGTTGAGAAGCATTTTTAAATGTTCCCCTGTCATGCTTGTGTAAAACTGGACACTTCAGGCAGGACCTTTTAAGTAATAATAGGGCTTATTAGCAGTGGTGTTCAAAGCAGCAAGGCTTGAGTCTGTGAGCTGTGGAGAACTGATACCTCAGGGACCATCTACTCATGGGCTAAAGTGAGGAGTTTGTCTTGAAGCTTGTCAGGCCTAGACTACAACCTCAACAGATTGTCAGCTCTTGTGACAGAGATGTGCAGCCACCCATCCCAACGGGATTGCTTCTGGCAAATACAGCCTGGCAGGGAAACAGGATGGCCTACACTTGTAACAGAACAACTCAGTGCTGTCTGTCCATGCCAAATACAAACCTTTATTAGCAACACCAAATATAAACCTTTATTAGCAACACAAGCACAGGGGGTGTACAAATGGGTGCATATGGCTGGAACTCTTTTATGCAAAACAAACTTTGCTGTACAGGTTGAATGATTTCCAAGAAAGAAAGGTCAGTCTGGTCCACTGTTGGACTATTAATTGGTCAGAAAGAATGGGAAGGGGTTACTGAGGGAGAGATGACATTTTTCTAAGAACTATCTTTCAAAGAAAATAGGGCAAAAACATTGCAAATGTTGGGCAGCGCCATTTGTGTACCCCAACCCTCTTTTGCTGGCCTGAGGGATAACATTGCTCCGTGCTATGCAAGCCCAGGCAATGCACACTATGAAAAGTAGCATTGAGAAAATACAGACACTACAAAAACATCTGTTCCCCAAAATTTTTCAGCTCTTAAAAACCATTGGAAAGGAAAAATACTAACATTTGAGGGCTTCCCCTGACAGTTTTATACTGCGTGCAGCACATAATAACTTGCAGATCCATTTTGCTCCTGTGCTCCTTGTGCACAAAGAGAAAAGTGTCTAAAGAAGAATTAACTGAACATCTGTACTGTTCCTTGGCCAAAAGATGGCTTTCCTTACTTTTTCCTGCCTTGAACTCCTAAGTGCCAAATCTTTCTTGAACTCTGTTACTCAAGCTACTTCCACTGGCAACAGTTTTTCTGTAAAGTGCCCATCTTCTCAGGAAAGGAGCCACTTAAGGCGGAGTGATGGAGCTACATTATACTTTCTTTGTAACTAATTGTCTGTTTGTCTTTGCCAGCCAGCACAAGCCACAGAGTTGGAATTGGAAGTGATTACTTCCCACGCAGCAGAAACTTCTTGCTGTATTCTACTCTAGCAGATTGGCATAACCTGCTGGTGCTGGGAAACTTTTCAACAGGGCAGCATTTGCAGGACACCCTTTTATGTCCCAGCGCCAGCACACAGCAAGTGAGGAGTCTGACAGTATTTGCAGGCACTGGGGGCATTTGCAGAAAATGATTCATGGCTTTGGTTCTGATGCTCAATTTACTAGCAAAAAAATGAAGGGAGAGGGTTGCCTTATTTTCCTGAGACATAATAAACCATCCTGTCCATCCCTGCCCTCGTTTTTATGATCTTTCTGCCATAATTTAATTATTTCTGTAACTCTTCAGGTGTATCCTGGCATGTGCCAGTGGAGTCTCTTGAGAGGAGGATTGAATGCAAACACAGGTGTGTGGCTCAATGGTCTTCAATGCCATAGTTCACCTGCTGCTAGTGAAAGAAGGACCAATCCTCTGGGAATATGGATGGCTGCAGTTCCCACACCGTTCAAAACCAAGTGACCCCAAGCTTCTGGAAGTGGTTCTGATTATGGCTTTGGCAGAGTGCATGTTCTCAGGAAGGACAGAAGTCCTTCGCCCCGCCCCTGGGTGTATTGCACACTGTTCCAGAGATTTGCCATGGCAGTTATTTCCCTGCAGACTTTTCCACAACTGCTGTACCCACTCTATCAGAAAGCAGCCCTGATAGGAACTGACCACCAAGGTCAGAGAGATTATCCCTAAAATAAGAACATTAAATTTCTTATAATGAAGGGACAGGCCTCATCATGAGGAAGCCAGTGTTGGACACGTACAGGATCCGCCTATGTCCTGCTCTGAGCTGTTAGTTTGTACTGCTTTCTCTATGAAAGTGTTAGCATTCTTTGATCTGCAGTGAAAAAGACCTTTAGATAATTACTTAGTTCTCTTTATCCCCCAAAAGCAATAGAGATGACTGGAATTGAAAGGAAAGTGTATCTGTAAAATAGGCTTTTCCAAGAGAAACTACAATTAAGACAATCTTTAGGCTTGCCAGCCCATTCAAAAATTACTTACTGTGCTCCCCAGTGTTGGAAGACTTAAACATTACCATGTTTGTAAATGAGGGTTGGATTGGCTTCTTTGAGATGTTGTAAGTTCTATTTTACAATCACATTTTAAAGCCAAGACTTCTTTCTTTCACAATGGAGGCTGTGCTTCAGAGGTAATGACACAAAAATGCTTTGGAGAAAGAAAATTATCTTTGGGCTAGAATTCAGAATACACGTGTCTAGTGCAATAACAGCGTGTCATTTTATGCCAAGTAACTCGGGGAGATGAAAACCCACCAGGAGCTGTGTTGGTGAGGAAAGCACCTACTGCCCCTGTAGGATTAGGCAACTGTGATTTAGTGAAGTGAGGTGTCTGCCGTGGCATTGTGACCCGCAGCTCTCAGTCATATAAATGGGCTTTTTTTCTGGAAGCTCTGCCTGCAACAAAGATTGATGGGGAGGTTTAAAGATAACTGTTGGCAACAGGTTCCTCAATGTCTGGACAAAATAGACTTCTACTGAGTGGATCTGTGTGTTCAACTGACATGGAGAGGAGGAAGGTGAAGGGCGTGTCTTCTGCCCTGAAGCTGATTTCAGAGTTGAGAAAAGAACTCACATTAATTTAATGCTTTCTTGGAAACATCCTCTCTGTGACTGACAATTTATACATGCAGTTGTTTACAATAAAGAAGAAAGGCTGGCAAGATTGTGGCACAATGTGCATTAGCAATCAGGGTACAAGGCAAGTGTTAAAAGGATTCTCTAAAAACTTTCCTTTTTGAAGGAAATTTTACACTCACCAGAGTGAGCAGAAGGAAAGGAAGATGCAAAGGAGTCATTAAGCAGAGAAGAGAGGAATAGATAGGGCTGGAGATTTTCACCAGCTGTAGCACATTGATTCACAGAGGAGCCCAGACTGCTAGTGGTTAGGATATGAGGCATGTGAACCACAGAAAGGTTTCAGAAAGGCTGGGGGATGTTGTGAATGTGGGCAAAAGCAGTTATTTCAAGACAGACATGTAGGAACAGCACCTGGTGAATTCCAGCAGCAGCTAGTCTGCAGGTATTTGCAGGGCTGCAAGTGACAGGCAGTAGTCAAAACAGAATTGTCAACTCAAAGTCATGGCAGTTTTCTATCTAGTTGGATCCTATCCAACACTTGTTAAATCATTGGAAAGATTCCTGTTGGCTTCAGTCTGAAGGCTCCTCACCTACACCCTTGCCGTAGCTAGGGCCCAGCTGCAAAACTGACACCAGGCATTGCTCTCACAAGGAAGTGGCCAGGACTTACAGGTGTTGGTGGCCCTCCCCTTCCCATGCACTTGTGGGCACCAGCAAAGCCCAGCAAAAGCCCTGGGACACTGAAAGGCAGCAGGGCCCCTTGCAGGGCAAAACAATACTCAGCAAAAGCCCCAGGGCACTCTAGAGGGAAACAGGGCCCCTTGTGGGAAATGACCAAAGCCGTCAGATAGGGTTTGGTGGTTGTGGTTAGGTGTAGGTTGTGTTAGAGTTGGGGTTAGGGGTTAGGTTTTGGTATATGGTTTGGGGTTTAGAGTTAGGGGTTAGGTTTAGGCCTTGGAGTTTAGGCTTAGGGGCTGGGGTTAACTTAGTGTTTAGGGTTGGGGATTATGGTTAGGTTTTGAGATTAGTTAATGTATTTATGATTAGGTTCCTGGTTTGAGTTTAAAGTCAGGTGGTAAATGTTGGGGTTACAGTGTCAAATTTAGGGGGTTATGTTTAATGTTAAGTTTTATAGTTAGGGGATGGTGATTTGATTTAGGTGATAGAATTAACACTAAGTTTTAGAGTGTTTTAGGGGTTAAATTTAGGATTAGGATGTAGTGCCCTACATCTTAGATTTAGGGTTATCGTTGGGCTTTATTCTTTGGGTTAGGGCTAAAGTCAGCTTTTGGGTTGTGGTTTAGGGTTTTCTTTTAATGGATCATAGAAGTTAATGAGTAATAAGATTGTAATGGATATGGTATCTGTATGTATAGATTATTTGCCCTTATTCTACATTCCGCTTTCAGAGGACAATGAGAGTTGGAAACTGGATGAGTTGATGCATATAGAAACAGGTGTTTTGTCTATCACAAGCAAGATTTTGTCAGCACATAGGTACCACATAGAGTGCAGCTAGAATACAAGATGGTTTAGTACAAGCATGAGCTGTCTAGAGCCCTGGGTTTGAGAAGCCAGTCAGGCATGCAAGTGATACAAATCCAGGAGGAGTTACTGCTACTTTGGAAGACAGGCTCATTGAGTAGGCATGTTTTCCTGACTAAATGAGAGAACCGTTGGTGTCACTTGAGAGATTCATGGAAAGCAGTTCATGCAGCCAGAAATAGATGCACAAGTAGAAGAGTGGTAAAGAAGTCAAGGAACATATCAGAAGCTGCAAGATATGATGACTAACAGTAAAAATCTGATGCTCCTTGTAGGAGCAACAGATGCCAGTCATGCCAACTATCTCTGGTAAATGAGTCCCAAATCATATCACCCAGGCTTTACTCTGATGTCCTTAGCATGTGTTAAACTACAGCATACAGCTGTAGAGAAAAGAATTAATGAAGAAATAAAAGGAAAAAATGCATACACATGTTTTTTGAGAAGCACAACAGGGACAATGACCACCTTGATAAAAAAGGAGGCAAGTCAGTGGTGTTTAATCCAGGAAAATAGGCAAAATGGGGTTGTCATTTTGGGGTACCCAAAAATTACCATTTTAAGGGTAGATAAAGGTACGTTTTGCAGTTTGGATAGCGAATCAGTAGCCATTAGGCATAGAACATGCCCTGACCTAGTGCATTTTTCCTAGAGCTATTTAAGAATAGATTATGTATTTTTAATACAGCTATGCTTTAGGATGGAAATTGAAAAAAAAAAAAAAAAGAAATTAAATAAACCCAATTGTTAATGTGTTAAATCACTTTTAACATTCCAGATAAGTTCGCCGTTTTCTAACTTGAGCTGATACTACAAGTTCTCATTTTGTGCAAGAGAAGCAAAGTTGATGGGCTGTGTGATGCCAGGACTCGAGACTGATGATGTGTGTGTGTTTAATCACTGGATTTCAAGTTGAAAGAAAGGAGATGACAGAGCAGAAGACTCAGTGCTGTAATTCATTGTGGCATTTAAACTAAGTGGCAGGATCTCTGATGAAGCAGCAGAGGGAAGAGGGGTGCAGCTTTAGCAGCTGGAGTGCAGAAAGGAGTTGCCTGACCAGAAGAACAGGGTGTGCAAGTCTGGTTATAGGGTATAACACCAAGAGATGGTAAGCACTGCCATTCATACAATATAGTTTAGTGCCCAGGGATGTAGTGGCAAAGCCCAAGCCCCTGTCAGTGCTTTAGGCATCTGCACTCAACATATCTGCAAAAGATTCTGAGAACTGAGAACTCTAAAACTGTTTTTGCCACAAAGTTTTCCTAAGAAAATACTTCTGTTCTGCTCTGAGCCAGAAAAAAGCAGCAAAATCCAACTTCCCAGAGTATAGGCAAAGGGAACAGAACCCTTCCAACAAAGAAACAGGACTGGTGTACGCTGGCATTGAGGCAATGAGAAGAGAAACATTTGTGGTAATCTTTGGAGGTCTTTGGAGGAAACGCTGTTCTCCTGCCAATAGAACAACTGGAGATTGTTCACAAAGACTCTCTTGTGAACAGGGTGTATTGTAAAGTCATTAAAGGGGTAGCATAAATTTATTACAGAACCAGAAATTGGAGAGACTAGAGCCAAATAGCAGAACAAGAAGAAAATGCCCACTCGGCACATCAGGACTAGCAAGAGGGTCCACTGAAAGGAGGGATAACTCAAGTTGAGGCACTCCCAGTGTCAGCTTCCAGCACCCACTTGCCTTTTTCTCAATCCCCGTTGAATACCTCAGCCTAGAACTCAGTAAGGTTAGGGGCATGGGAGCCTCACCCTCATCTCTCTCTCGTGGCAGCAAGTCTCCAGACATGGGGAATGCAGCCAGTCACTGACCAGGCTCTTCAGAGGCATGTAGAAAAGGCAGCTCCTGACTCAGTGTTTTAAATCTCAGGACTCCTTCCTCCAAGTCGATGCAACACTAAAGAAGGAGAGAGACAGTTACTTGCTGGACATTTCAGACAGTAAACTTCATGATGTCTATGACTGGGGAGAACCTGCAACACCTTTCTGGGTTTGTAGAGACCTTACAGATTTCCTTCCCTATCCCACTTGCTGCCTCCTTGCTCCAGTTCCCTGTAATGGGATTAATCTCCAAACTCTTCACAGGGCTTTTTCCCTCCCTTTTTCCTACGACCCTCTCTGAGTTGATGTCCTCACATCACTCAGCCATTCAACCCATTGTTTTTCCTGTTTTATGAGCCTGGCATGCAGCCACAAATGTGTGACAGGCAGGAGCCAGCTTGCTGCAGCCATATCCTGAGCCACCCAGGAGCCAGGCTCAGCAGAGCACTGACCCTAAGCCAAGCTGACAAAAGGAGAGGACTCTTTCCACTCATGACCAGTGAGTGTGGGACACTGAACGTGATCTTACAGCTTCATTTGGCTTAAAGTAAGGGCAGAGCTTGTTCTCATCTACCTTCAAAGGGCAACAGGGGTCTAACTCATGCATTTTCTTGTCTCTTCTTCAATTTCCTCTTGCTGCTTGCAACTTCTATGGTCAACAATACAGAAAATGGGAGATGTGATAGTATCTTAGTATTCTTTCTTAAAACCATTAAATAGGACTGGAAAGCAATCAGTGACTCAGAGTATACTGCACCCAGTCAGGCAGCTGTGCAACAAGCATTGCCCCGAGAGACCTGGACTTTAAGTAACTCTGATGCTTACAACTACCAGATCTTGGAGAGCTTCCTGAGAGGAGGCCTGCAATAAGCAAGGAGCTGTTCCTTACCTTGAGAGACAACAGAGTCTGGAGGCCAATGCAAAACTCCAGCATTTCATCATCTGAGAAGAGAGAAGAGACTGATCAGGCTTTCGATTATGTAATAGTGCATCATTAAAGAAAGTGTGTCTCTCCTGTAAAAGGATATGAAGTAGAAGAACATCTGATTCATAATTTTTTATGGTTATAGTCTCTTCAATAGAAAGCAGATAAAAAATAACAAGGAAAAGGATGAGTTAAACACACCAACATTAACAAGCAGATGGTAACAATGACAATAATAAATCTCTCTGT
Organism: Catharus ustulatus; assembly: GCF_009819885.2. Taxonomy (NCBI): domain Eukaryota; kingdom Metazoa; phylum Chordata; class Aves; order Passeriformes; family Turdidae; genus Catharus; species Catharus ustulatus. Next base: position 31,224,884 of record NC_046222.1, on the reverse strand, counting down.
TCTGCCACTCACTGATAAGCCTTTAAAGGGGCTTTTTAGGCACAGTCCTGAAGATGGTCAAAATTAACTTTGCAACTGATAAGAGAAGGAAACTATGATTATCATGGCTACTGTGCAATAAATTTGAGGGGGTTTGTGTGATTGTTTGAAACTTAATATGAGGTATCAGAAGGGGCTAGTGAGATTCCATAAGACCTACTATGGGCTGTGTAAGGGAAGGACAAAAGTCAGAAGGCAAGCAGCAGGTGAATCAGGGGAGAACAAGCATGGAAAAATGGAGAGGACAGGGGATAAGGGGGCCAGTCACATGCAAGCAGGCTATTGGTTCACTTGTCTGACCAAAGCCTACACCTAGTGGCTGCAATCTATCTGATCTTATTAAATAATTTTAAGGGGCGGGGGGGGGGGGGTGGTTGGTTCCTGTGTAACTTGTCTGTCCTACTCATAACTGCTGCAAGTCCTCCGTTTCAGCAAACATAGAAGATGCCCGGGGTTAAAGTGGTAGCTAAGGAGGAATTCCCAGGTCCTGGAGTCTTCAGGAATCACAGCCACTTGTAATGTCCTTAACACTTCCCATGTTTCCTGGAGGCCTACTTGCCCTGTAACCAGTGGCTATAATTTATAATTTATTTATAACCACAAAAGTGAGAGCACTGTGTGCATAGGGAGATGTAAGACACAGGTGTAGCAATTCTTCTCCCTCCAGATAGCCATTTCAATGTCCCAACAAAATAGGTAGTAGGTAGTAGCTATAGGGTTAATTCATCTGTGCTGGTACTAATACAGATTGCCCATAAAGGGCAGGAACAAACAGAGTGGAAACCAGGAAAGAAGAGCAAGCTGGAGTGTGTAAGAGGAGAAAGCTCTTTCTAGATAACTTAGGAATGTGGGAAGAATGTGTTTGAAAAGAGGGAACAAGGCAGGCCTTGGAAGATGAACAGGACACATCAAGTTGGGGAAACAGATTACAGCAAGAAGATAAAGCTGGAAGAGTAATAGGGAGAAAAAACAGGGGAAAAAAGACAACCACGTTATTTTCAGCATATGCGTAGCTTGATGTAAATGCAGAACATGCAGCCTTTCTGCTATTTTCTGGGCCTGCCTCAGTGCCCGCTGGCCTGACCTTGTCTCCTATGGCTCCTGCCTTCAAAGACACTGAAGGACACTCAGCACTCTGGGGCTTCCTGGTTCTTTCAGGATGCTCCCTGCAGCAAAGGCAGACGAGCACACAGAGAAGCACCCTAGGAAATGAACTGTACCCTCTGTTACTTTCTCTAATGACTTCCAGCCAGCCAGAGATACAAGTGCCCATTCCATAGGAGAACATAAGGCACCAGAGGATTAATCAAGCCATTTGCAGAATTTTATGAAAGGTCCATTTTAGAATCGAAATGAGAATTTTTCACATCTTCAGTTAAGGCTGAAAAAACATCTAATTTCTCCCCACTTTCAGTGTGTTCTGTCTTCTCTGTACCCTTCCTATGCCCTTTGCCTTTGGTTACATTGAGAGTATTCACCATGTATGGTGATGTTGGCCTGCAGTGGAGGTGGACACATCACCAACCTTCCACCATTTTATGCTTTTTCCAAAAGTCTTTTAAATGTCCTTGGCAGGGCAAGAGGGACACAGGAGAAACAAGGGAGAGGAGGGGCTGGCACTCTCACCTACAACCAGTGCTGAACACAGCACTGTCTCCTGGCCAAATTGCAATTCCATATGTTCTACTCGGCCAACAACGCTGGGGATGGGAGGAGAGAGGTCTCCACAGTCCATGGCAGACACTTCTTCCAGCCTGTGGGACACAAGAGGTGTTATTGCCTCAAGCAGAGGAAGTGGAGGACAACCAGGACTTCTCACTGATGGCAGTTCTAGGTCTCACTGGGAACAGGCCCACAAGAGGGGGAATCTCTTTCATACGGTATATCTGGAGGTAGATTCAACAAGCAAAACCTCACCACCAGCCACCAGCTGGGCAGCTTTGCCTTGCAGTACATGCAGACAGAATGGCACAGCTCTGCCTCAGAGTTTGGGGATCTGCAAACAACTTTGCCAGTGCTCTAATGCCTTTCCCTGTACCCCACCCTCTGCATCTTCTAAATAGCCATGTGCACATGCAAAGCTGCCAGTAATTATCACTGGGGCTGGGACTCCAGAGTGCCTGGGTTCCTTCCTCAGTTTTTCCTTGAGCCATCCCTCTTTTTATACTGTGCAAAAACTTACCCCAGCTGGTTGAAACACCTTTTGGAGATGAGGTTTGGTAGACATCCAGTGTTAACAGTCGCTTTCAATAGCTGACCTTGACACTAGAAAAACAACAACAGATAATTACTGTAGGCTCAAAATCAGCATATCCATTCCACCAACAGTGTTGGAGACTTGGACTTTCTGAGCAACACAGCCAGGATGTGGTGTTTTAGGCAGTAGTCAGAAGGTAGGAGGTTCATCCAAGATAATGGTAGTTTCCCCAGTGCTCTGCAAATCACTTTCAAATACTTCTTTTGGAATTTGTCTTCCTTCATTTGTATTTGATGGCCTAGACACTTATCGTAGTGACTTTAACTTAACAGTATTCCAGTCAAGAGATGAACAATTAGAGAATATATGTGTTTGTATATATGTACAGTAATTTCACGAATACAAGCCGCACCAATTTGACCAAAATTTTGGTGGAAACCCGGAAGTGCGGCCAATATTCCGGGGCGGCTAATACATTAACAAAATTCTAAAAGCTGCCAACACGGAAGTGAGAGCCCGCGGCAGCCCCAAGCCAAGCTGGAGCCCGGCCGGCCCCGGCAGAGGTGGGAAAGCCTGGCAGAGGCGGGGCCAGCAGTGTGGGGGGCGGGCGGCAGAGCCTGAGCCAGCAGGGCGGGGCAGGGGGGCGGCAGAGCCCGGGCCAGCAGGGCGGGGGAGCCCGGGAGAACTGGGGCTAGCAGTGCAGGGGAGCATGGCAGAAGCAGGAAGGCCGGCGGGTGGGGCTGCCTGGCAGTGGGGGAAGCCCAGCAGAATCGGGGCCAGCAGCGTGGGGGAGCCTGGCGCTGCGGGGGCCTGCAGTGCCGGCCGGGCGAGCGAACGCGGCGCGGGGCGGGCGGCGAGCCCGGCGGCGGTGGCAGCACCACCCGGCCAGCCCCGCCGAGCCGTGGCGCTGAGCTGGGCCACCCGGCCCCGTCGGCAACCATGAGCGGGCCGAGCCTGCCTGGCCCCGCCCCGAGCCAGTAAAGCCCTCTATGCCGCGATCCTGTTACTAATTGGCCAATTTGTGAAAGCTGCGCGCGGATTCTCGCGACGAACTAAAGTGCGGCTAATATTCGGGGTGCGGCTTATCTATTGACAAAGACAGCAACATTGTCGAGGCACCGGGGGTGCGGCTTATAATCCGTGCGGCTTGTATTCGTGAAACTACTGTATTTATTATATCATGTTCTCTTTAAGGCTATAAAACATGATACTACAATAGTCACAGCTGGTGTCATTTAGCAAAGGGGGAGAATGTGCCCTCCACCCAAGTGACCTGTGCATGATTTTATTGGAATAGTTCCCAGTGCCTTGCTCATTTTATTTCTTTACCCCTTTGAACATGAAAGGAAAAAGAAAATGTGGTTGCCATCTATTTTCTGTCCCCTCTGCAGAGAGGTCCTTAATGGCAGTCTTGAGATGAGGAAGTAAGAGCAGGTTACATTTATTTTAGGGGTTCGAAAACATAGGGTCATCAAGGACATCAATAAGAATTACGTTCAGGGAAAAAAAAAAAAAAAGAGGACTTAGTAAAGAGTAACTGTCATCTACAAAATACATCTTTACCTACAGTGACTAATCATATCTATTCTTGATGGCCTAGTTCTTCAAGGCTCTGTCTTTCACCACTGCCCAAAAAAAAACCCACCAAAAAAAACCCCACCAAAAAAAATTTCCTTTAGGGAGGCTTATTGTATTCATAACTATCATTTGTGTTTTTCCTGTGATTCCCTGTCTTCCATCCACTATGGCACTCTGTGACATGAATCACTCAGAAGCAGCAACAGAGCTGCCACTTCTTCTCTACTCTTATGCTCAGTCCCAACAAGTTTAAATGCTTGATCACCTTAAGCAGATCAGCACAGCTATGAGGGACTTAGTGCAGCACCAGCAGGGTCAAGGAAAATGTCTCAATTTCCTGATTTCTTATCTAAGCCTGTTTATAATTATTAATCATCACAGAGAGCTACATCCAGTATTTCCAAGATTTCATTTTCAAAAATGTGCTGTCTGTGAGTAGTTAGAAAGAAGAAAACAATTCCTGTGGGAAATACTGAATGCTGCAAACAGACAATACCAACAGTGTGCCTTTCAGCCCAAACCATTCTGTGATTCTGGGGCAAAATGTCTCCCTTCTGATTTTAGAGCTCTGCAGTGTCTGTGCTGCCTGGTCCTCCCTGACACATCAGCCCTGCCTGAAAAGGCTGTGGCCAGACTAAGCAGAGAGGCAAGATAAAGCACAGAGTGCAGGTGCATGTCAAACATCTCCCTCCACATCCTCTAGTCAGAAACAAGACCTGGAGCATGTATAGCAATTGCTAAGGAATCACTTGGGAGCAGCAGACTTGAGATGCATGAGCTGCTGTTGTTAAATAAGCTTAAACTGTATCACTAGGCAGATTACTGAGTTTTGTTTCCGAGCAGGCTGGGAAATTTGCATGTTAGAGACTTGATAGGATATAACAGGACAGTGATTATTCTGTAGAAAACAACATTAAATCTCATTGAGTGTAAACAGCTCTTCACCACCAACCATTTCCCTAGAGAACTCACCAGGAGTCTGAGGAAAGTCCTTGGTCCTGCATACCACAAATATAATGCAGGTATCTCATAAGCACTGCAAGGCTTCTTGGACTAGGAGGACTTCATCACTTTACCCACTCTCATCCCTACTCCAGAATTTTCAGTCTTGTACTACCAGTAATCTTTATCGTTTATCGAAATGTCAATTATGGGAATTTCCAAGAAAGAGGGTAAGGGGAATCAGTAAGGATTTGTAATGAGCTGGGATTTCTGAAATGATGTCAGTTCTGAAGTCAAGAAGCTGCTTTAGCAAACAAAAGGCTGATTGATACCAGGTTGCTTTGGCATAGAGGAAAAATGGCCTTCTATAGCAATGAAATCTTTCAGCATCTATTTCCAAGTCAACAAGAGACAAGCCCCCCTACAAGAAATAACAGCTTGATTTTATGTTGCAGATGCCAGTTGTGACTAGCTTTCCAAAGTGCTTTTCAAAAACTGTCACAAAAAGGGGCAGTTCCGCTAAAGCACCATCTGGGCAATCCACCTAAGCAAATAGGAGGGTGAGTGACTGCAGTATATTAATATAATATAATATAATATAATATAATATAATATAATATAATATAATATAATATAATATAATATAATATAATATCATATCATATCATATCATATCATATCATATCATATCATATCATATCATATCACATTACATTGTATTATTATTATATTTAACTATTACAGACTAGGTCAATCTGTGATCTCTGGGACTTAAAAGGCCTTAGACATAAGGCAACTAAAACCTGTTGAAGTGAAAAAACTTACTGCCTGAATCTCCATTCAGGATCAGTATCACTGAAGTCTACTTATATTTGGGTTTATTCCCTAGTCAAGTTGAGTTACAAGTCAGATGATATATTTGTTACCACTCTGAGATTATCAGCATACTTGTGTGTGTAAATGATAGGTTTTTCTCAGGAGTCAGGGATAAAAAAAGACTTCTCTGGGGCTGTGCTCCATTTCTAATAAAAACTGCACTACAATCAAGCAGATATCCAAAAGGTATCAGCTCACCTCTCTGGTTCAAATGAACTGGCAGCCTGAATCCTTTTTCCTGACACAGCTCTGTGACAGGAAAGGCTTTTTGAAGTTCACAAATGTGAACACCAAAAGCAGCAAGACAAAAAGAAGGGAAGGAGAGCTTCCTTCAGTGCTAGATCAAGTGTGACAAACAGTGACTGGCTCCTAAGAAGGGCGGAAAAAGAGAGAAACTCCTGTGCAGAATTCAGGGAGTGTTAGGTGCAGTGTTAGACCTATTACCTTGTTTGTGATGCTCATTAACCTTCCTCTGTGAGAGAAAATAAAATGTGGGTGACAGCTGGGATTCAGTCCATTAGAAACACAAAAGGGAATGACTGGTGGACTGTAACGCTGACTTAGCTACTGCCCCTGTGATACAATACCTGTACATGCCTGTCCTTGTTCAGTGTGCATGCCAGGCAAAAACCCCACGCTTTGCCACTACATTTCCTCTTGCAGAACAAGGAGAGGCTATTACAGAAAAGGAAACACTTTTATTTGCTCAAAAACAGGCTCCAAGTAATTGAAAAAATTACACTGAAAGCCATTCATCCTACTAGTCTGTCCCCAAGTATGTTTATGTTAACCTAGCTGTATTAAAGTCTAAAATGCTGCCTAACTGCAGCAGTAAAGGCTGCAAAACAAACCAGACAATTGCTTTTCTTGGTACTGAGATAAGATCCTGATCTAAGCCTTTCAGAAATTTGCTACCAGGCTGTGTTCCTATCATAATTTATTGTGCCAAATGAATTTTCAGAGGTATAATATATTTTTCTTGGATGTGTAGCCTTTACATTCAGATATGGGAGACATTCTTTAGGACAGGTAGCTGAACTAAAACCAGCTTTAAAATGGGTTTTGTACAATAGGTCTGTATCTTGGTGAGTCTCATATCTGCATATTACTGTGCAGTTCTAACCATCCAGCCCTCTTTCATGGGCCACAGCTTTTGGATGTGCTTTCTTTAACTGCAGGGGCCAGGTAGTAATGTGCTTTGCTGCATAGGAGCATATAAGAAGAAAAGGGAGCTAAAAATACTGCTTCCATCAAGACACCCAGCTGTGCTAATTTGGAGCACAGTTAGTCGCTTTCTGGGGAGGTCCTTTGACACCTGAGAGAATCAGACTAGACTAGAACTAGTTAAATGCAAATCAGCTTGGGGCACCTGTCTTCAAGTGATAAGGAGACATTCCTTGCCTTTATGAGCAGTTATAAAATACCTCATATCATGGGAAGGCTGGCCTTCATGGGGAGAAGATGTGATTAAGGTAATTTATCTTCAAATATGGGCACCTAGAAGGCATGCAGCAGAAAGGCTTTCCTCTGACTTTTGAAAAGCCTGCATCCAGACTCTAGGAGAGGCCATGCATGAAATCACTTCTCTTTGGCTGCAGCTGGCTTTGCAGTTTGTAACTCAGCATGGCCCTTGGGAGGGGGACAGCTGGAACGCTGAAAATTTGCCATCACTGTGAAATCAGCAGCACTGTGTTGTTGCCTTACCTGGCACTGTATTAGCAGGAGTGAAGTCTCTTTTCTTCTGTCCTCTCCCTTTTCAATCTTTTCATCCTGGTCTTTTGCCAGTGGAGATTGAACCCGTGCAGACTGACCCCTGGCCTCGCCCCGCAGCTTGTTCAGGTTGCCTTCCAAGAGGCGCCGCTGGACCACACTGTGAGGCTGCTGTCTCCATCACAAAGAAAGAGAAATCCCAGCTAAGAATGGAGCTAAGGACAAGGACATTTACTAGCTCAGGGATGCACGTTGCAAAGCTTGATCCAACTGATCGCCCTGATGAAAGACACGCTTAACCAAAAAAACTTGCTCTAAATCCCAATTTTTTTTTCTGTAGCCGCTAATTTGCTGTTAAATTGTCGAGATGTCTGTGACAGCCAGATCTCTGGGATGCAGTTATTGGAGGAGAAGAATATGCCTGATGCATGGTCTTCCCACACATCTCTGTTCCTTCAGCTAATCATGCACTGGAGAGTCTCATTCCTGTAATGCAAGCATAATGCAATGCACTGCCTGCTGGATGTGTACTGACATCCCACCAGGCACATTCACACCTTTCAACGTGCGAGGGCACAAGGAATGCAGCATGTGTGTGATGTACATGTGGGCAAGAAGGCAGGACTGCAGATATTTTAGGTGTGCAAGCAATTATTGGTGGGGAAGCAGGAAGTTCCCCAAGAAGGAAACTAAAATGAGCTTTTAATGTTCCTTGGAGTCTGCCTCTGCTCCCTGCCATCAGATGCTCTAGGTTTTGCCCAGTATTGATCCATCCAGTCCCTGCACAGCTACTGAATCAACAATGGGCAACACCAATTAAACAGGTGCCTGTTGGAGGTAGCTTTGTCCTTTCTCTATGTACTCAGCCCCGTGGCCCTTCTGCAGGAGAGCAGCTGCTCTGAGCTGGCCATGGCATTCCCAGTAACAACTGCCTGTTTGAAGAAAGGAAAACAATCTAAAGGGGTTAATGTGCTACAGCTGAAACTACTACTTTTATCTTTCTAAAGAAAAAGAAAAAATTAAGTTATCTCCCAGGTGGTGCAGCATTTTGATGTAGGATCTTGTCAATGGGCAGGCCAAACACCTGAGCCAGACCAGACCTGCCAAAGAGCTGGGCTGCATTAACCCCACAGGTTACTTGTGTTTTGGACTAGCTTCATGCCTGGCCAGAGAGCTGAGGCCAGAGAAGTGTGCAAACTGCAATTTGCACCCTGACTTGTCAGATTTGCCCAGTGGTTGGTGCAGGATGGCTGTCACTGGCTCTTTGGTCACACTTAGCATTGCTCTTTGCAAGATGCCAAGACCCTCATGCCTCTGTTTCCCTGCCACTCAAGGGGTGAGAGTCAGATTGTTCACATGCTGCATAAGAAACACTGCAGCAATTGAAAAAGTGGGGTAAAAATATCCCTCCGTTGTTTTTTTCCAGTCTACTATGCCAGCCCATGGCACAGCTGGCTGTTGTGCTTAGCTCCCTAAATACTCTGAGCACAGTGCCAGTTTGGCTGCCAGCTAACATCTGGGCCATGGGAAAAGGGCAGGGAACAAACATCAGGTCTCAAAATTCCCATCCTCCTTCCTGCCTCTCACAATCTGGCATGCAAAGGACCTTTCCCTCTTCCTGCAACCTTTCCCACAGAACAAGCAAGCCCTCTGCAGCTGCCACCTCTGTCCCCTTCTTGTCACTCAGGCTGGGAAGAGGCCAAGAGCTGGGGATTAGCTGAGCTTTGGGATTTTAGAGCCATCTGATTCAAGAGCAGACTCTCAGGGCCCTGCCTATCTTCTCTCTCACCAGTAGGATGGAGAAGTGGAGAGACTGTTGCAGCTCCTGGACTAGGCAGAAACAATTAGATTTAGAGGATGGTAAAGGAAGATGTGCGTGTTGTGGTGAGGAGCTGGAAAGGATGCCCTCCTAGGGCACTTAGAGGGATCAAAGAACATTTCCAGTGCAACTTAGGGAAGGTTCAGGTTCTCCAAAGTGAAGCCTCCAGGCTTTGCTATGATTAGTGACATTGTATGAGCTGGGGATCTTGATTTCTGGGAGCTGACCAGAATATTTTAGTTCTTGTAGCTACTTATTTTTTATTTTGCCATTTAAAAAAACAAACCAAAACTGATCATGCTTTTTGTTGCAAAGCTGGAAACATGAGTTCTCTACGGAAATATATAATTACTCATTATTGGAGACATGATGAGCCCATCAAATCGAAGGCACTGCTGGATGCATCACATAAGCTGAGTGCACACCCAGAATACACAGAAAAGAATGGCAAAAAGCCTGTGACTGCAAAAGAAAGCAGGTATTTTATTTTAAATTACATGAGGCCCTGCTCTAATTTTAGGGCATGGAGCTGCCACAGCTGGGGTCTCTGGCACTGTCAATGGAGGCCTGTTGTGGGGAATTAATTAAACTTTCCTCCCAGTGTAAGTGCTATAGGAGTCAGGGGTGTTTTACTCTCTCTCTCTCCAAATCAAAATCTCCAGCACTTCCTACTGCTGCTTCATTTTCAGTACATTCCTTTTTGCATTCCTGTCCTCCAGGAGGAAGCCAGATCAATTTAGGAAAAAGAGATGGGGTTTTCATAGCGCTAGAGAAATAAGCCAAAAGCATATTTTGGACTCTGATTTGCAGCGCCCAAAACATCGCAGCAGTATCACAGTGTCTCATCAGGTTGCAGAAATAGCTGCAACTCTTGGAATCCCTCTTGGAAATCTAAGATCTGGATGCTTCTTTTGCTCCAAGTTAAAGCAGAAACAGAGGTACCACACTGACCCCAGGTATGGCACTATGTGTGCAAACTTGGCACAGCAGCCACACTTTATTTTGTGCCCTTTTATTTTGAGCAAAATGTCCATGCGAGAGAAAAACCTGTCATGCTTTATTCCCTGCTCCCTAGGTCCATGGTCATGGACCAAACTTGAAGTTTGTAGTGGGTTGCAGTGACTGAATGCTGTCCGCATACAACGAGTTCTCTTGCCTGGAATGGTTAATTTCAGCAGGAGAGCTGCTTGTGGCAAGTGATTTAGACAGGGCCTGTCTCGATCAAGGAACCCCTTGGGGCTTCAGGGTACCAGTTGTCACTTTGAGGCATGGTGATAGGAGTCAATCCCAAAGCAAAGCTGGTAGATGTGTTCCTGCCTGCCTTTGCAGCTGGGGTCAGCAAACCCGCACTAGAAGACTCAGAAGTGGCTCGTCTCCATACTCTGCCCAGGGACAATTCCAGGGTCATGCCTGGCTGTGCTCCAGAGGGGATGTTCAAGCTGCAGTGCTGCAGGCTCTCTGGGCTCCAGTGTGGCCAGAGCTCCTTCCCCACGGGGAGGAGAGTCCCTGCTCCTAGCAAAGCCAGCACTGATGTGATGCTGCTCGCACTCCAGCCATGACTGTGCACAGGGCCGGAGGGACAGTCACACCAGTCCCTGCTGATAGCTGTGTGTGTGGCTGAGGCGACAGATCAGGGGGACTTGGAGGAGCCGCCCTTGACTCTGCCATGTCTGAGATCCCAGTAGCTGCTGAGGCAGCTGAGGGAGCTGCAGGGAGGGTGGTGGGAGCAGCAGGATGTGTCCGCACGGGAATGTGGCACTGACCCCTCGTCTGCAAGCTGCTGCGCCCCAAGGTTTCGGCAAGGGGGATTAGCTCCCATCCAGTGCCAGGGATCTGCTGGTCCCACACACGTGTGACTCTGTGCCACTGCATGCCTCGGGAGCTGTGAAATGACTGGAGGCACACACACCAGAGCATCTGTGGCATTGCTGCAATTGTCTGAGGGAAACACAGACTGCAGAGAGGGGCAAGATCTTTTATGACACCCACTGCCACAGATGGCAACCACAAGTGACTGTGCCCCCATCACAACCAGATGTGAGCCCTCTTTTGTGCAAATGGTTTAGACCTCCACATACTTGAGCAGTTTAACTCTACAATGGAAAGAAGTTGGACAGCAAAACTGCCAGAGCGAGGAGAATATGTGTGCAGTTGAGCCAGTAATAGATCCTGTGGGAATCTGCTTCCAGCCTTGGGGAAGCCCTTCCAGACCACAGGCTGCCAAGGCTCCTGGAACAGACCTCCCTCCCTGATGCTCCCTGATCTACGTCACCACAAGGAGATGCCCACAAGCCTCACTCCGATGTCTCCTCCCCAAAGGAGTCATCCAGAGTGCCAGGCACTGCATCTGCCTGTGTGCCTGGTTTGCAGTCCTGCCCTTTGCTTGCCCCTCCATAAATCCAGAGAGCATGGGCAAGAGAGAAAAGTGCAAAAAGGTGACAAAAGGTCAAACAGAAGTGTCTCAGAGTTTCATGAACTGTACTTCCCTTCCCTGCCAGGAAGCATTCTGCTTTTGAGCTGGATCATGTAGGAGTACGTGGGGGCTTTCAGAGATGTCCCACATGGAAATATACATGTCACATAAACATATATAGGTACTGGTTGAATGGAAATTTGGATTCTGGAGAGTCCTTCCAGTCCATGTCTGCCTGAGCAGTTTGATTCCTGTGGGGGGGCACAAGAAGATGGATGCAAGCAAATGAGTGATTAATTCTTTCCCCTCACCCTGACCTGCTCCTAGATGATCCTGAAGAGAAGTTTCATTTTTGCTGAACCTATGATCCTTTCACAAAACCTGACAGCAGCTCCCACCTGGAATGAAGGCTATTAGGAGGACTCCGTCCCAAAGGGGGTCCCAGTGAACTCACCAGATCCTTGGAGGTGCCGAGTCTTGTCAAGCCATCCAGGGGCAGCAGATCAGCAGAGTCCTTGTGCACAAACTGTGTGGCCTGTTTGAGGCGCCTCTTTTGTTGCAGAATAGCTTTGTTCCTCAGCTCCATCTCACGCTCATGTCGTTCCAGGTCAGGAGTTCTCTCGCTCTGCTTTTCCTCCTGGTCTCCTTGCCCCAGTGGCAGGGGGCAGCTCTTCCTTGTGCTCATGGTGAAGATTCAGACGGAGCAGGTCCTTCTTGGTATGCTGGGGTGTTCCCTGAACTCGTCTCCTGGTGTTTGCCCTCTGGAAGCTGACTCAGTCTCTTCTCTCCTTTCCCTTTCCCCCTCCCCACGGCTCTCCTTCTCTTCCTTTCCTCCTGCTCTCTTAGTTATAACTCACCCATCTCTGAAGAGTCTCGGTGCCTGTTTCTCCCTCTGTCCTCTCCGCTCCTCCGTCTCCCTCTGCTCCCGCCTCTTCCCCTCCTCACTTCTCCTGCCCTGACTGCAGCTTTGCCTCCTCCAGCCCGTGGGTCCCTGTCGTACTAGAAAAAGCCCCGCGTCAGAAAGCGCTCTCCATAAATCACGGCAGAGCCGGTAGGATGCTCCGGTTGGAAAAATCCAGCAGCAGCAGCGGCAGCAGCAGCAGGATGGCCCCACTGCTGGGGGCTGGCCTTACCTCGGCGGGCGGCGCGCACGCAGCGCGCGTGTCCGTGTCCGCGTGTCCGTGTCCGTGTGTCCCCCTCCACGGGGACACGCTAAACCTCTGCCAGCGAGCTTTGACGCATCTCCGTGCCTCTCTAAATACTGGCAGCGACTCGGGTCAGCCTGGAAGGTGATGCAGTGCCTTGGAAAATGGGAGAGAGCATCTTCCTGAAGGCTCCTGGCAGGCATGCCCAGTCTCATTTCTGCAGAGTGCCATGCCTTTGCAATAGGCTGCGCTGAAGGATTTTTCTGTATAGCTTGAATGAAATGCTGAAGGTCTGCTTTCTGCTTCCTGCCAAGGCAAATGTATTGTGCCCGACTCTGCCCTCATTTTCACCGCACTCTGTCGAGAGCAATCCCCTCTGATGTTGCCGAAGCCCGAAATCACTGGCTTGTTGATACCAGCGGACTTGGCTCCCTGTTTATACCAAAAGGGTGCTGCAGTGTGGGATATCTGTACCAGAGCAGACATCCCTTCTCTCAGGGGAGACAGGTCATGGTAGAGCTCTCTTTTTCAACGTTCTGTCTCCATACTGTCCTGCTTGAAACTATGAATTTTAACTTGAACTGATGCCGTCTCATTTTGATCCCTTTTCTCTGGTTAATGCACTGCCCTGTTAAGCACCAGTTCTGATACCATGTACAGAGAATGAGGCAAATCTTTACTCAGCTGTGAAGCTAAGGACAGTATTACATTTCCAGGAAAGCCAGCAAAGGGGTGAAACAGTTTTCGTGTGCAACATAGAAGGAATAGCAGCAACTGATTACAAAACTTACAACAAAAAGATACTTTCTGTTGCTCCTTTTGTTTCATTTTCAATCTTAGTAGTAAGTAACGTTCCAGTATTACTGATACCAATTATTTCTGTGTTCCAGATTGTGTATAAAAAAGTGAGTATGCAATATTAAGAAGCTAAGCCAATATAAGGTATTATGGTTTTCACCAAATCACAGCACTAGATTTGTCAGGAATGGGAGTAGAAATACCTTCTAACCGCTTTGTATTCCAAGGCTGAACTCCAATACCATAATGCAGGCAGAGTCCCAACAAGAGCTCAGAGGTGTTTTGAGCTGTCCTTATCTATCTGTGAGTCGACTTAAGAAGAGGATTTAAGCAATGGATATTTCCAGGGAAGCTGTGTTCCGACAGTCTTGTTTTCTTGCCTGTGGGTTGCTCTGATTCCTGATTTACACACTCTTTTGACCTCCTGTGGCCCCACTGAGTATCCTTTGAGTCTTGCTGTCAAGTCCCTTAACCATCCATGTAAACCAGTACTGAATCATGTGCCTCTGCTCACACAGGGCCAGGAGGTGCTTCCCCTCCTGCTGACTGAATAGCTCAGCAGGCCAGCCACGACAAGGCAGATGATGGTAGCAAGGGCATTGCCAATTTTCCTAAAGCCTCACAATGGACCCTAAGGCTGTAAAGTGCTACAGAACATCTAAGGACTGGATCACTTACAGTTCCTGCCTTGGAATCTATGGGCAGAGTTACACAATTTCTGATGAGATCACCTCCCACTCTGGATGAGTATGAGGGAATGAAGAGGAGGGAGCTCTCCTAGTTCCCAGTCCCAGCACCTCCTTGCAGCTAGCCACCCTTTATTTGTTTATTTTGCATGGCTTTCTGGAAAAGCCTAATCAGAATTGATTTGCCTAGCAGCTGGACTGAAGCCATTGCTTGAGCAGTTTTGCCTTTGGGTCTCACCAGTTAGTCCTGGTCCCTAATTCATCAAGTGTTTCTCTCTTTGTGCTTCAAAAGACAGAAATCTTCAAATCTTGTTTAAAGCTTTCTCCTCTCCTTCATCTCTTCTGCTTCTAAGTGCAGGTGACTTATATCTTGTGATATGTTAGTTCCTAGATCTGGCAAAAAATCCCAGCATTTTTATGGGGATGATGTCAGCTAAGGTACTATCTTCTCCCTTCAAAGGCATGCTAGGTTCTAGGTCACTGTTTTTTTCTATTCAGCTATTTTTCCATAATTTTCTTCATAAACAGAGCCAATTTACTAAGTAGGTTAGGTGATTTCTGGTTTTGAGGGGGTTTTTTTTGGTTGTTTTTTTTTTTTCAGAATGGACACTCCTAAACGTTTGCTAATGAGAGATCAGACCACAGTGCGGTAAATTTAATGGGATTTTGCAGCAGTTACGTATTTCCCAGTCATCTTTCTTAGGCCCTGAAAAATAATGTATGACTCACGAGTAAACTGTGCTAGAAAAATAAAACTGATTTTGATGAAAATGTTCATATGCAATCCCATACACACTGATAAAATATTTTCCTTTTCTGATGCAGTCACATAAAATAATCATAACCTATTATACCTCAATATTCTGCACCCTTCATACAGAAATCTTTACAGGGCGTGTAACAGGGCTATTTAGACAACAGAAGAAACACTGCCTCCACAGAATATAAAAGCCCTTCTCCCTGCTCCAGCTACCAGCTTGGCCTTCCAGCTCAAGCAGTTACAGGTCAGTGAGAGCTCTGGGGCAAAAGGTTCCAGGTTGTAACCACTTTAGCTGTGTTTGTGGATGTTGGTTGCTGGACTTGATCACCTCCATGCCTGAGAAACCCTGAAGAAATCAGAAGTAGTGTCCATACTTCTAAGGAAAGGCACTGAAGAGCAGCATTTCCCAGCAGCCAGTTTGCCCAGCCAAGAAGCAAGAGAGGATCAATATACTCCAGTCAGCTACTCCTCGTTGAAAGAAATTCATTAGTAGTACTTGGAGTAGTAAAGGGGAAAAATGGAGTCCTTTGCTGAAGGAAGCAACTGGCAGATAAAGGAAGGCAAGACAAAGGTTTGACTTCCCTCTGCCAGGAGCCTTAGGGAGTATCCCAGCTGTTTGAGAAGCTGCTCTGTTGAGGGCTTTCACTGGTTTGGCTTTAAATTTCACAGACTAAGGTGCTTCTGCCAGAGATAAATTCCCTGTATCTCATTTCTGGGAAGCTTTACCTAGCCTAATAATTCCTGTTTAAAATATTCTCCTGCTACTTTTGCAACTTCTAATGGTTGCTTCTCTTTCTTAGAGATTTCTTTTCAGCTTTGAATTTTTCTCTTTCAATAGTTTGGAAACTATTATTTTGTCCTTCTGAGATTTGACACAGTGCAGATGGGAGGGTGGATTGTAGATGGAGAGCTTTACATTTCTTTTGTGACAAGTTGGGTGCTTACAGAGCTCAGCAATAGCCCCCACATAATGCAACCAACACAGAGGTTATCTTTACTCTACACCAGTTTCTAGTGCACCGTCTCAGTTGTAGTGTAAACTTCAAGTGGGTGTAAAAATGATCCTGGGTGTAGCAGCTATGTCAAAGCCAGGAGATTCCTTGTGGTGGATACTGCAGGATAACAATGAGGCAACTTTCTGCTCATTCTCCTTCATTCTCACAACCTGCGCAGTCTGTGGATGCACAGATGGTGCAGAGGAGGAATGAGAGGACAAACCTTACTCAGGCAAACTGTGCATGCTTCTCTCTCCCATCTCTGAAAAAGATTCTTTGTAAAAGAAAAGGCTCCTCTGCTTTGAATTCCCTCCAGTTTGTCTATTCGTATAATAAAATACCTTTGTATTCTTGAAATAATAAGTAAAAGTTTGTGGTATTTATATTTGTGGGTAGGTCTGGCAAGTTCCCTTGAGATAAATGTCATCTCAGATGTACATAATGTTTAGCTCGGCTACTGGACAGCAGTGTGTCCTGCCAGCAAGGTCAGTCAGAAAGTAGAATAGTTAGGTAATTTAGGGTCAAGTCTCTGTAGTTTTCTGCCCCATGGGATAGATTTATGGTTGGACCATGGAAATCTTAGAAAAGTGTTGTCCAATATGAATTTCCTCTGTTGTATAAATATTTCTTGATCATTATGAATATAATTATAAATATAATTATGAATATAATTATAAATATCATTATAAATACAATTATAGATATAATTATGAATATAATTATAAATATAATTATAAATATAATTATAGATATAATTATTTGTGTCATCTCTATATTGATTTTCTTGTTTGGGCTAAACTGCATTAATAAGGGGCCTTTTCTCTTTGGTTGGAATAGTTATCATTGCCACAGAACACTTGCTGATCATGCAGCAGGCAATACAAAATTTCCCCTCCCATTACACAGCTACACAGATCATACTTGAACACCTGGCTTTGTTTTCAGGAGGGGAAAGGATCTCTACCAGTGTGCATCTCCACTGATGCACGTAGCAGTGACAACTGTCTTATGCTAGAGCTTCTCTGTGCTCAGCATGAGGTTTAAAGTAGAGAATAACTCCTGGTAGGAATATGCTTACCCATGAAAGTGTGCAAGAGCCTGAGATGAAGGATAATTATTCATTTAGGGTCATTAGCACAGTACCTGAAAATGTGTAGTCTCAAAGATGTCTCTCCTCTGTGTGTCTCTGAGTAGTTGTTTCATTTCGCTGTCCCTCCACTTCCAACCTGTAGGGACAGCAATATTTCCATTATCCACTTAGCTTGAGGCTAAGAATGCACTTGACACTAACACAGGCAATTTTCTCTAAGTCTCTACATAATGCCATAAAAACAGTAATGAAAACTTTACACCATTAAGGCTCCTTCCAGAAGATGTCCCTAAAGTCCCTAAAGATGAATACTTGAACAGTAAAAGCCAGCACAATTAGAGTTGCCTGGTAAAGCCTAATTTGGTATGCACATGTGTGGGCTTATTACTAAAACCACCTACAGAGTCTTGGCAAGGTGCTTTGAGTAGCTGTTTATGGACTTCTATAAAAGCTTTTTTTTTTTTTTTTTTTTTTTTTGGTCATGTAAAAGAACAAGAGGAAAGGAAAAAAGACAATCACCTATACACTTTTTGCCTGTACCCAGCTAACAGTAGAATCACAGTAGACCTCATCTTGCCCAAAATGAAGCCTAGATACAGTCCTTGGAAGGTAAGAATCTCTCTGATGGCTGTTTCTGCCTCCAGTGTTATTTCCTTTGGGGACAGGTTTTACTTTCAGAGTCTCCCATCAAGATGCTCTGGAAAACTTCCCTATCAGCAGTTGCCAGGTGTACTGTGATGTTTTCTGTTTTATTTGTTTGTAAAGGGCTTCTTTTGCACCTTAAAACAGTTGAGATCTGTCAAGTTTTTTATCAGTCAGCAATATAGCTTGCTGAAATTACAGTAATTTCACAATTACAAGCCGCACTAACTATAAGCCACATCTCCGGGTGTCAGCAACGTTTCGTTCTTTGTCCATAAATAAGCCGCACCTGATTATAAGCCACTCTGTCGTTCGCAGCAAGGACCCGCATGCAACAAAGTTGCCAAATAGTAACAGAATCGTGGCAGGGTGGGGTTTACTGGCTCAGCTCGGGCTGTGCAGGCTAGGCCCGCTCGAGGCTGCCAATGGGGCTGGGCGGCCCAGCTCAGCGGGGCCGCTTGGCGGGGCTGCTCAGGGCTGGTCACTGCTGTCACTGGGCTCACTCGCCCTGGCCCAGCACTGCCCCGCGGTGGCAGGCAGGGACAGAGCCCGCCAGCACCCACGGTGGTGGCGGTAGGAGGGGAAGGAGCCTGCCTGCTCCTGCAGCAGCAGGCAGGGGCGGGAGCCCCCCGCTTCCCCCCCGGGCCACGGGGATGGCAGCACGGAGCCCCCCACCTCCTTTCCCCCCCCCACTGCCAGCACGGAGCCCACCTGCACCCGCTGCGCAACAGAGTAACCAATTTGTAACAATTGCACAATGCCGGTTTTACTGGCAGGTGCTCGCCTCGGCACCCTGGCTGGCACTTCCAGGTTTGGAAATGTCAGAAAATTATTCACATATTAGCCGCTCCTGAGTGTAAGCCGCATTTCCGGCATGGGAGCAAAATTTTAGTCAAAATGGTGTGGCTTATAATTGTGAAATTACTGTAACTTAACCAGTGGGGGAGTCAGCCACTCTAAAGGGTGTTGCAGCCCACCTCCTGTTCTCTTGTTCAGGCAGACTTTTATTTAGAAATGCAGTAATTCAAGCATCAGCGTTCACAGAGTAAATCTTTAAAGTCATGCTGCTGTTGTAGATGGCTTTTCAGACACAATTACCTCAGTCCTGCTTGATGAATTGGCATCTTTTCCCCATTGTATTTTCTACTTGCTGCTACGTGCAAGGCACTGGGCCCATCCCTTGTAAAAGAGTCAATCCCAAGACCAGAAATAAGTATTTTGCATCTCTAATGCTTTTCTGTGGTACCTGATCATTTTGCCCCAGTCTTACACCTGAGGATTGTTGAATCTGTGGTCCTTATCCAGCCTTTGACTCTTTCTTTATGCTCTCAAACAACCTCAAGTTGTACCAGTGGAGGTTTGAAATTAATATTAGGAAAAATTTGTTCATTGAAAGGTTTCTCAAGCATTGGAAAAAGGTTTTCTGGGGAAGAAGCTGAGTCACCATCTTTGGAGGTATTTGTGACACTTAGGGACATGGTTTCGTTGTAGGCTTGTTTGCGTCAGGTGGGCTTGATGATTTTCCAACCTAGATGATTCTATGATTCTTTGTCTTCTGAACCCTGTCTCCATTTGACTCTTTGTGACATCTTCATCTTACTAAAATCTTTCTTTGTGTCACCCACTCCCTATGGCCAGCAGAAGTCCCTTGGACACAAGAGACTTCATGTTGCCAGGCTCAGCTGCTGAAAGTTGCAAAGAAGAAATCTCCATACACCCCAGCAAGTCTATAGTGGGGCACACTCTGTACTGAATAAATCTCTTAGCAGATTTTAATTGCCAGCTGACTCTGCTAAGGATGTGAAATAAATTTTTTAGAAGAATGTTTATAACAATCAAAAACTGGAAAATTTTCACTCAGCTCATAAAAAGGGAAATATCAAAGCCAAGAAGGACCCCTGACAAAAGCCCTTACAAAGCAGGAAGGCACTAGGTTTCTGCAAGAAAAGGTTTGCTACAAAAGGTTTTAAATCTGAGAAAAATACTCTTGTGCTCTCATTTGTAGAAGAAATTGGGCTGCTTGAACTGCATTCCCTGTGTTCCCTGCCCTTTCTTTCACCAATAGAATAACTCTACCCAAGGCTGATATTCAGTACGGCTATTTTCTCTCAGACAATTCAGGATTTTATCACGGAATCACCAGCACAGTAGTACTTGTAGTGCAGAAGCACCTTTGTGTACACAACGCCTATACAGTGGCAGAGGGATGTGTTATCATCCCAGGGATTTGATGAATAACAATTCTGCCGTAACAATGTAGTTTTATTTTTAATTTTAAATACTGGACTTATTGGACTACTTTGGTTTCCTAGCCTTTAGGCTGCTGTTGTGGGTTGGCGAGGTTTAGAAATTTTTCCCATTATTATGTTAAGCTAGCCAAGATGGCTCTCCTATTAGCTGTTAAGAGCTGGAGACAAAGGACTAGCTGAAGCAACCTGATGGCTCCATTAGGGAAAGGTGGAGTCCTGCTTTTGTTTTCGGCAAGTAAGAGGACACTGGGAGTAGGAGAACTCTTACAGCTCGCCGGCTGAACTCGAGGAGAGAGGTTCCTTTTCTCCTGTTGGGATCAGGCTTCTTGGATTTGGACTGCTAAAGCTTCCTGCTTCCTCTGAACAACTGGGAACTGGGACGCCCATGGTGAGCAGAGTTCCTTCCTCACCCTTTCTTCCACCTGGGGCGGTAAGGCCACCTGGCCCCCTCCCCTGCCCCTGCAGCAGCCGCGACTGAGAGACCGCCTGCCCTGCTCCATCGGAGAGCCATCGGTGACTGAAAAAGGGACTGGGACTGAATTCCGTTCTGTTCTGTCGCTGTTTTTTTTCTTTCATATAGCTGATGCTGTTTTTGTTTGTCTTATAAATATATCAGTAAAGAACTGTTATTCCCAACCTATACCTTTTTTGTGCCTGAGAGTTCCTGAATTTCCTTTTCCTGGTAATACTGTCCCTTTAAACCGGGACAGATCTTGGCGCCCGGAACGTGTGGCACGAGGTTAAGGAATAACAGTTCTTCAGTTGCCTGAGATTGTTTTTTTTTGTGTGCTAGCAACATGTGGTCCAGTTTAATCTGGTTTGGGCTGCACGTGTTCATACATGTATATCTCCCATTTGCAAACCCTTACATAAACATGGGCCCTGTAACTAAGGCTACTGTGACTGTTATCAAACTTGCTTTATGGGTTGATAAGGTGAGAAATTCATGGATTTTTAACTTCCTTTGGACGGCGGGTACATGGATTCAGGAATACCACACACTAAATGCATGTTTTTGGGATTACTTTAATAATGGCACCTACTGTGAGGGAATAACACCAGGGGAAATTTTCTCCCAACCCCTCACCCAAATTTTTGGGTCTACCCCACCAGTTTTTGAAGGGTTCAGATTTCCTCTGAATGCTAATGATATCATACAGTGGCTGGTGTTGCTGATAGTCTTGTCCTATTTAACATTAAGAGATAACGGGGGATTGAGCTGGATAACAACTCTGATACCTACTCCAGGAAATAGGGATGGTGCTACAGACATTGACCCTGCCCCAGAGACTAGGGATGCGGCCACAGAGACTGACCCTGCCCCAGAGACTAGGGATGCTGCCACAGAGCCTGACCCTGCCCCACAGCCCACCTCAGAAAGAAACCACCCGGAGTGGTTGGGGCTTCTAGTGAAGCAGATGAGTGAGATGGGCCAGATGATGAAGGAGTACCTCTCCCCAGCTGGTGAGAAGCCCTGCCATAAAGGGGGAGAATCCAGTGATGCTGTAGTGGAACCCATAGGTGTTACATTTGTCCAGGGTCCAGCTGAATTGCAAGGGCACTCACAGCCAGCAGCAGTCGCCCCTGTAGAAACTAGGAAGTCTAAAATGAAAGCAAGGCACCTAGACAAAGAGGACCAGAGAGGAGGGCCCTCACAACCAGCAGGGGAGCCAGAGGTTGAAATCATCACTGAGTCCCTGTCTTATGAAAATCTCTGCAATCTGTGGAAAGATATTGCACGACGGGGCCGGGAGGCTTTGACAACTTGGTTACTTCGGGTCTGGGACCTTATGGGTACAGGTGTGCACTTGGATGGTACAGAGGCAAGGAATTTGGGATCCTTGTCCCAGGACTCAGGTGTGGACCAAATATTCGTAAGGGAGCCAGGCCCACTTCCCCTCTGGGAGCGGCTTTTAATGAGTGTAAGAGAGAGGTTTGTCAACAAAGAAAGAATGCAGGAGTGCCATAATAGAATGCATTGGAAAACCATTGAGGAAGGGATCCAACAGCTGAGAGAGGTGGCGGTACTGGAGGTACTCTTTGGGAGGGATGGACAGCATGACAATGACCCTGACAAGGTCAGGTGCACAGGTCACATGCTGTGGATCCTGGCAAACCGAGGGCCATCTCAATATACCACCTCCATTGCAATGATTAATGCTGATGAGCACCGAGAAACAGTGAGCTCTGTTGCTAACAAGCTTAGGGATTTTCACAGTATGATGAATGGCGTAGTGCAGGCCCAGGTTTCTTCCGTGGTCCAGGAGATGAGGGGGATGAGGGAGGAGATGAAGGAGGTGAGGGGGATGAGAGGTGACATAAGTGAGATGAGGGAGGAGATCAGGAAGATCAAGGTAGCACCAGTGCGAGCCTCATACCCCAAGGTTACAGCCCCACGCCCCTCAGCTAGTGGAAGAGGGTACACCCCACGAGCTGACCTATGGTTTTTCCTGCGTGACCATGGGGAAGACATGGGAAAATGGGATGGGAAACCCACTTCTGTCTTGGCAGCACGGGTGTGTCAACTCAGGGAGGGAAATGCTAACCGAGGGAGCTACACTAAAGTGAAGGTAGCCTCAACCTCCCATGACCAAGGTGCTGGGCATTACAGAAGGGAGGATGATCTGTCAGACCCACTTGAAGGAACCTCCACTATGTATGTTCAGGAAAGGAATAATAGCCAGGGCTAGAGGGGCCCTGCCTCTAGCCAGGGAGAGGCACGGGATAACAGAGTCTATTGGATGGTGTGGGTCCAATGGCCTGGCACATCAGAACCACAAGAATACAGGGTATTAGTTGATACTGGTTCACAATGCACTCTAATACCATCAGAACATTTGGGGGAAGAGCGTGTTTCCATTGTTGGGGTGACGGGGGGATCACAGGAATTGTCTTTGCTGGAAGCTGAGGTGAGCCTGACAGGAGAGGGGTGGCAGAAACATCCGATTGTAACTGGCCCAGAGGCACCGCCCATTTCTAGGCATAGATTTTCTCAGGAGTGGCTATTACAAAGACCCAAAGGGATACAGATGGGCTTTTGGAATAGCTGCTGTAGTGGCAGAGGGCATTAAGCAGTTGAACACCTTGCCTGGACTGTCAGAAAGCCCATCTGCAGTGGGACTCCTGAAGGTGGAAGAGCAACAAGTGCCAATTGCCACCTCAACAGTGCACCGCCGGCAGTACCGGACGAATCGAGATGCTGTGATCCCCATCCACAAGATGATCCGTGAGCTGGAGAGCCAAGGGGTGGTCAGCAAAACTCACTCACCCTTCAACAGCCCCATCTGGCCCGTGCGCAAGTCTGATGGAGAATGGAGATTGACTGTGGACTATTGTGCGTTGAACGAAGTGACTCCACCACTGAGCGCTGCCGTGCCGGACATGCTGGAACTCCAGTACGAGCTGGAGTCCAAGGCAGCAAGGTGGTATGCCACCATTGACATTGCCAACGCATTTTTCTCCATTCCCCTGGCAGCAGAGTGCAGGCCTCAGTTTGCCTTTACATGGAGGGGCGTGCAGTACACCTGGAATCGTCTGCCCCAGGGGTGGAAACACAGCCCCACCATCTGTCATGGATTGATCCAGGCTGCACTGGAAAAGGGTGAGGCTCCAGAACACCTGCAATACATAGATGACATCATTGTGTGGGGGAACACGGCATTGGAGGTATTTGAGAAAGGAGAGAAGATCATACAGATTCTACTGAGAGCCGGCTTTGCCATTAAAAAGAGCAAAGTCAAAGGACCTGCCCGAGAGATCCAGTTCCTGGGAGTAAAGTGGCAAGATGGACGGCGCCAGATCCCCACTGAGGTCATCAATAAGATCACCGCAATGTCTCCACCAACCAGCAAGAAGGAAACACAAGCTTTCCTAGGTGCCATAGGATTTTGGAGAATGCACATTCCTGACTACAGCCAGATTGTGAGCCCTCTCTACCTGGTCACCCGTAAGAAGAACGATTTCCACTGGGGTGCTGAGCAGCAGCAAGCCTTCGCTCAGATCAAACAGGAGATCGCTCATGCAGTGGCCCTTGGCCCAGTCAGGACGGGACCAGAGGTGAAGATTGTGCTTTATTCTGCAGCCGGGAACCATGGCTTGTCCTGGAGCCTTTGGCAGAAGGTGCCTGGGGAGACTCGAGGCCAACCTCTGGGATTCTGGAGCCGGAGCTACACAGGGTCTGAAGCCAAGCACACTCCCACAGAGAAGGAGATCTTGGCTGCCTATGAAGGAGTCCAAGCTGCCTCAGAGGTGATTGGGACGGAAGCACAACTCCTCCTGGCACCCCGACTACCAGTGCTGGGGTGGATGTTCAAAGGAAAGGTTCCCTCTACCCACCACGCCACCGACGCCACATGGAGTAAGTGGATTGCCCTCATCACGCAACGCGCCCGCATCGGAAACCCAAATCGCCCTGGGATTTTGGAGATAATTACGAACTGGCCAGAAGGTGAAAATTTTGGTCTCGCCGATGATGAGGAGCAAGAACAAGTGAGCCGTGCTGAGGAAGCCCCACCGTATAACCAACTGCCAGCAGATGAAACATGCTACGCTCTTTTCACCGACGGCTCCTGCCGCATCGTGGGGATGAACCGGAAGTGGAAAGCAGCCGTATGGAGCCCCACTCGACAGGTTGCACAAGCTACTGAAGGAGAAGGTGGATCAAGTCAATTTGCTGAACTCAAAGCTGTTCAGCTGGCCCTGGACATTGCTGAAAGAGAGAAGTGGCCAAAGCTCTACCTTTATACTGACTCATGGATGGTAGCCAATGCTCTGTGGGGTTGGCTGGAAAGATGGAAAAAGGCAAACTGATAACGTAGGGGAAAACCAATCTGGGCTGCCGACGAGTGGAAAGACATTGCCACCAGGGTAGAGAAGCTACCTGTGAAAGTTCGTCATGTGGATGCCCATGTCCCCAAGAGTCGGGCTAATGAGGAGCACCGACACAACGAGCAGGTTGATCAGGCCTCAAAGATAGAGGTGTCACAAATAGACCTGGATTGGCAACACAAGGGAGAACTGTTCCTGGCTCGATGGGCCCATGACGCCTCAGGTCATCAGGGCAGAGATGCCACGTATAAGTGGGCACGAGACCGAGGGGTGGATCTAACCATGGACAGTATCTCTCAAGTCATCCATGACTGTGATACGTGCGCTGCCATCAAACAGGCCAAGCGAGTGAAGCCCCTCTGGTATGGTGGGCGTTGGTCCAAATATAAGTATGGGGAGGCCTGGCAGATTGACTACATCACACTGCCTCAGACCCGCCAAGGCAAGCGCTACGTGCTGACCATGGTGGAAGCCACCACCGGATGGTTGGAGACCTACCCTGTGCCTCATGCCACTGCTCGGAACACCATCCTGGGCCTTGAGAAACAGGTCCTTTGGAGACATGGCACCCCTGAGAGAATTGAGTCAGACAACGGGACTCATTTCAAGAACAGCCTCATAAACAGCTGGGCTAGGGAACACGGCATTGAGTGGGTGTACCATATCCCCTACCATGCACCAGCAGCTGGGAAGGTCGAACGGTGCAATGGTCTGCTTAAAACCACCTTGAAGGCACTTGGTGGGGGGACTTTCAAGAACTGGGAAAATAATCTACCAAAGGTCACATGGTTAGTGAATACCCGAGGTTCCACTAACCAAGCAGGCCCTGCCCAATCTGAGCTCTTGGGAACACCAGGTGGGGATAAGGTTCCAGTGGTACACATGAGAGGTATGCTAGGGAAAACTGTTTGGGTGAACTCTGCCTCCAGCAAAGACAATCCTGTCCGTGGGGTGGTTTTTGCTCAAGGACCAGGTTGTACCTGGTGGGTGATGCAAAAGGATGGAGAAACCCGATGCATACCCCAAGGAGACCTTGTTCTAGGGTGAACTACCTATGATACTGTGTCTGTAACTGCATGTATGTATGTAATTTAAAGGTTCTAATTTAATGTAGTATGTTAGCATGGAAAAAATTTGGGGTGGATAATGTTGTGGGTTGGCGAGGTTTAGAAATTTTTCCCATTATTATGTTAAGCTAGCCGGGATGGCTCTCCTATTAGCTGTTAAGAGCTGGAGACAAAGGACTAGCTGAAGCAACCTGATGGCTCCATTAGGGAAAGGTGGAGTCCTGCTTTTGTTTTCGGCAAGTAAGAGGACACTGGGGGTAGGAGAACTCTTACAGCTCGCCGGCTGAACTCGAGGAGAGAGGTTCCTTTTCTCCTGTTGGGATCAGGCTTCTTGGATTTGGACTGCTAAAGCTTCCTGCTTCCTCTGAACAACTGGGAACTGGGACGCCCACGGTGAGCAGAGTTCCTTCCTCACCCTTTCTTCCACCTGGGGCGGTAAGGCCACCTGGTCCCCTCCCCTGCCCCTGCAGCAGCCGCGACTGAGAGGCCGCCTGCCCTGCTCCATCGGAGAGCCATCGGCGACTGAAAAAGGGACTGGGACTGAATTCCGTTCTGTTCTGTCGCTGTTTTTTTTCTTTCATATAGCTGATGCTGTTTTTGTTTGTCTTATAAATATATCAGTAAAGAACTGTTATTCCCAACCTATACCTTTTTTGTGCCTGAGAGCTCCTGAATTTCCTTTTCCTGGTAATACTGTCCCTTTAAACCGGGACAGCTGCATTTGTATATGCACCAGCTGTTTGTTACATTCTTGATGGCTAGGCCTTGGCATGATTTAAATGGCAACTGAGATTATCTCATGGTCTCCTGACTTCAAGATTTTAATAAAAACAGCAAATAAATAAAACCTGAGAGTCAGCCATGGGAAACAGCAAAACAGCTCTTATCACTGTAGCATGCCAGTCCCATGGGTATGCAGAGCAAAGTGCAGACTGTCGGGAACTAATTAGCTGCAGCATGGAGCTCCTCAGATCAGATTATTCTGTCATTGACATCATTACTTGCAAATACTAGGAAAACCAGATTGATGCTGAAGGCGTCTTCAGTGATCCCACAAGTTCCAAGGGATGTGCTTTATGGTGTTAGCTCTGCTGCATTCCTGACCTTTCTTCCCCTCAGGGAGGGCTTGGCTTGGATACTAAATATATCAAATTGTCCAAAACTTGAAAGCTACCACAAGAGCAGGCAAAACTACTTCAAACAGAAGCTTTCCTAAAGTGAAGCCTGACATAGAAAATACATTTTGGTAACTCAAAATTAGATTAGACCAGCAGGCTCATATAAACACTCCTAAATCAAGTATTTAAGGGCTTTGCAATATACAAGCATTATCCACAATAGAAATATCAGCTGAAACACAATCCAAAATGGCTTTGTGCGTAGACAAACATGCAATCTCAGAATTCAGAAAAAAGGCAACTCAAAATATATAAGTAATCTAAACATGTTGCTTTGTGAGAAAAGTATAAAGTTGAGAGGGAATGGTCTGGCCTGTTGCATAATGATATTACCTAAAATTTTGTCTTTATTAAAATTTACAGAAAAATACATCAAATGTGAAAGAATACAAGAAAAGATACCAAGAAAAGATAGCATACATTAGTAGTGAATGGTAGTGAAAAACATTATTCTACAGAAAATATCAACAATATTTTCAATATTGATCAATTATTTCAACAATAAGAGATTCTTCTAAAGTCCAGTGAATATGAAGAGTTTTTTTTGTCCTGTTAGAAAATTGGTCCATCCATTAAAAGTCAGAGTTCTAATAAGCCAGTCTATTGTTTATAACCACAGATAAGTGCAGAAAACCTACCTTCTAGAATTCCACAGCTAAATAAACAGAGGCCATATTGGCAGCAACCTCCTATACATCCATGAGAAGGTAATAGAGACCAGCAGGAGGCATTGGAGCATAAATCCATGCCTGACTGTAGTCCAGTAATATTTTGTACCAGCTGCTTTCCTTGACTTTCTAAAATAACATTATTAGATTGTTCTGGTTTTAAATTTGGTGGGAAAAAAACAAAAAACAAAACAAACAAAAAAAACCCCAACAAAAAAAAAAACAACATAAAAAAATCCAGATGTGGAGGATAAATAATTCTGATTGTATATTTGTATGCAAACAGTTCATCAGTGTGCTCTATATAACGACTTCCCACAGATTTTGAGACGTGGAAGAGAATCTGCTTTGCATAATCTTTTGCCTGCAGTGCCTGTAAACTGTATCTGGTATTTATTATATTTATTTTTCCAAGAAATGTTGTAACTGAAACACAAGGACAAATGTGTCATTTGACCTGCATCAGCAGTTCAGATTCATGGTCTTGACATTCTAAAACTCTTTCAAAGCAAGAAGCCAATCTGAGATGAATTGTGAAGCAGGACATTTTCTTCTTAATCACAGGCAGCTAATACTTTGTTATGCCCTGAATATCTTTTTATCCAGTTGTAGTTCACCTTTTCTGGAAAAAGGGGAGGGGCAAGGGAAGCTATCTATTTCTAAGAACCAGCTCACATTTTTCAAGCCTGTCATTTCTCGCTAAGCCTATAGTGCATTTTAAAAAGAAAATCAGATATTTTAATAAAAAAGGAATTTTCACCTTTTTTAAGAGTTAGACTACCCTCTGGGAGAAATGAAGGCCTGACATCCTCATAAAAAGATTTCTGCAATGTAAAATAGGGTCTCTTTTCTTCCACATGGGGAAGTGATCAAGTTCTTCCTCTACCAGCAAAGTTGCAGAAGTTAAAAGGTGGCAATCATCCTTGCTTACCTCATCTTAGGGGGTATCCAGTCCTTTTCAGCTAACAAAACACAGTGGGAGGAACCCCACTCAACCAATGAAAGCGAATGATCTTTTCCTTTGCATCTGACAAATCCAGGTATCGAGCAGAGTTTTCAGAGGAGCAGAGCATCCACAGCACTTGCTGCCTCCCTGTAGATTTGCATGTCCCAGATCCCTTAAAATTTTTATCTTAAATTAAAGTTTGCTTTTACAGGCTAGAAGGTGTTAAACAGCTTTGGCTATTATCAGAACTCAAGGACAGTCCTGGGATGCTCATTACTCACAGAAGCCCTGGGAGTGCTATGCAAAGGATGTGAAGAACTCTGCCTTCCTGCTCTTGGGCTCATGAGAAGACATGAAGTAGGGCTCTGCTCTTACTGCAGGAGAGAGGCATCCACTGTCTGACAAGATCACAGCTCTACACTATAGCCCTAATACTGAGCCTGCGGAAGGACAGGTGGTAACTGCCTTTCCTTAAGGTAAGAATCCCAGCAGAATAACAGGCAAACATAAATGGAGAGAAATAGTCATATTTTGTGATTAAGTCCTTACCAGCTGGTGAACTAGTTTAGCCAAAACACTGGGACATCTCTTCTGGAAGCAAGAGGTAGAATTGCTTAATGGAATTTTTTCTGTTGTTCCCACCTTTTTTGGTATAATTGCCCTTGAGCAGTGCTTTCACTGGAATAGGTAACAAGAAGGGGAACAAAACTTTGGCACGACTACATTCAAAGTAAAATGTGAGGTGGCCATCAAAGCACCTCAGCTGACAGGGATAGCAGAGGAGCACCTGCCTGGACTTGACACCAAGGACAAGAAAATTTCAGTATTTGCTGGAGACATGATCTTAGACAGGTGGTTCCCAGGTACCAGTAGGGTGCACACATCCTCTCAGGAGCAAGAAGTGAGAGTAAAGGGAGAGAGGATGCTTGAAAATGCCAAGTAGTGGTAGCAGCTGTGTTAGAAGTACTAGCAGAAAGTGTGCAAAACCAGGCACTTTCTGCAGCCTTGTAACCCCAAAAAAACCCAAATAACCATTAAACCAAAGTTCAGCAACATTTTATAAAGGCAAATAACCTCTAAAAAATACACAGGAAAACTGCAGTTCTGAAAACCACACGCATCTAAAACTGGTTTTCTGTTTATAGGGGAAGGTAGAAATAGTTTCAAGCAAACATTTGTTTTGCATTTAGAAGATGCTGGCAGTCTTGTCATGTTCATATGCTTCTGACTTGTATAGTCAGGATTTACCCATAAGCAGCAGGAAAAGGCTATATGAAGCAGTGGGTTGAGTAACTACAGTAATTTTACGATTAGAAGCCGCATTATTTTGACTAAAATTTTGGTCCGAACCCAAAGAGCGGCTTATAATCAGATGCGGCTTATATATGTGCAAAGAATGAAAAGTTGCTGTTTTAGTTTGGAGGACAGGTGTCTGCTGAGAAAGGCAGGAACTTCTCTTTGAAATAGAGAATGTAAACCCCCTCCCTCCAAATTATTAGAATTTTGAAATCAAGGGGCTTTCAGGCAAAGATACAGGAATTAGGAATAACAGTTCTTTTCTAGGGAAATTAAAATAGAAATACAGTATTACAAAGAAACAAACTCCAAACCCTGACAAAGTCAGAGTACAACCTGACACCCTGTCAGGCAGGGTGTTGGTAGCAGTCCCATTAAATGGTGGTTGCAGTCCTCTTGCAGTTACAGATGTGGTTTAGTTGAAGCAGTGGTCTTGTAAAAGGTGCAGTTTCCCTCCGGAGGTCCAGTGGTGATGTGGAGAAATCCAGTTTTCCTCTGGAGTCCAGTGGAGAAAGGGGCTACCTCAGTGTCCCAAAACCTCTGCTTTTATCTTGGTAAGAAATGTTGGGCTCTTCCCCTTGGCTGGAGCAACTTCCAATGGGATGCAGTAATTTTATCAGTCACACAGTGGGACTCAATGGGCCATTAGCAGAAAATGACTCGCTGGAGGACAGATGGGTTGTGAAAAGATAAAGAACAATGCCCCGCCTGGTTTCAATGGATGGCCCATTGGCAGAATATCTGCCGCGGAGATAAGGATCACCGCCCCCACCCTCAACAGATGGTGATAGAATAGATACCTTTTATCACACTCTGTATTGTAACGTGCAGCTTATAAGCAGGTGCAGCTTATAATAATGAAATTGCTGTAAATCTAATGTGGTTTGGCCAACAAGGCCTGAAAAATGTCCTAATGGTCACTCACTCGGTGATCACAAAGCACGCACACTAGGTCAGGAGAAGGGGCTGCTCGCGCTATGGGCCAGCCCCCACAGGCTGCTAGGGGTGGTACAGGTAACACTCAGCTGTGTTCCCACAGAAGCTTTATTGAGTATTTCAGTACAGGAGCCACCAGCTGTCTGCAAGCAGAAGGATCAGATCTTTGCCATGGCAATTTCTTCTATGACGTAAGTTCTAGAGAATTGGGAAGAGTTGTTCTATTGCACCAAGAGATACATACCTTGTATTTCCAGAGGTCAATTTTCAGTGGAAATATCAACATTCCCTTTATAGGTTCTTTTTTTCATTTTCAGCTGCTGTCCGTAAAGAGGGCAGCTTTAACCATTCAATAGAGGTCCATCTTACTGCAACAGTGTCTCTACCTAGTCCTCCAGGTACATAATAGACCTCTGGAATCAGAAGAGCTATATGGCTTGATCCAAGCTCTTCTCCAGCCTTCTTTCCTGCGAAAAGCAAGCCAAACCAAGATTTCATGCTGCAATCCAGATAACCTGTTTCAATTTGACTTGGGTCACATATACACCATTTTCAGATCTTTGCCCCAGCAATCTTTAGAACAACCTAGACCAATGCGTTTTTGAAGTAAAAAAAAATAAAATTGGGCTTTCAGCTAGGGTAGAAGAATACAAGAGATGTGAACATACAGACAACACACTCTAGGTAAAACCCTTACCAGGCCAAATATTCTCAAAACCCTACAATAATAAAATTATTATTATAATTAAGGGCTAATTTAAGGAATGTACAGTATTTACAGCCATTAAAACTAGGCAGAAGATACTAAGTAATAGGGGAACAAAGTAAAAGGAGATTAGGACACAGCTAGGAGGTGGTTCCCAGGCTCTTTCCTATTGTACTGAGGAGTGTGTTCATTTCCTCTGATACCTTGAATAGCAAATGCTATTCAGGGCCTACCTAGATAATCTCATGATAAAAATCCCTGGAGAGAGGCTATCTCTAGCACAGGGCTAGAGAAGTTCTATTGTCTTGTTCCACTCAAAGTCTACAGCATCTTGTAAAGGAAGCCCATAGCAGCTGATGGGCTTGTCTCCCATCTTAGCAGGAGTCAATAATGATCTGTGTTCCCATGGATATGGGAATTAGTCAAAAGCAGTTGTCTTAGATTACAGGAATGAATCTTAGAAGAGTGGAGTGCTTTCTGTAACATCAGAACAAGTCAAATTCAGTCCCCAGGCCAGTTCATTTCAGTTCAGGTATGAGCTGAGACCAACTAATGTCTGTTCCTAAATTTTCATCCTCAAGACCAGGAAAGCTGATATCTAGAAGGATTTTGCTGAGACTGTCATTCATGGTATCCAGGATAAGGCCCTCCATGAGTGACCGGTTTTCAGTAAAGCCAGAGGCTGTCAGTTCAACAGAGGATTGCCTGGAAGCATCACGAATAAATGCTGGCGAGCTTGTGAGGGGCACGGGAACCATGTCACTGGATTCTGTATTGAGCAGTTCACGAGGAGAATCAAAGAGAGGATTTTTAAGCGGTGTGCTGTTAAAACCCAGCAAGTCCTGGTTGTCCCGGAGGGGTGTGAATGGCAACTGAAGTGTTTTCACTGGACTGAAGTCCAGCTCATGACTTCCCTTGGCTAAGGAAGCAGACTTCCAGGGGTCAAGGACCTCTAGTGAAGGGGTAGTAGTGGCTGAGACTTTGCTGGGAGTGGAAGAAACGGGCAATTTGCTGAAGATGTCCTTGACTGGTGTTTTAAAGGCCCCCTCTTCTCCCCGTGAGCAGCTGAGCTGTGATATGTTCTCAAGGGGCTGGTTTTCCTGGGGGAAGGGATGGTCTGCCCCTAACCGGAAAGAGTCAAAGCTGCTGCTTTCTGGCAAAACAAGGACAGGCTCTTCTGAACAAGGCAGAGCTAGGCGTTGTTTCCTTCTGGATCTGCCCACTTCCCGCCTTTCCCTCCTCTTTATAACTAAAGAGTCGGAAACTGCCTTAGATGGGGACTTCAGTGTGGCGAACTGCTTCCTTTCCTTTGGGGATGAGTCTGGGAGGAACAAGCTTGGCTCTTCTTTGACTGTTACAGTTGAGGCAAATGGGGACAGCCAGTGATCCAGCTGAGATCTTTCTTCCTCCTTTATACAGGCACCCTCAGAGAAAGAAGACAATTCCTCACCAGGCTGGGAGCTGTTCTCCTGTACGGAATGGGTTGGGGGAAATAAACCTTCATCACATTGACCCTCCTCCTTGACAGCAGGTGTCGGTAAACAGGATGACTCTTCTGCAGACAGTGACATCTACAATGAAACACAAGTGACATGCAGATCTAAGCCACCCAAAAATCCAAATAACAGTGGAAGGAAAAGAAAGACTGGCATTTAAGGTCAGCAGAAAGGGTAAGAGAAAGATATTCAGGAAGCAGTAATTATAACAGACTGAGATTGATCTCTGTGAAATTGATAGAAAGAAGCCTAAGGATCACATGGGAAGGATTCTAGCTAAGTGACTGAAAGTCATACCCTTCAGAGCACTCCTGATCTGAGGAACTCCTGGGAGTACAGGCAGAAGGACAGCTGAATATTGCTGGGAAAAATATAACTCCTTTGATTTTTTTCTTACATTATCTAAATGGGAGTAACAAAATGAATGAGGACAGCTTTCCCAGAAACCAAGGAAAAGGAAGAGAAAAAAAATGAGGTTATCAAAAGAGAAAGAGCACAGGAGAAAGATAAATCATAGCTGGAGAGAACATAAAGCGTCAGGCATACAAAGGAAAATAGGATTATGGTTAGACAGGATGGAAGAAGCTAAAGCTTCACAATGCCTAAGCATACAAGAGCAGTCAGTGAGATGCCAAGTAAAAGATCGGTTTAATAGGTGTTTTGCTTGAGCCCAGGATAAGTGTGAACTTCACAGAATTAGCAAACAGCAGATATGGAAATCCTCTGGGAAAAGACTACATAAAACACATTCTCTTCCAGAAGTTTCTTATCTTTGTCTATAGAGCTATCAAAAATATTAATGTTTTAAGATCAGAACAAAGCCATTCCAAACCCATTCGTCTTTCTTCACATCCCAGCAGTAAAGAAAAATTGTCTTGACCAAGCCATACAGCCCCTTCCTCTAGTGAATTACAGAAACATCCTTAGAGCAAATAAACTGGCAGGTAGTAGTCAGTCTAGGGACAGTAAGGGATTATAACTGGTTAGTTCCTTGACAGCAGCTTGCAGTTTTAGAGCACCTAGTAAAGATGCGCAAAGGAGCCATATGAAGAAAAGATTCATTGAAGGCAAGAGATACGAAAAAAAAGTAAACAAAAAATCCAAACAAACACATCCCTCCCAAAAAAAAATCCCCACATCCTCCCCAGCCCACTCCTTGCCCCCCTTAAACAATAAATAAAAAAAAAGTAACCCCAAAAAAACTCCTCAGAAAACAAGAAACCAACCTTTGTAGCAATGTGCATATGCTTATTGCTCTGCAAAGTCTCCGAGCTGTTAAGGGATGCTCCCTGTGCCATGGACAGAGGAATCTTCACAGAAGGCTGCAAGACAAGAGGCTGACTCAAAGGAAACTGGATTGGAACCAGGTAGGAGTTGACACGAGGAAGCAAAGGCTTCATCTTTCGGCCTGGAAGGGAAAAGAAGGGACTCACTTTTGCCTGTTCTCCACTGTGCTACCTCTTGAAACCCAGGCACCTTACAGAAAGTCCTCCTAGACACCCCAAAAGAAACATTTGATCAGATTACTTGCCGCCTTCTGCTAAGGATCAAGCTAACTAGACAGAAGGCTCATGAACAAGAAAATAATCTTTCATGCAGATCCTACTCCTCAAGTTGGGGCTCTCACTTCATTTGAATGCCCAATACCCACCCATCTCACCATCACATCCTCTCCGACACAGCAATACTGCTTTCCATTTCAAACCTGGCAATAAGGAGCATAAAAGCTGGCAAACTGGGATAACACACTGCACTTGTATTCCTAAAGAGATCTGGGAGAGTGCCCCAGATTTATTGGATTGATTCTCTTTGGTCTAGACTGATGTAGACACTTACGTGAATTCTGGGGTTCAGTTTTGCTTGCCATGTTCTTCAGAGGATCTGGAAGACGACTCTTCTGTTGCTGCAGTCATTGTGAAATAAGTAAGAGGAGAAGAAGAGAGATTAAAAGAAAAGAATCCACATTTATTCTGCTGCCTCAATGAGAACTGTGAAACCAAAGGTCTGTGCTTACTAATGCAGACAGAGCACCTGTTAGTACCCAGCACTCAGGCTGGCTCTAGGTCTGTGCCACTTGCTGGTTTGCAGCCATGCCATTGCATACCAGCTGCCCACCAAAAGCTGTGTAGGAAAAGAGACAACTTGACAGAGCTGCTCCATCTGCAGACTCTACAGCAGAAGTGAGCTGGTTTCAGCACCGTCAGTGCCTGAGGAACAATGAATAGGATGGCTTTATTGAGTATTGGATATCTATACAAACCACAGACCAGATAGGTGTTCAAATGGAATAATAGAGGCAATGGGATCAGAATTCTGAGCAGATGGAAAGATGGCCAAGGTTGTAGCTGTGACAGAAAAGTGTTTGACCGGATGCTTGCAAATCCATCAAAGTTAAAACTGCTGAATGCAAGAGCAACAGCAAACAGGTTCATTCTTCCAAGAGTCACAATGCAGAAGGTTCAAAAATGAAAAAGGAGTACAGAAATCCTTTCTGTCTGGATGTGAGCCCCAGAACATATTGGAACTGTTGCCATGGAGATTACATCTATTTGGGTTTGTTCTCTGAAGTCCATTGCAGCCTACTTCAGCAGTAGACTTCCAAGTTGCTCAAAGCTATCCAGCTTCAGCAGCTAGAGAGCGACTGTACCATCTGAAGGCAGTCAACCTTTGGGTAGACCCCGTCCCCCACAAGAGGTGCACGTGGAGCTGTATGAGTAGATGCAGCAGTGACCCAGTATCCCTCCCCAAGCCTGTTGTCCTTTCCTTCAGTGACTAGCAAGAAGAGAATAGAAGATCGAGCCCCAAGCCAGATGTCAATTCTTACTGATTCAGAGTACTCAGGCGATGTTGGTGACCCCGAGTCCAGCGGCTGGTGGTAGAAGGCATTGGGCAGGAAAAAAATGAAGATAAAGTTATCAGCCAAAGAGGGAGACAGATGGGATATTTTAAAATTCTACAATCTGAACAAACAAAAGTTACAGTAATTTCACGATTATAAGCCGCACCATTTTGACTAAAATTTTGATCCCACCAAAGAAATGCAGCTTACACTCAGGAGCAGCTAATATGTGAAAAAATTTCTGAAATTTCCAACCTAGGAAGTGCATCCGAGGTGCCGAGCCGAGAACCTGCCAGTAAAACCTGGGATTGCTCGATTGTTACAAATTGGTTACTCTGTTGCGTGGCAAGTCGAGGCGGGCTCCGTGCAGGCAGCGCAGGGTGGGGAGGCGGAGGGCTCCCTCCGGCCCCGTGACCTGGGAGGGAGGTGGGGGGGCTCCATGCCCACCTCCCACCGGTGCCACGGGAGTGGGCGGGGGGCTCCGTGCCCGCCTGCCGCCATATGGCGGCGCTGGGCTGGGGTGAGCGAGCCCAGCGGCAGCGACGGCTGGCCCCAAGTGGCCCCGCTGAGTGGCAGCACCAAGCTGGGCCACCTGGCCCCATTGGCAGCCCAGAGCGGGCTGAGCCCACACGGCCCAAGCCAAGCCAGTAAACCCCACAATTCTTTGTTACTTGGCAACTTCATTGCACGTGGGTCCTCACTGCCAACGACAGAGCGGCTTATAATCAGGTGTAGCTTCTAATCGTGAAATTACTGTAAATCTACCCACCCACTGCAGAAAACACACCTATACCAGACTCCCAAGCTCTATTTTCCTTGACAAAATCTTCCAAAAATACCTAGTCGAGCTAGGACAATTCCATTCTATGACTGACTTATCAAACAGCATAGGAACACCTGGTTGGCCTCAGTGGAAAGCTACTCATTAGGAATTTGAATCAGGCCTATGGAAAGAAGTTGAACAACCTGACTACTATATTTGGCACAACACATGAAGAATAAACACATCCCACATAAGCTTCAGGTCAGAAGCAAGGCCACAGCACCTTTTCTTTCAAATGCAGAGCTATTCTATTTGTCAAGTGAAGTGACTGAATCCAGCTTCTACAAAAAGGCTGATGTCAAAGCAGCTTGACCTTACAGTTAAAATAAGGTGCATCAGGCTAGTGTGGCATTTGGAAACTAGACATCCTGTCCTACTTTTCTGCACAAGGCAACTCACCTTAAATACCTGGTCCAATGTTAGGCAACGGTTTGCATCAGGGTGAATAGTCCAGAAGGAGATTTTACCATTGGCAGATGTCTCACGGACAAACATATCATGAAGGGACAAGTTATGCCGAATGGAGTTCTAGGGAGAAAGGAGCAAGGGGGAGGTTGAAAAGCAGTAGTTTTGTTATCAGCAAAGTAAGGCCTACCTCAAACATGGCTGTCCTAGCAGAGGGATTGCATTCCAAAGTGTAGACAACACCAAACTTTCATATTCACAGCATACCCAGCCAACCCTGTCATCAGTCTCTTATTCTGTGTATGCTTGAGATCCCTATTCTCACTCCAGTGATCAAACATCCCATTATCTTGTTTAACTAGATGAGGCAAGAGATACAAGAAGTGGTACAGTGAACATTTGGAGTGAGAGTGTATTTGGGGTGGAATGTTTAAATGAGCTTCCATCTTGCTTTGCAGGCTGGGGAACAACTTTTCATTTTGATCCAGAAGGCATGTAACATCACCCACAGCAACTTGAGGGCCTGCTTGTTACCTTCCAGCCTGGCTTAGCTACATGTTTAAAATAAGGGAAATGATCCTCAATCCAGGTATAGATGTCCTTCAGGGTCATGCGCTTCTTCTCTGTGCTGTTGATGGCAAACTGGATCATGGCCATGTAGGAGTAAGGAGGTCGTTCTGACACTGAATCCTGCCATGAGGAGGACACAGCAGCAGCAGCACCTTCCTCTTCAGTCTGAAAGACAGAAGGGGTGATACATGAATGTTTATGAAGCTGACAAGAAGGCATGGAACATCCCTGGATCCTCTGGGTTCTGCTATTCATATCAGTAAATGTCAAACTCAAGTTACCTAGAGATAGTGATGCCTAATTATTCCAAGTCTTCTGATCCATGTAGATTACTTCCACATCAAAAGTTTCAACACACACTCTTCTATTCTCCTACTTACCTTGACTCTTTCCCGCAGAGGCACCTGATTCTCTTTCTCTGTGTCTTCCTTCACAGAAGAGGGATTTAGCCCATCAGATCTCATCTTCCCCAGCCACTGGATGTTGGTGAGGCTGTTGTCCAACACAGAGTTCATTGTCTCGCCACTGCCTGTTGGGATAACAAGCCCACATAATAATCACAGAATCATTTAGGTTAAAGCAGTCCTCCAAGACCATCGAGTCAAACCTGTGACCAAACACCACCTTATCAATGACACCATGGCACTGACTGCAGCATCCAGTCATTTCTTGAACACTTCTAGGGATGGTGATTCCAAACCTCCCTTAGCAGTCTGTTCCAATGCTTGACAACCTTTTTCAGGAAAAAATTCTTCATGATGTCCAATCTGAACTTTCTCTAGAACAGCTTGAGGCTCTGCCCTTTTGTCCTGTCATTTGTTGCGTAGGAGAAGGCAACTCTCCCACTGCTCTACAGCCTCCTTTCAGGCAGTTGTAGGGAGTGATAAGGTCCCCCTGAGCTTCCTTTTCTCCAGGCTCAACACTCCCAGCTCCCTCAGCTCTTCCTCATCAGACCTGTGCTCCAGACCCTTCAGCAACTCTGTTGTTCTTCTCTGGACTCACTCCAGCACCTCAATGTCTTTCCTGTCATGAGTGACCCAAAACTGAAAACAGAACTCAAGGTGTTGCCTCACCAGTGCTGAGTACAGGTGGACAATCTCTGCCCTGGTCCTGCTGGCCACACTATTGCTGATAAGGGCCAGGATGCCACTGGCCTTTCTTGGCCACCTGGGCACAACTAGCTCATGTTCAGCTGCTGTTGACCAGCATCCCCAGGTCCTTTTCCTCTGGGCAGCTTTCCAGCCATTCTACCCCCAGCCTGTGGTGCTGCCTGGGGTTGTTGCAATGCAACTGCAGAACCTGGTACCTGGTCTTATTGAATTCACGCAATTGGCCTTGACTCATGGATCCAGCTGGTCCAGATTCCTCTGTAGAGCCCTCCTGCCCTCCAGCAGATCCACACTACCACCCAACTTGATGTCATCTGTGAACTTACTGAGGATGACCTCAACCCCTTCATCCAGATCATTGATATATCTGTATCTATATATCTATAGATATCTATATATCCATAGATATCTATATCTATGATATACTGGCCCCAACTCTGAGCCCTGGGAAACCCCACCAATGACTGGTCTCCAGCTGCATGCAGCGCTGTTCAGCACCACTCTCTGGGCCCGACCATCCAGCCAGTTTTAACCCAGTGAAGAGTGAACCTGGCCAACCATGCATTGCCAACTTCACCAGAAAAATGTTGGGGGAGACAGTGTTAAAGGTTTTACTGAAGCCCAGGTAGGCTACAGACAGATTTCCCCTTGTCAAAACTCTGCTTTCTCACAAGTAACCCTGCTGCCACTTCATCTCAGCTGTCAAAAGGAAGGCAGCAGTCACACTTCTAAAAGATGGTACTGCAACACTAATATTGTGGAAGGAATTCACCTTGAATTCCTGATTTCATGTGTAGTTGCCCAATTTCTGAAAAGAGCTGCAGCCTTAAAAACACTCAGACCAGACTATTGCTGTCAACCAAAACATGACAATGTTGATCTAGTACAGTAAATTCACGAATACAATCCGCACTAAGTATAAGCCGCATCTCTGGGTGTTGGCAAATATTTCGTTTTTTGTCCATAAATAAGCCGCACCCGAGTATAAGCTGCTCTGTCGTTCGCAGTGAGGACCTGCGTGCAACAAAGTTGCCAAATAGTAACAGAACGGTGACAGGGTGGGGTTTACTGGCTCGGCTCGGGCTGTGCAGGCTCGGCCCGCTCGGGGTTGCCGACGGGGCCAGGTAGCCCAGCCCGGAGCTGCCGCTTGGCGGGGCCACTGGGGGCCAGCCGCCGCTGCCACTGGGCTCGGTCACCACGGTCCGGTGCTGCCCTGCGGTGGCAGGCAGGGACGGAGCCCCCCGCCGCCTCCCCGAGCCGCGGCAGTGGCGGCCCGTGTCCCCCGCCGCCTCCCCGAGCCGCGGCAGTGGCGGCCCGGGTCTCCCCCCTTCCTCCCCGAGCCGCGGCGGCCCGGGTCCCCCGCCGCCTCCCCGGGCCGTGGCAATGGCGGCGCGGGTCCCCCGCCGCCTCCCAGAGCCGTGGCAATGGCGGCACGGGGCCCCCCCATCTCTCCCCCGGGCTGCGGCAGAGGAGGGAAGGAGAGAGCTCTCCCGCCTCTCTCCCCACCCCCCGTGCTGCCTGCAGGGAGCCAGGCTCCACCCATGGCGTAACAGAGTAACAGTTTGTAACAATCGCAAAATGCCGACTTTGCAGCTGCTCGACTCGGCACTCTGGCTGGCACTTCTGAGGTTGTAAATGTCAGAAAATTATTCACATATTAGCCGCTCCTGAGTATTAGCCGCATTTCCAGTTTAGGAGCAAAATCTTAGTCAAATTGGTGCGGCTTGTATTCGTGAAATTACTGTACTTCAAGAAATAGAAAGGCTTGGCATAAAATTTAAGTCAAGCTCAGATGTCTTCCATCACAAAATACGTCCACTATAATCCTTCAGATTTTATTACATATGCAAAGCTATGTAGATTATTAGAACCAAATCCATCATCAAATCCATTGATTTAGTAATTTTGTATTTTGTAATTGTAAAATATTAATAATTACTGCATACCAAGATGCAGGTGCTGCACTCCTTGGCCCACTTCACATCTCTTTGTCTGTCAGGACAAAAAAATCCAACAAAAAACCATAAAGGCTACATACTGTTGGTCTCCTGCTCCTGTCCAACCACAGGATCAGCTCCTGAATGCCAGAGGGCTGTACTGCCTGCAAGACCAGGTGTCTGTGCAACATTCTTCTCTCTTTCTTGACTATCTGCAGCCTTGATGGCTGCACTGGCTTTCTTCTCTGATGGGAGATGCTGTGATGGTGCTGGACCTGCTGAACGGGATGTGCCCCCACTGCTAATGAGAATGAACTTGTTGGGTCCATTGTTGCCACACTCTTTTCCTTTTGCTGTCAATGCCTCTATGATGCTCTGGATATCAGCATTTGTAGGGATGGCCACCACCTGTGTGTTGGGCATTGTAGGATGGTCAATTATCTTTATTCCCGCTGGGAATTTCTGCAGGCCACAGTCCCTTTTGTCTCTGGGTTGTCTGTTGTGTTGGTCTTCCTGCCTATGCTCCTGCTTAGGAGCCTTTTCATCCTGACCTCTGTTCTCATCTCTTGCTGCAGTACTGGATTCATCATTCTGTGGGAGGGTCAGTTTCCGTCTTTTGAGAATTAAGGGCCTGCGAGGGCTGGTCCTCATTATTGATCTATACTGTCACTCTCCATTGAAAGGGAGAGGAACAAATCCTGCAAAACAAAAGGTACAACATAAAGGGTGCAGCAAATCATCGCAAGACCTCCCACAGAATACACATTCTCAGCAGTTGCTACAAAGCAAGAAACACAAAAAGAAAATAAAATTGAAAGCATTTAATAAGGCTGACAAAGCTACTGAAAAATCATTCTGTACCTCCTTAACCCACACCTTGTGTAAGCAGGATGGGAAAGAGATTTGCAGAGTAGATAATTTGCATCATAAAGTACATAATAACGAGCTAAGTGTGTATGTGCTTTACAGAAAGACTTAACTATAATGTGACTTGACCAGCATCAGTCAGCAAGCTGGAGGGGAGGGAAGGTAGCATATAGAAATAGCAGTGCTGATTCTTATAGCCTATTGCTCTAAGCAGTAGATTACACAATCTGCATGAGAAGGGCATTTACAGGTGGTTTAACGTCTGGGAAGCAGAGATTATCCTGAACACTACAAAGGCACACAATAAATGCAGCAGAAGTAAGGTGCTATAAGGACACCAAGTAAATATGCTGCTAATTCCTTTTGAAAATTTGTCAAGAACCAGGTGAATTCATCATTGGGTAGCATACAATTTAGATGTCAAACTTTTGGACAACAGGTGGTTTAGACTATAAAGCTGTAAGCAGAGGAAATAAAATTCAGATATACTAACTGCTTCCAGGGTAAGATGCTGTGAGAATACTAGTAATAAAGCCATCAGAAATTCGGTGGAGCCTGTGCCTTTCTGCAAACTATACCAGAGCAATATACAAATTATACTTACTGTTTTTCATTAGAGATGGTAAGCAGAAAATAAACAAATACCAAAAAAGAGGCCTTTTCCATTGGTAGATTCGACGAGGTCAGCAAGCAAATGAAAAAACTCTCAGTAAGAACCCCCTGAATTGATAAAAAGCAGCGTCCAGCAGATAACAAGCTGAGCTGATGCTCTAAGTACAGGGAGCAGACAGCCCTGCGATCATTCCACGCGGGTTCTGGCAGCCGGCATGGCAAGCATGGCACTTGGCGCTCTGCTCCACCCCCTGAAGGGCAGATCCCGATAAGACAGCGCCACAAGCAGAACCCTGAGCCAGCCTCCCGCAGCCAGCCTTCCTTGCAGGAGCGCGTCACTTCCCACGGAGGCCCCGATCTGCTGCCCCCCGTACAGGGCCGGGGCACTGCCGTCTACGCGCAGTCCCGAGGGGCCAAGGAGGGCAGCGGCAAAGCGCTCCCAGCTCCTCCTTCACCCGCTCCAGCCCTGCACTGCCGCCCTCGCCAGAAGGTTCACCTGCTCCCGCGGGACCCTCCACCCTCGGCCGGGCCTAGGCGCTGCCCTCTCCCGGCCGCCCGGTGGCCTCAGCACAACCCTCCGAGGGGTGCCGACTTTGCTTGGGGCCCTGGAGGGCTGCGGTGGGCGCAGGTCGCGACTCACCAGCTGCCCGGCCGGGCAGGGCCGATGCAGGGCGGCGGCGGCAGCCCCGGAGCTCCCGGTTTGAATTTGGCGCCCGGCGCGGCGCTGGCCCAGTCACGTGCCGGCCTCCGCCAGTGAGCGGGGGCGGGGGCGGGGCCGGCCCGGCCGGGCCAGTGGGAGCGCAGGGGGCGGGGCCGCGGCGGGCCGGGCCAATCGGCGGCGGCCGCGGGAGATACGGATGTGCGGGCGGAGCAGAGCCCGGGCTAGAGCTTGGCCTGCTGCTGGGATTGTGTTGTTCCGCCCGTCTGTCTCTGTTTTGGGATAGCCGCTCCCGCCCTGACTGGGGCAGTGCCTGCAGCTTCCTTCAACCATGCTGCTCGCGGTTGGGAATCCTGCCGTGCACCCGGGCCGGCGGCATTGCGCTGACTCCTGGTGAAGGGCTACGGAGTTTTGCCGTTTAACGTGTGTGCTGCGGCTGCACCGGGCTAGGGGGGCCCGCAGGACTCCACTGACACTTAGGTAAGCAGTCAGGCTGTTTCAGTCTCAAGCATTTCTCATGGAATATTATCAAATTTCCTTGTCTGTGCTGATCTACGACAAGTCAGGTTGGAAGAACATGAGCCAGTTGTGCCCAGGTGGCCAAGAAGGCCAGTGATACCTGGCCTGTATCAGTATCAGTGCGTCCAGCAGGACCAGGGCAGGGATTGTCCCCCTGTACTCCTCACTGGTGAGGCCACACCTCGAGTGTTGTGTCCAGTTCTGAGACCCTCACTTCAGGAAGGACATGGAGTTGCTGGAGTGGGTCCAGAGAAGGGCAGCAGAGCTGGTCTGGAGCACAAGTCTTATGAGGAGTGGCTGAGGGAGTCGGGGATGTTCAGCCTGGAGAAAAGGATGCTCAGGGGAGACCTTACTGCTCTCTACAACTGCTTGAAATGAGGGTAGAACCAGGTGGGGCTTGGCCTTTTCTCTCAGGTACCTAGTCATGGAACAAGGGGATGTTGTCTTAAGCTGCACTAGGGGAGGTTTAGGTTGGGCATTAGGAAGAATTTCTTCACAGGAAGGGTGGTTAGACATTGGAATGGGCCACCCAGGGAGGTGGAGTAACTGTTCCTGAAAGTATTTAACAAAACATTGGATGTGCCATGGTCTAGCTGCTATGGTGGTGTTTGGCCATAGGTTGGATTTGATGACCTCAGAGGTCTTTCAACCTAATTGATTCTGTGAGCTGTTTTCCAACAGAAAAGTAAATACAATGTTACTTCAGTTCAAACTTATTAATTAGCTAAAACCATGCAAGATCTGTAGAATACAGGCGGGAGATGTCAACTCTGTTCTGTAAAAAATAACAAACTTTAAATCTCTTGAAATTAAAATATACAGGTAG
Organism: Catharus ustulatus; assembly: GCF_009819885.2. Lineage (NCBI taxonomy): Eukaryota > Metazoa > Chordata > Aves > Passeriformes > Turdidae > Catharus > Catharus ustulatus. Next base: position 31,180,660 of record NC_046222.1, on the reverse strand, counting down.
TTAGCAACTACAAAGGGAAAGAGTTCTGATTATCTTGGCCCTATAATATCATCTTGGCATTACAAATCAGATTAAATTGAAGAAAAAGAAAATTATTTTTTTTATTTTTGTTTTTCCCTTTTGATAGCTGTCTTGATAAAGCTGGATCAGTAGGTGAACAGCTCCGATTCCAGCAGTGCATTTCTAAATCTACCTGAAAATTGCAAAAAGGTTCCCAGAGCTACTGTTGGGAAAAAGTCTGTCTTGAGATTTGCACACTGTGCTGCTGCATAAATGTTTTGCTTTTGTTAAAAACTACATCTGAGGTTTCCAAACAGGTCTGTCTTCAAATCCATTTATTTGCCTTCTACAGATTCGAGAGCACTTTAGCATCTCCTTGGGTGCTTCCCTCTTTCTTCAATTAGCTCCAACAAGCATCATGAGGTTTCTAAGTAGTTCTACCACACCTTTTGATGCCTCCGAAGAAGAAGTATACCCACAAGGCCAGGAAGGCAGAGCTGGTTTTTCTTGAGAGGCCGTGGGCAGGACCCACCCATTGTTATGAAAATCCACTGCATTCGGCTGAGAATCCCAGATGTGTGCCTACAAAACCTGTGGACCGGAATACTTCTGCTGCCTGGGTTGGTATAAATTGTCTTTACTCCCACATCGGAATTTTCAAGTTTCTCCTGTATGTCTTAACAGAAAATTATTTCTGGATATACAGACTTAGTAGCCCAGACCTGAATTCCCTCTGTGAGTCTAAAGCATAAATAAGTGCTTGAGTTGCTTCACGTTCTAAGAATAAGCACTAAGGTCTTGGTTACTTGAAGACATAAACTGTGTGCAGTCTGTACTGATTAATGACTATTTGTCTTCCAGAAGAATAATTCCCTGCAGGAAAAACACTGTTTTCCTTGGCAACCTAAAACTCTGCACGAAATAAACATTAGGGGAGATTTTTCCTATTGGCTTGCTGTTTGCAATAACTGCCGAACTCTAAATGTTACCTGTTAAAGTATTGTTTAAATCTGACACTGCTAAATTTAGAGAATGTAGGTTTTCACTTCAGAATTATTTGTTCTAACTTGCCCTCTTTTCCATTTGTTTTGAATAGTTTCTCTCCATACCAATCTTCTGATGGATTAATTTTCTTGGGAATGTTTGCTGTGTCCTAAAGTACTCCTTATATTTTGTAATGTAAAGATTTATTTTTTTTAAGCAAACAGCTGCAGCAAAGACAGATCGTTCCTATACAACAGTAGTCATCACCTAGGGGAGCTCTGTTTAAACATTACTGCTGCTTGACTCTGCTCTTCACAAAGCAAGCTCAGGAAGTGTGGTTTCAAACCTGCTCGAAACATTCCTTTGTTCCTGTTGACCTGCAGGTATTCTTGTGATGCCTTAACCTTGAAGTAGAACATCTTCAATTTTTTCCTCTTTAATTTTTTTTTCTTTTGGTATCTGCTTGAGGCAGTTAGCTCTACAATTTCTCAATCACTAAAAAAATAACTGCGGTGAATAAGCATTCATTTGGTTTGGAAGAGGTGGAAACATCCACTCTGGTAGCTCTTTGATTCCAAAAATACAATGATTCTAAAATTTGTTTGAAGCTATCAGCACTGAAACTGCTAGATATTTCTGTTTGGAAACTGTGGTAGGTTTGTAACTTCTGGAGGCATCGTCTGCAGAGTATCTGTGAACTCGTTTCAATGGAAACTGATTTTTAGCTCCTTTCTTTTTGGCATTATCTAAGTTCTTCATACCTTTTTCATTGCTAGGTTCCTACATAGGTAAAACCGACCCTACATGTTCTGTGAAGCCAGGAAGCCATATCCTTACAATCAGAGACTATGTTAAGTATGTGCGGGGATCACAGTTATTATGGAATCACTTTCCGTATCTTTTCCTCCACAAAGGCTTTGCATTCAAACAGTTCAGCTGTACATCAGACTATTGCCATCCTTAGTTAAACTGCACTCAGTGTTTTGAGGAACTATATAGTAACTTCAGAGTGCTGAAGAAGATCTGTGGCTGTAATGTAGAACTCAGTTTGGTGTGCTCTTGGGAAAAGCAAACTGGAATCTGAAACAGAGCCTGACTCTTTGGTTGATAACCAGGAACACAAAGAACACTGCAATAAAAGAATTTCCAGGGTTTGAGTATGAGTCCAGAATCATTCAAAGAAATACAGACTGTTGAGCTTGAACCATCTCTTCTATAGGAAGCTGATTGTAGAAGTGGATTTTGGGTGATCTGTTACTCCACAATACAGAAATTAAGTATGTTTTGAAACAAAGATGTTTTGGGGGAAGATTTTGAACACTGTATTGGCACAATCTAAGGGGACTGAGCTAAGTGGGCATTCTTCAATCATTTTGTGTTGCTCTCCCAGTTTAGCATCTACTTTGGGGAGGCTGAGGATCTATTTGAGTTATGTTAAGACACAGAAAGAAAAAACATCCATTCTGAACTAGTTAAAATCTGCATGGGTTACAGGAATAGACATCTCTTAGATTTCCTCTAAAGCCCAAATACTGAGTTCTTTTTGAGTTGTCAGAGAACAGCTCACTTGCACCCCAGTGACTTTCCAGAGAAGAGTGGCAGAATGTGATGTTGAAGTTCAGAGGTCTCTCATCATAGCAGCTTTATTAGTTACTCATGTGCTTCACTGCAGAAGAGATTACTCAACACGCTTAAAAAAGGTGGGGAAGTAGAATCAGGTAGGTGTTACTGGAGAAAAGGGTTGGGTTTTTTATTTTATTATTATGTCTTTTCCTTCAGGTGTGCCCACAGTTTGACACAACAAAGTCAGTGGTGTTGAAAGTATGCCAGAAGAAGCATCGTGGTCCTCACAAGCCCTATAATCAGAATGCCAACCACAGTTCATTTCACGCAGGAGGAGCTTGCGAAAGATTTCCTCCTTTAACTTTTGAGAATCCAGAAGGACATGCAGTCCCTCTGTTGGATGATCCAAATCGCTTGAGAAAGAATGCACAATGCTCTCACAACCAGCCTAAGAAAGGGTTAGCAGCAAACGCCAACTTTCAGGTGAAGAGTCCAGAGAACTGTGGACAGCCTGCTCCCCAGCCTGTGGAGCAAGAAGTCCTTTGTCCACCAGATGCAGAGGCTGCACAGGCTCCTTCCCCAAGGAACGTGAGATGCAGCAACACTCCACCACAAAGTAGTCATGCCTGGCATCCAGAGAATGAGTTGGCATTTGGTATGGATCCCTGTGAGAGAGGGGAGGCGGCAGCAGTACTGGTTACGGATACTCCCGAGCACGAGTATGGAGTAAAGGTCACCTGGAGACGGCGGCCTCACATAATGAAGTACCTGCGGGAGCAAGGGAAGCTGAGCGCTGCGGACATCCTGGTGAAGGCAGACATGGAGCTCTCGAGGGGACAGGCCCACTCCTGACCTGGCGGGAGCAGCCGCTCTGCTGCGTGCAAGAACACGCTCGAACAGACGATGGCAGCTCGGGGGCTGAAGAGGGGACGTGATTTCAGCCAGGCCCTCTACTGCGCCTGGCAGAGCCTCTGAGGAACGCCGGGGAGGGTCTTGGCGACTGGGGGATGTCTTTTGGAGTGGTCTTCCCGGGGGAGGTGGCTACGGGAAGGGCTTTGTGCCCCACGCGGTTCCCGCCGGGGGCTCCTCGGTCCCGGCGGAGGCGGCGGGCGGCTCCCGCGGAGAGGGACCGAGGGGGCCCTAGTGCTCCACTGCGCGTGCGCTGCAGCGCGGCCAATCAGCGGGCGGCGTGCTCGCGGCCCCGGCCAATGGCCGTGCGCCTCAGTGCCGCGCGCCGTTGCTAAGGGCAGCGGCGGGCGGGGGCCCGTAGCAACGGCGGGGCCGCGATGGACGGAGCGGGGGAGCCGGGCGGACCCGGCAGCCACAGGTGAGCGGGGCTTGGGACAGCGGCGTTTCCGGGATCGAACAGGCCTGGGCATGGGCTGCCTCGCGTGGCAGCTGCGCGGCCGCATCGGGGCCCGGGCGGGCGGAGCCCCACGGCAGCGGCCACGCGGGTTGGCGCTGCCCCGGTAACACCCGCGTCCCGCAGGCGGGCGATAGCAGTGCCGCTGTTTTATGTGCGGGTGTGTTTTATGTACCTCACTCTTCAACGCTGATGTGCATCGTCTGAATACTTGTGGATTAAACCAGTTTTGTGGTGCCTCGGTCCACTCTTGCTTTCTAGGCGCTACTGTGAAGCGTTTTCGCGGTGTTATTGAGCCCCTCTGCTTCTCCGAATGAAGCTCTCTGGCTATTTGCAGGTATCACTCGGTGTGCCTTTGCAGGAAAAAAAAGGAGGAATAACTGAAATCAACTCGACTGATGTAATAGGGGAAACGGCTGTGAACTATGGGGAAGCTGTTATGGAAAGACTTTATACTTGTGGCACTAAAGTAGCTCAAAATCGAAATTATTTGAAATTAAATGTGAGTATACCGGCAAGCAGAGAAAACGAGTTTTGGCAGAATTGGTGTCATTGCAAAAAACCCAGGAAAATCTATCTTTGTGCCTCCGTTTGGATAGGAAGAAATAAAGCAAGTAAAGAGAGAAACCTAAACTTTGGGTACTTAATTCATAATTAATTCAGTGTAGAAGAGAAACAGTATTTTTTTTTTTATTGCATACATTGTTGCAATTGGTAATTTAAGAAGGATGAAAAACCACAATAGAATTAGACAGGATCCTGTAATTGCCCACCAAAAATGCTATGGAACATTAGATTACTTCTTTATGCAGACTTTAAAGGACCCCGGTTGTCTAGCAGTTCTGGAAACATTTTTTAAGGAAATGATGTCCAAATACGTGTAAATTTCCCTGCACAGTAGACCTTTAAGTCTGACTGAGTTGATGCTACAGGAAATAATGCTGCTCTTCTTTAACAGTTCTATTAGCATAATTTCTTTCTACTAAGAATCCTGTCTTGTGTACTTTATGGATGCCCCACAGAAACAGGCTAAGGATAATGGCAGTTTTTGGGATGACTCCCAAGAACTATCCCACCCATCCCAGTTTATTAAAGAAACGTCAATTTCTTTAGCTTTTGTAGTCGCCATGGTTAAGGTTAGAAAACAAGAATATGTGAACCTAAAGAAAAGTAAATAGTTTTAAAATACATCTCTAAGGCTTATTATTTTCAGGGGTCTGACTTAAGTTGGAGTGTTCATCAGCGTTGTAATAAATTCGAGGAAGACAAATGTCTGTATTCTTAGGAAGGTTCTTTTTCTGAGACAAAAATAGTAACATTATGCAGAAGTCACTAATCTGGTTACTAGAACTCTTGTTTGGTAAAACAATTGTTGGTTGCTCAAACAGTGGATTTCATAGAAAAGGCAAATGTGATATATAATAACTGGCACTTCATGGCAGTGAAGATACTACAGGTAAAGTTTAACAAAGCTGTACCTGAGAACTGGTTGGCAACATTTTTTTTTTTGCCATTTTTTCACCCAGGGGTGGAAAGCCTTTACTATTAAGCAATGTGAAAAATACACATAAAGATATTGAAAATATTTAATTTCTGATGGACAGAGTCAAATATTACCAATCAAAAATTAATGCATAGTGTTTTCCAAGCATGCTGTGGGATGCATGATGATGGACAGGCAGCAGAGATCTTGGATTTAGGCCGTCTACAGGCTGTCACTTGCAAATACTGTGTTACGTTAGACTTTTCCACTGGAGCTGTCTGCAACTGAAATTGTTCAACTTCATTTTAACGTTTGGCTTTCAGGTAGACATGGCACAACTGTCTTAATGCTTTAGAAAATGGTAAGCTTGATATTGCTGTTTCATGATTTTGATAAGTGCTAGACTTTCTCTCTTATTTGGGAAAGTCCATTTGGAGATTTACCATTAAGTTAGTGTAGAAACATTAAGGTAAAAGTATTTCTAAATCATTGTAAGCTTTTAAAATATTGTGAATGAAATGTGTTTCCTATGGTATTATGTATTTTAGAATCTCAGAGAACAATGGACTTTGCCCTTTTGCACACTAATCACACAGTATACAGGAATACTTAAAGCTTTCTACATGCTGCATTCCAAATATGCTTCAGCTTCTGACTTGCAGATGTCATGTAAGAGGAATGTAATTTTCAAGGGGCAATAATCTTGACTGAGTCTACAGAGATTACAAAACTGGATGTCAGCTGCAGCGGTCCTGCCCTCATTTGGATGCTTCCTTGGGGTCCAGACATGTATTGATTAGAGGCTTTCAGTTTGTGACCTCAGGAGCTCTGGGATACTTCCTCAGTGTCTCTCAAAGTTAATGAAGAAAGTCAACCTGTTGCCAATTAGCTCAAGTTTCAAAATACTAAGACCCCACAGATTAAGAAAAGTTGAAAACTTCAAAAGTAGTACTGTTGTTCAGCCAAAAAGTCTTTCCACATTTCAAATACCTGAGTGTAGCTGAGATTGTCAGGAATCTTCGTGCCTGCTGGGCTTGAGTATTTTGTATAAATACACCATAATTATGATTTTGAGGAGAAAAAAGGCAAAATAGTTCACTAATTATTTTAGCTATACTTGTAAAGCAGAGAAGACAGACATTTAAAATTCCTTTTAAAAGCCTCTCAGCATCTCTGTGATTCTTGAGTGACCTTCTTAAATTAACAAGTAATGTTTGTTAAATTCCAGGACTTACAATTCTGCAAATCTTGTCTTTAGATGAACAAGAACTGGCTTCACTTTGTTCAGCTCTAAACATTATAATGAAGAAATCTGTCCAAAGAGAGATAAACCTGTAAATATTTTATAAGTGTGGTTGATACATACTCATACTCTGGAGTACAGATTCAACTGAAAACGAAACCTTTTGAAATTTGAGGCAGCTTCTGTTAATGTGAATGAAGGAGTCACCTCACTTCTTGTGATGTAGACAGCAGTGGCAAGAGAGAAGAGGCAACAATGTGTGACTAAAATTTCCAAATACAATTTGAGATTCTCTGAGTAACAGCAATTGCAAAGAGATATTCTGAAGCTGAACCTTGTTTGAATTATCTCTTCAGTTCCTAGTTAATTCTTTTTCCATGTCTTATCACCTAGAATTTAGGTTACTGGTGAGCTATTTTTTTACAGAGTGCCGTTACTTTTCTCTTCTGCTTTTTTTTTTTTTTTTTTAATCACTGTTGGTGTAGCATTTGTAGGAGGGACAAATGCGCTGACTTAACATAATTATGGCTTTGTATGTGTGAGAGCTTTCTGCAACCCGCCTTGCACTGGGATAGCTCTAGACTCTTGTTTTGTTGCTGAGGCACAGCTGAGTGATCTCAGAAATAAAATTGTTGTAATTGGGTCATGGGATGAATTCTCTTCTAAGTGGATTTGCTGATATGCCTGGAGATGTTGCCTTAGACTACTGCAAAAACATTTATGCCAATTCTTACTGCTCCTTAAAATACCCTCTGTGGGATGTTTGAACCTTTAACTACCTGTATCCTTTCTATAGAAGTTTGGGTGCTTCTACATTCCTTTCTGACTTTGCATTCTTATGTGATATCTGAAGCAAAAAAAGAACAAGAACTAAAATCTAGCAGTGGTATCTTGCCAAGTCACCTAGTTTGAGATCTGAAATTTTGTTGTTTCTGTCTCTTTAATGGCTTTCCCTTTCAATTTTTCTAAAATCAAAAAAAAAGAGATCTGGACTGGGAATAAAGGTCTACAACCAATTCTAGGGTGTCAGTTCAGAAAATTTCATGTTCCTTTCCCTATTTTTAGTTTGAAATACTATTAGACAAGTGCAATTCATCTTGTCAAGTGTGATGCTCTTGTTTTCAGGGAACTTAGAGTTTTGTTACCTGGTCTGGGTTAAGCATAGCATGCGCTATTTAACTGCTGCCTTTGTTGCTAAGAGAGAATAATGGCTGTTCTACATTTCAATGGCTTCCTGTTGTAATAAGGTACAACGTCAACAAAAGTGACAGGCAAGGTTTAATAATTCACAAACAGAAGATTGCAGGAGACAGAATTCCAGCCTCCTGGGGGTCTTGCTTTCCTCTTTCCTTGGGCAGGTGTTTCTGTAAGTGAAATGACCATGGTGATTTGAAGCATGTAGTTGAGAGGACATTAAATAGAAAGGTGATGTTCTGCTTGTGGAATAATTTTCTTTTCCTTAGCAGAAACCTAAGTTTCATTAGGTTCAACTGACTAAACCTGAAGCTAGTACTTTGCAATTGTAGTGGTGGTTAGGAGATGAGTCATGGAGTCACTGATTGTGAACTCTTGAAGGAATACACCTAACAAGAGATTCCTTGTCTCCCTTTTCTTGAAGGAATTAAAATAAAAACCCAGTTGAAACCCCCTGTTTGGCTATACACTTAAAATATAAATTTATATATAAGTGCATATTTTTATGATCGTATTCCTCTGTACCACTTTCCCAGTACTGATGATGGCTTTGATGGTTAATGGCTTGTCTGGATTTCTGGCTTCTCTTGGCCTTCCTTCCAGAATAATACAGTAATTTCATGACTATAAGGCGCACCCTTTTGACTAAAATTTTGGCCTGAACGCGGAAGTGCGCATTATAATCCAGTGCGCCTTATATATGGACAAAGTTTGGAAATTTGCAAACCCGGAAGTGTGAGCCGCGGGGGAAGCTGGCAGGGCTGTGGCTGCCGGGTGGAGGCGGGGCCGTGGGGCTGCGGCTGCTGGGTGCAGGGGTCCCACAGGTGGAGGTGGGGCCTCAGCCAGCAACCGCGCGGGGGGAGCCAGCGGCAGATCCTCACCGCAAAAAAAAGTGCGCCTTATAGTCCGGTGCCCCTTATAGTTGTGAAATTACTGTACTCCTTTTGCTTTAGATTTGCAGAAATTAATTTATTTGAGACTTCTGGCCGAGGAAAACAAGAATCTCCTTTCTGTTCTCTCAGTGCAGTACAGCAGAGCATGACACAGGCTTTTGTTTGCACTTTGCTTTTTAGTCCAAATAAAGTCATATTAGCTTCTGTCCAGAATGTGCTGATTCGTTTTCCTTCCTCTGTTTCATTATTCCAAGTAAGAGGAGCTAATCTTTGATACTTCATAAGTCACTTTTTCAATGGTATATAAAACGCTAAGCAATACAGTAGTCAAAATAGTTCTAAGCTCAATATGTAACCTTTTCATTATGCTTTTATTTCTATTGCATTTTCTTGCATCAGCCTGTATTTTTTAGTGTCCTCTAGTTTGTGCTCTCACATTTGGGATCTAAACTTGTGATCTCTAGAACCCAACCAGACAGAATCACAGAAGCTGGAAGGGGCTTGTTGAGATGATCTGGAGCAACCCTGCTGCTTAAGCAGAGTTGGCTGGATCAGATTGCACAGAATGATGTCCAGTTGGGTTTTGAATATCTCCAAAGATGGAGACTACAATCTTCTGAGCAATATGTTCCAGCATTTGACCATTTTCCCTAACAATTTTTTTCTTGATGTTGGGTACAATTTCATGTGTTTTAGTTTGCGTCCATCGTCTCTTGTCCTGTCAGTAGGCACTGCTGGCTTTATTTGCTTTACACCCTTCCATCATGTATTTGTACACATGGATAAGTTACCTTCTGAGTCTTCACTTCTCCAGGCCCAGTTCTCTCCCAGTTCTCTCAGCCTCACCTCATGTAAAAGACACTCTAGTCCCTTAAGCACCTTTGTGGCCCTTTGCTGGTTTTGCTCCAATGAGTCCATCTCTTTCTTCCTCCCAGAAGCCCAGAACTGGATGCAGCATCTTGTGTGTAGCTTCACCAGCAGAGGGGTGGTGTCACTCCCTCAAACCGGCAGTGCTTTCCCTAACACAACCCAGGATGCTGTTGGCCACCTTTGCCCTGAGACCATGACAAACTTATTGTCCACCAAAACAATATGAATCAGTTTCTGAAAAACTAATCTCAACAAACAGCACATGCTTAATTTTTTGTCATAATTTTTAATCATAATTCAGCTTTTCTCCTATGGACGTTTCATTTCTCCATATTCTGTGGTAACAGGTTCCTTTTAATCCACCTGAACATTAATTCCTCCCTACTGGGGGTGTGTTCCTGTTGATGTATAATAGTGCAGTGGGATATTCTCTGCACTACCATTTTGAAACTGAAGGCAGGTGTGATCTTTGAGTGGTCATTTTACTTTGCCTGCACAGTTTCATTTTACTTTACAAAATCACTGGAACAAGCACTATAAAGAAAATAGAAGCTCATGTCTCTTGTACCGATAAATCCTTTTTTCTCCATTGACTTGGCTGTGGTGAATCAGTACTAAACTGCATCATCGTTTACCTAGTCATGTTTGATATGTGAACAGTCACCCCGAAATGGATGCAAGTATGGAAAATGTGGTGCTGCAAGGATAGGTTAAATTCACTCCTTTTGTGGCTTTAGCCAACAGAAATAATTATTAGCCTGTTAATGTTTTACAGCAAATAATGTTTGTAGCGTATGCTTTTCAGATTAGTTTTTGCTTGAATTCCTTTTTTCAGCATAGTATTCCTGTTGCTATGAGTTGTTGGGGCAGTGGTTTTTCCACAAGAAGGTGAAACACATCCATATACATGCACACAAAGAATATACATAATATACGTAAATTCTTGAGAGCATCAGCCTTTTCAGGGTTGGTTGGGTTTTTTTTAATTTTGTTTTTGTGGTTTTTTTTATTGAGGGGGAGTGGGTGGCAAGGAAGGGCAGATGTTGGGTGTTTTTATTTGGGTATTTTTGACGTGCTCTGATCTGTGTGGCTTTAAACAAAAATACCTGATAATTTCACTTTAAAATTCCATTTTCAAGCCTGCAGGTAGGTAAAAGCAGAAGTTTTAAAGGACTAGCTTCCCGTTTTGTTTTCATTAGGGTATTTTTAAAGTTGTAAATTCATCCTTAAGTTGTAAATTGTTCAGATAGTTGGTACAAGTTATTGGCAGGAATATGTAGTGGAATCAGGTATATTTTGAAATGAAGTAGGACATGCAGATCTCACTGCTTGTCTCTAGTTGCTCCCTCAATCCACCCTGGTCTGACAGTTGAGTTTATTGTTCTTATTGGTTCATTTTATACTTATTTTCAAATATTCTGAAATAAATATTACTCAGTCTGTGTTATGTGGGACGTAATTTCTATACTAAAGCTAATAAAAGACAATCTTTTATTCACTCATTCAGAATTGCTTCCAAAACTAGGTGTTCACTCTTTCTATGTCATTGCTCTCACAATATGTTCAGTAGGTGAAAAACTTTCCAAATTAATTTTGTGAACCCTTTCTCAAAACAGTATTCTATTGGCATTAGAGTTTTTGGGATGCAGAGGGATCAAAGGTCCAACTGATTTCACTGATTTCTGTAAAAAAGGCAGACACACTAAAACTTGCCTGTTTTAAAATATCACCTGCTTAAAAATAATTTAATGAAATGTTGATGCAACGTCAGCCGTGTCACTTAGAAATAGGTGTGGGATTTTATGGCTGACTGGCAGCAGATCAGTTTACTTTGAAAGACTTACTGCCAATAAATTATGAAGGAAAGAATATCCTGTGTTTGCCGAAAAACCCCACTTTTCTGCCTTGGGGAAGGCAGAAAATCTGGTAACCTTCACTCCTGTGAATGGTATGCTACTCGTGTTCCCAAAAATGTGCGATTAAAGCTCTGTCAGGACTCCACCCTTTTGTGGATTGGAAGGTGCATTACAGATAAATTTTGTTCCTCAACCAGTTTCCCAGAGACAGTATTGCAATTTTTGTTTGGACTGTATTTTCTGAAAGAGAAGAACCCTTTTTCAACTGATGTTTTTTCTACAGCTTCTGTTTTCTTTCATAGCTGCAGTTCAGATGAGAATAATCCCCAGGAAAGTTTATTGGAGGGTTAAGAGCAGAAACACTTTCACACCAACTGACTCAACATTTCTTACTGAAGTTGCTTTTACTTCCACTTCTCCTGCTAAAAATAAAATCTAGTGGATGAAGATGTGGGCCACAAGCCACATTCTTCAAATCCCATGATTTTTAAGGTCTGGGAGTATTGCTCAGAGACATACCTGCAGTTACCATGTTAATAAACTGTCCTGAATGGAAAAAGGAATTGCATGAGCTTTGTAAAACTCCTGATGGAAGCAGCTCTCTGTAGAGTGAGAAATGGAATATAAGATATTGGGAAAGTGGGAAGATTTGTGGACCAAAATGGTGTTATTGTGCCTTGGAGCTCCTTTAAAAGAAGTAGAACAATGGAAACAATTGAAAATTTAAGGATCTTTATTATTGATATATAGGTTCATATTCCTTGGAGCTCCTTTAAAAGAAGTAGAACAATGGAAACAATTGAAAATTTAAGGATCTTTATTATTGATATATAGGTTCATATTCCCACTAATATCTAAAGACTGTGTTTATTAAAAGGATTTCTGTATCAGACTGAAAATATCAAGCTTGTTTGTAACAAGACATAGTAAACTCAAGATCCAGTTCACTTTAAAATTATCTGGAAGCTTCTGCTGGACACTTTGACTGAATGTCTCTGCCAAACTATGGACTACCTGAAACTTTAATACTTTCCCTAGAACTGTGCACAAATAAGTGATAATTCCTCCATTTTTCTCACCAAGAATGGAGTGCATATACAGTGCTGATATGTGCTATAAAGATATATAGAACAGTTCAAAGGCAAAACAAGGTGTCTTTCCTGCTCTTGGATCAGATTTTCCTTTTAGGCTGGAGTAGGGTCTGCTTCTGTCAGCTAGTCTGACCCTCCTCCTAAAAGAGGCAGCCAAGCCTACTTTTGCTTTATCAAACCTTTTACTACTTGAATTGCAGAACAGATTTAGCTAACTGGGAAACCTTTAAATCTGCAAGGCTTTGCTGTATTGTTTATTTAGGAGGAGAAACTGCGTATAGTATTTCTGTAGTGGAATATGCAGAATATACATTTTGTTGACTGCAAGGAAAACTATAATGGTGTTATCCTTTGTTTAACATATTTTAAATCTGTCTTTCCATTGAAGTTCTCAGTCACGTTGAACATTTTGTCTCTACAGGCTGCTCTTTCCTGTTGCTTTTCTTACTTTCTCTGCTTGCTGCTTCTCATTCACAACTGCAGCTAGTCAATTCCTTTCAAAACTAGTTCATGATCCATGATAAAGACAACTTTTTTTTCTTTTTTACCTCCTTTTATCTTCAAGAGTCAGTATATAAAGGGGATTTAATTGAAATAACTTGAAAGAAGAATGCTTAGCTCTCCCATCTGGGATAACCACACCTGAAATAGGACGTAAACTATAGTCTTAGTCCACAACAGCAACTTTTAACATAATAATATTCAAGCTTGATTAAAACCTGTTGTTTTCTGTTGAAAATCCACAGCTCCATGAGTTATCCTAATGGTTAATTAGTCAGTGTTAAATTAAAAATTTATTTGCAATCTGGATTAGTTTAGCTTTAGTTATTTATGTCTGGATTTTGTCTTCTCTCTCATCAATGTTATGTGTAACCTTAAATCCGTGGAATACACTGGAATGTATTGCATGAATAAACGGTAGGATTTTGCTAAGAGGCGCACTTTCCAGTCCTTGGTCAAATTGGTCAATTTGTTCAGCTTTCTGCTGAACTCTCTTCAATTCTTCAGTCCTTACTCCTGTGTGGACCTTCTATGGAATGAACATTTTCAGGCTGGTGGTTTGTTTTTATTTTCTACATTCTGCTTCAATATCAGGGCTTTTCATTGTTCTCAGAGTTGGATTGCGCTGTGAGTTTGTGATTGGCTGATTCAATGGTAATTACTGCAAAGTACTTAGAACATAAGTACAGTAATTTCATGACCATAAGGCACACTGGACTATAAGGTGCACCCCCCTGGAGTCGGCAAAATTCGCAACTTTGTAGATCATATAAGGCACACCGGACTATAAGGTGCACTTTTTTTTGCAGCGAGGCTCCGCCCCCAGTTCCCCCTGCGCAGTTTCTGGCAGAGGCCCCGCCTCAACTCTGCAGCCATTGGCCCCCGGGCCCGCCTCCACCCGGCAGGGGCAGTGCTGCAAGCCACCGGGCCCGCCTTCACCTGGAAGCCATGGGCCCCCGGGACTGCCTGGACCTGGGAGGGGCGGTACCACGGGCCCCTGGGCCCGCCTCCAGCTGGCTGCCATGGCACTGCCGGCTCCTCCCATGGCTCACAGCTCACACTTCCGGTTTGGCAAATTTCGCAACTTTGTACATCAGATAAGGCACACCGGACTATAAGGTGCACTTCCAGGTTCAAGGGAAAATTTTAGTCAAAAGGGTGCACCTTATAGTCGTGAAATTACTGTATTTCGGTTTTTGTTTTGTTGCTTTTTTTTCCCTCAAGTACAGCATACTCAGGAACACAGACAAGCTGCAGTGAAAACAAGAGTGTTACCTCTGCCTATCCACAGTTTGTAATGCCAAAATTTCAGTGTTATTGAAATATAGATGTGTGCCTTTTTTATGGAAAGGAAAACAAACCACACGGAAAGGAAACTTCAGTTGCATATATGATATCTGTTAAATAATTTGTGGGTTACATCCTCGTTATGGTTGTTTGCTATTCTGAAAACGAGTAGGAAAAAAAACAAATACATTTATAAGTTTGTTGCATATTCCCATTGCAACACTTTAATTTCTGATTATGAAATGAAAACCAGGCTGATTCTGATTTCAGTAGCAATTTGAGATTCTACCAGTTAAAAATAAATCTTCTTGCTCCATGTTAATCTGTGTCAAATCTGTGAACATCTTTGTGTCTTGCCATCTTCTTCTGTGTTTTATTAAATATTATTTAAGTTGCTTTCCCACTTTCATTTTTATTCTGTATCCTGCACTATCATTAGTTTTTCCAGTTCTGTTCTGTTCTGGGTAATCTTTCCTTTCTCTGTAGCATGTGTCTCTTACCTGTCACACAGCTTCAGTAGGATTGGAGGTGGATTCTGGTAAATGTAGCAGTGGTGTCTATGGGCAGGATCTTGTATAGGCTGCTGTGCTGCAGTGGCTGTGGGGGGGGGGACATTGGTACAGATTTCTTGAAAATTTTCAGTTCTTATTTATCAAGGGTAAATGGGCAACTGGTTTGGTGGTTGGGGTTTTTTTCCCCCTGTTTTAACTGTGGTGTTGTAGCTATGAAAATTCTGCTTATTTTTCCTCTTCCTGATGGATATTTATTTAATTCTTCTTATTGCACATAAACCCTTCAAACAGCAAAGCAAACCAAAGAGCACAGTGGTTTGGTGTGGGCATGTCCAAAGAGCACTGATCTGCGTTGTCAGTCCAGCTGAAGGAGGATTCCCGTCGGAAGCCCGAAGCTGGATCAGTACACCACTTACATTCCTTAGTGGTGAGCTGTGGGAGTGACTCTGGCACAGCGTTTTCCTGTTAAAGTTTGTAATAACACCAATGCTGCTGTGGTGGGGGGGGGAGGGTAGAAAAAGGTTTGAAGTGTGGAAATCTCTATTTTTGAATGGTTATGATGTTATGCTTTTATAATTACAAGTTCTGGAAGAAAGGTTGCAGGAGCAGTAAATTGGTGTGAAAGGGGTCTTGTAAATCTAATATTTGTAGTGCTGCATTGCTCATGATTTTAGTTTTTTATTTTAGTGCTTGCGTGAATCCTTGCACTTTAAAATGGAAAGCATTGGTGGTTACTTTCATTATGTTCTTCTCAGCAATTTTGGTCTGTTTAAAAGTAAATTCTAAGAGAGGACACTTAGTTTTTTTTTTTGCTTTATCAAGCTCTGTGACCTGTTAGAATCTTTATGTTCAAGCATCAGTTAAGTGGCCAGAACTGAGACACTGTGTAGCCTGTGTTATGCTCCTGTTACATAATGTAACTTTTTTTCAGTCTGTGTAGAAAATAATTTAATATACATAGTAAATAATTTTCACTGAAGATTTCCATAAGGCATGTATGTGAGTCCTACTCTTTCAGCTCTTTGTCATCTTCCAGTTAGAAGGGAAACCTTCTAAACTTATTTCCTACAGTGATAGTGTTTATTTCTTCTGATTTACTAAAGAAGAGACTCAAATTGTTCGGGGATATATTTTCTGCTAGGAAAAGCAACAAAACCACAGATAGCACCTTGTAGTATCTACACAGGACACCTTTGTGTTCATCAGATTATGTCTGTAAGCCTGCTGTTGATCACAGATATGTAGATTGCTTTCTAACAAACTTTCAACTGCAGTTAACAAATGTCATCAATTTCTTAAGTCAGTAGGTAAATGAGAAGGAAAGGACTATTACCTCTCCTTTTTTTTTTTTTGTTTCATTTTTGTTTTTATTATGAATATTTTAAGTGGAATTTTCAGTTGTTTTTCAGACTTTGCTAAAGATGGCCTTTTCCATCACCTATGATATAAATAATAAGCATACCACCTTTTATGCTTAAGTTTTGTGTGACAGCTGTTGTATATTGTGTTGCACTCAGCAGATGTGCTTCTGCTTGTTTCTTTCTTAAGTTGTGGCTGTTTTCAAGTGAAGATGACTGTACTACTGTAATTGTTGCTTTGGGGATACACAGAAGGTCTCCATTCCTATTCAAGAAAGACACTGATTTTTCCTGGCCCTCCACTCCCTTAGAATCCAAGACACTGTGTATTATGGGTCCATGTGAGGGGTAACATTAGTTTTTAGAAACAAGACGTTTTCAAGGTCTTAGACCTGTTGTCTGATACTTTAAATGCATTAGGGAAAAAAAAGTATAGAAATAAGGAAATTGTGGAGTAAAATAGCAATGGCAGTCTTAACTTGCTTTAAAATACTACTAGTTGGACAATTAGTATCAATTCTAAAGTATACAAGTTGTTATATGTGGTGTGTGTACAGAACTCTTTTTTGTGCATATTTCAACCTTGCAGAGCAGTGTTTGTCTTTACTGGGGTAGTTTATCTTTAAGGACCTCTGATCTGTCGTCTGCTTGCCTGAAGCTGAATCAAATGTGGGCTTCCTAGGGGCTAAGGGGCCTCTAAAGCTTCTCTTCTCTCCTTAGCTCTGTAATCCAATGCTGTAAACTAATTTCTATGGCATGTGTTTTGCAGAAACCCTAGCTCTGCTCTCTCTGTCTCTCTCCATCTCTGGTTTTCCTTGTTAGGTCATATTCAGCACTGCCTGCTAGCTCGTGACTTCATATCATTGGATACTTATGGATACCTAGACCAGACAGAGGATTTCCTGTTTAAAGAGAAATTGTGCTTTGCCCTACTTTTCTGCATGCTATTAATAAAATATATAATGTTTGTCTGTTTCCCACATTAAGTATCTTCTTCCTGATGCCTTCTTGCTTCCAGAGAGGTCTTTGTCAAAACTGGGTAGAAGAAAAGAGCACAACTGTGGTCTGCAGAATATGTGCTTAATAGTCAATTTGCATTTCCCCTTTGTGGGGTTAACTGCTCTAAATTGCATTTTATGGAACGATTTATTATCATACAAAAGGAAATGGGAAGTCTATATAGAACACAACTTGGAACAAAAAATTAAAGTTCTTATGAAAGTTATCAGTTAAATACTGAAATAGGGAAATCATTCTTTTTTTACCTTTAGGAATTAATGTCAGATGTTGCAAACACAGATTCTCTCAGGTATTAGCAGTTCTGGAATGTCTAGCGAAAATGATGTAGGTTTGACTCCAAGACAAAACTGAGTTAATTTGGAATTGGGTATCCTATGAAGGAGCAGGGACTTTACTGAATCAATCTGAACTGTACTAGGCCTTCAGGTGTAAACTGTCTCCTATCCCCACCTCAACAGAGGTTTGTAATCTGTCTACCAGTAATAAAGCCTTTGGCGATTTCAAAATCTTTTCAGAATGGTTTAGTAAGGGGATGAAACCAGAGTTCAGTCTTATTTATGAAAGAATATGATGTTTTATTTTTAATACCTTGTGTTTTTGTCTTCATGTGAGATGAAAGTAATGTCTAACAGTCATTTTTAAGTCTTCATTATGAAGTTGTTGTCTGAGAATATCCTATGTTCTTGTAATGCAAACTGTTTAATAGCAATAATTAATTTGTTTATTTTGCTTTTGCAGCATATTTGAGGATGAAAGCATGAAACTGCGACAGCTGAAACTGCAGAATCAGGTAAATGATAATGCTGAAGCTGGCAAAAATAAGTATGGAAATCAAACAACCCTTTAGAGACTTGTGAAATGGGGGGTGAAGTGCTAAAAATGGTTGGTCTAATGACCTTTGAAGATTGTCATGGTTTTCACTAGTTCAAGTCAACCTTGCCATGGCTTGCATACTTGTATATTGGTGTGTTTGATAAACTTATTTTTCATATGTTTTCTTATTTCATTGGGATTGAGTTGCTAGAGAGCAGGAATAAATCAAAAGATTGGAAGACTGCAGGGAATTATCCCAAAGGAAATTGTTTCAATGACCTATAGAATGATCTCTAACACTGCTGTTAAGAAGGATTTCCAGCCTCTTCTGACTTTTTCTTTTTTCCTACAATGAAAAGATTTAGTCAAGCATGGGTCAATTATTAGACTACAGATCTCAGTTTTTGAGGTGCTGTTTGCTGGATGCTTACATTACCATATTCTTCAAAGCAATGAAGTATCCATCCTTAATATTCTTTCTCTGTGGAATTTCAAATGCTTATAAATAGAAGATAGGGAACTCTTATGATTCTCTAGCTGGCCATTTCACATTTATCACAGATCACTGTCTTGCATTAAACTCATCTTTTTCAAATTAAAATATGGTTTTTAGGAAGGCGCTTTCTCAGCTGATGATCTTTAAGTCCAGACACAACAGTCTTCAGGGATCTCTTGCAGTGGGTAATAATCCTCCTTACCAGAACCTGGTCATTATTTGTAGTCTGAGTTTGCTAGGCTTTGAATTCAGGCACTAAATTTATCACCAACTTTATCTGGGTCTATATAGGCATTCATCTAAAACATTTCAGAGTCAAGAGATAAATTTTATCTTCAGTCATATTTGTGGAAGCTACGGTAGTTCTTTATCTGTAGACTATCTATTAGACTTTTCTAAAAAGAAACAAACCATTTATTTAAAAATATAATTAATTCAAATAATCTATAGAAGAGCGTTTAGTGTCAAATGCCATTTGGTAAGAAGTTCCAAAACTAAGGATTGTCTGACTGCTTGGTGATGCACCTCAGGGTCTGTTTTAGAACTGGTCTTGGTCATAAGCTGGTAATAATCACTGCTCCTAGTGCTGAGAACTGTGAACAGTGTTTGCTTAGTGTCATGGGGATGCATGGCTATTTCTCCCAAATAAAACTGCTGGGCTGCGCGGAATTCCCTCTGAGCAGCTGTCAGTAGCATGAATAGGTCGGTTTAAATAATTTGTTCCCTTTTGCAAATTTGTTTCCATCTTTCTTGAATTTGGTTGAGATTGCAATCATCTGCTGATAAAACAGCTAGAAAATGTAATTAAATATATTTTAACCCCCTGCCCTTTGCAAAAGAGAATTATTGAGAAGTGCTAACAGTCTCTAATTTAAGGTTTTAGAATTACAGTAATTTCACGATTACAAGCCGCACCGTTTTGACCAAAATTTTGCTCCTACACTGGAAATGCGGCTAATACTCAGGCCAATACGTGAATAATTTTCTGACATTTTCAACGTCGGGAGTGCAAACCGAGTCAGTGCAAACTGCGAAGTCAAGCACCTGCCAGTAAAACCCTGCATTTATGTGGTTGTTACAAATTGGTTACTCTGTTGCGCGGTGGGTGGAGCTGCTCTGTGCAGGCAGCACAGGGGGTGGGGAAGGTAGGGGCAGCTCCCTCCTGCTGGGCCCGCAGCTTAAGGGGAGGCAGGGGCTCTCTCCTGCTGGCCCCACGGCTCGGGGGACTCCCATCCCCACGTGCCGCCACTGCAGGAGCGGTGCGGCTCCATCCCCGCCTCCCACCGCTGCTGCGGGTGCCGGCGGGTTCTGTGCCCCTCCTGCCACCGCAGGGCAGCGCCGGGCCGGGACGAGCGATCCCAGAGGCAGTGGCGGCCGGCCCCGAGCGGCCCCGCCGAGCGGCAGCGCCGAGCTGGGCCACCCAGCCCTGTCGGCAGCCCCGAGCCCTCATGGCCCAAGCCGAGCCAGTAAACCCCGCCATGCCACGGTTCTGTTACTAATTGGCAACTTTGTTGCACGCGAGTCCTCACTGCAAATGACAGAGCGACTTATACTCAGGTACGCTTATTTATGGACAAAGAATGAAATGTTTGCCAACACCCAGCAATGCGGCTTATACTCAGTGCAGCTTGTATTCGTGAAATTACTGTAGGTTTGAATATTAAAATCTACTTTTACATGAATGGAAATCTGAAGAAACAAAAGTCAATAGAAGACCATTACCAAATATGATGGACTTGCTTCTGGTTGTAGCTGATGCCTTGATTGATTAATTTGTCATAAACAATTACAGGAATTGGAATTTTAAAAATGTGGAATTATTTAATCCAACAGGATCATATATAGAATCTCTGGTCATACAGAGCATCTGGAATAAGCCATAGCAGAGACGTGCCTGTCCATTCATCTTTATGATGGGTTTTGAAACCCTGTAATTGCAGTAAAATATTATTTATAGTAGGGCATGACATCAAGTTCCATCTGTAGGCCAGCTCTGGCTGCCAGGATGCTTTTTTTCTCTTGGACTACTGCCTTTTCCTAGAGGCAAGAGCATGTGGTTGGTCAGGCAGTGCTTCTTTCCTCATTAGTAGAAGATTTTTGAGTCTTCTGAGACGTCTGCAGCTCCAAGTGCAATGCTGCCATCTCCCTGTGCATGGTGAGCACGAAGCCTGGCATGTCTCTGAATGCACCTGGTGTGGTGCATTACTCTTGATGTGGAGCTTCACTGATGCCACCATCAATGCCATTGTCACTGCTCCCCCAGCGTGAGCTAAGGGGCAGCTGGAAGAGGAGAGGATGTTCCCTCACTAGGATCCATCCTGCATGGCCTGCTAGGTTAGGACTGTACCAACTAATAAATAGTACAGGATTGCACCTTCAAGGCTGGAGTGGTTAGAACTTCTTTGTGTTTCAGCTTCCTGCCATCACAGCTGGAGAAAGAGAATACTAAACTAATTGTCTTAATAGTACACTAGATATTCTCACGTGACTTCTTGAAAGCTCATTTGAACAGGAGTTAGTGGTTTGTGATCCTCTAGTTGTCCTATATTCTGATGTTACGGTTTTCTGAGGTGTTTCTGGAAGTATTTAATGCATGGAGCATTCTGGTGTCCTGTTCATGAACTATCTACATTTTATTTAGTAGTAATATATGAATTTTTACTGTAACACAGAGCTGGAGGAAAAGCCTAATTAGTAGACAAAATGAAACAAAATACCTGTTTCCTTTTTCTACTTCCTTAATGGAATACAGCTGGGAATACATGGTACTGAAGGGCAGGCTGCTCTGCCACCGTATGGAGAGAAATTGAACTACTGTTTGCGGTCCTGACAGTGGGCTTGTTTTTTCCAACACAGTATGTAAAGTAGTAAGGAGAAGCCTTTAAAAAAATAAAGTTACTATCAAGTTTTGTCACTTTGTCCTATGGTCCTTGTAAGAAAGGAAGATGAGTCACATCCACCAGCAACAAACTGTGTTTTAATATAAACTGATCCTATTGGATTGGTAAGTCCTGGAAACCCTTTGATGAAACAGTGTATAAGAATAATAATTAAATTTAGACTGGTGACCAGTGAAATGTTTAAAAAAGCTTATCTAATAGAATCATCCACTAAATAATTCTTGAAATTACTATATCCTCTGTTGAGCACAAATTCAATTTTGCATTCTAACAGTAGCTGTATATTTTCTTATTTCCCTACTGACTTAAAGTTGTTCTGTTTTGCTTATCAAATAGAGAAGCCTTGACAACAATTTTTCTCAAATCCGTATTCTGAGTATAATGTTTTGATTCTTGTTTCTCTTCTCTCCCTTGGAGAATTATGAACTATCATGACATTTTTTACTTTTACTCAGCTTTAATTTAGAAAAGGAAAAAACAACACAAAGTGATGTAAATTCTTCTGAAAGGTCTGACTAGCTTCCTAGAGAACACATCTGTAATTAGCAATTTCTAAGAATTTGACTTTGCTCATTATTTTTCTTTTCTTATTCTAGACCAATGTGATAATGTCTTTGGAATTCTGTATAATTTTTCCTCTCCAGGCTAATCCTTGCAAATAATTCTGCAGTAGCACACACTATCTATATTACAGTCCAATCTTTAAAGGGTAATTCAGAGTTTAAAGTAAAAAAAGTTATTTTGTTTCAAGGTGGTTTTGTTTTGTTTGTTTGTTTCGTGTATTTGAGGGTTTGTGTGTTTCATTTTTTTTGGGTTTTGGGCGGGTTTTTTTTTTGGGGGGGGCGGGTTTTTTTTTTTTTTTTAGATAAGTGAAAAAAAACAGGCAGAATAAAGAATCAGGGGCTGAGTTGTGTTGGAATTTCTCAGGGAGAGGTTGCCTGAGAAACTAATCTCACTTTAGAAAGAAAGACTAATAGGAGAGGAAAAAAACAACAGGAGAGGAAAGGGCTCCAAAAATGTCTGTGTTTCAAGTGGATTGAATTGTTGGTACTGATGAATTGTTTATCTGGTGGGTGCATTGAGAGTGAAAATAATTTGATGGGGAAATGGTTTCTGTCATCAAAAACAATTTTCAGGGGTGTTCAGGTACCTAAGAGACAGCCATGGATAAATTGCATCTACTGTAAGAAGTTGCACATTGTTTGCATAATGATGCAGAATATTAGAATATGAATTTTCCTTCTTCATGCATCGTCTTTGTTTTTAGGGACTAAGCATGTCTGTCTTTAAAATGGCACCATGTCCCTTTTTGCCTTGATTTAAGTTTAGAAGTTATTTCTCTTCTTGCTGAGTAGGAAATCTTAAGTATCAAATGTATATGTATCTTGGAGAAATGTTTTAATTTTTAGCAGCTGGACTTACCAGTCTTTTCTTTCAGTCCTGAATTATATGGGAAAATTTTGCAAGGTAGATCAAATTTCATTTTAGTGGATCATTCCTATTTTAATTACTGTTATTTATTTACTTGTCTCTCCACTTTAAGACTTATCTCTCAGCATTGGTTTCTGGGAACTATTTGCTGTAAGTTCTCCCTATAAGGTGATAGCTTTTGAGATAGAAACCTATTCCTTTGTGAGTCCTGACTGTTTCATACTGGATTATGGATGACTGCTGAATTTGTCTATTTGTGTTAAGGATTGCTGCAGTTGAGACTGGGTGACGGGATTTAACTGGTAGTCTCAAGACAGGTCAGAAAATAAGCAGGTGTCCATGTCAATCTCTCATGGAGAATCAAAGTCAGCATCTTATGCCAAAACCATGGTGATATCTGTGTGTCGGACTTTTGTAAGAGCTTGCAAGAATTTTTCAGTTTTATTTGAGATTCTGATCAGGGACATGTCATTGCCAGTGGCTGAGGCGTGGATTCTGCCTCTCTAGATGTGGTTACTCATCTCTCTTTCCTGCTTTTCTTTATTCCACAGCGAGCCCTTCTAGAGAAGAAGCAAAGGAAGAAACGTCTTGATCCATTGATGGTACAGCCAAATCCTGAGGCCAAGCTGCGCAGGTCAAAGCCCAAAGAGTGCGAGGAGCAGACTCCTTTAGTAGAAACTCCTACTCCTGTCCACAGTGATGTTGTTTTACATGGTAAATAATCAACGTGATTGCAATAGGGTCCCCCAAATTCCCAGTGCATGCATTATGTCACAAATGAGTGCTTACATTGCTGTGGTAGGGGTCAAGCAATAAGATTGATTACATACTTTGCTATATACAAAAGTTGAATTGTGGTACAGTATGGTTGAGTAATACTACACTGTGAAGGCAAACAAAAACTTCACCTTGATTTTTGTGGCAGCTGGAAATCTTCATGTGCCCTTGAGTAATCTCTCCCTTGGGTTAGGCTAGAACTGTAGAAATACAGTTTCTATAAAGGTGGGGACTTAAAAATCCAAAGTAAAAAAATCGTCTAAAGCTGTAAGATAAAGAAAATAATTCAGTAGTGACTGCTTGTATGGTGTTTCCTTATAGTGTCATGGTATACTCCACCTCAAGATTGCATGTGATTGAATGATAAAGTGGAGAAAGCAAACAAAAAGTGTGAACACTGTTAGGCTCTTGATAGTTTTTACCTCATCTGTTGTTTTCTGTGGGCTTCGTTGAGACAACTGAAACATGACAGGTTATAGTGGTCCACAAAGTCACAAGCACAAAGTGCTATCAGGCACAAAGACAATAACTTGGTGACCTCAAAACATTGCAGTAAAATAGTGACCATTATCTTAGGAGTGAAAAGAAATGAAGTCATGAGAGCCTTAAGACTCCCATGTCACAAGGAGATAAAAAGAGCAGCAATGAAATCCTTACATTCTAGAGGAAGTGTCAGGAAGTTGTTTATGGAGCCAGGATCCCATCAGCCCATCAAGAAAGTAATGGGAAACATTCTAAGGCTTTGAGATGTGTGCTATTGCAGGGTGTTGTAATATAAGCCTTGTATTGATAGCAAATTAATATGCACAGTAGAATTTTAAACATCCAAACAAGGAATGTTACCTGGTTTGAAGATCAGATAGTTGGAACTATGTTATCCCTTCTCTCTTGAATATTTTTCTTGTTCTCCCGATGCCTTTCAGCATCACAGGATGGGAAGGAAAGTGGTGATGTTTATGGTAGCATTTATGTATTTAAAATCAGGTGTAAGAAAGCTTCTGTTAAAAGACACAAGTCAAGAAGAGAATGAGAAAGAAGATAGGTATAAATTTTAAGGTAGGAATCTTCAGTAAGACTCAAATGAAAACTTAACTGCTCATTCACTACCTTTCATAGCTCTGAGGCTTCCTCAGTGCAAACAAATCCTGTTAAGAATAGTAACAGCAGTAAGCATGTCAGAAATACAATGCCTAGATAAAGCAGTAAAGTTTTAAGAAAGAAAACAGTGGGAAAACAAGAAATCCAAAGCTGAAACTACACTTACGTATTGTATGCTACATATTAGGTGTTATGCCAGACCCTGACATCAAGATGCCTCCACCAATTGGGAAGTGTGGTGCACAGCTGTGTTGTATGGTTTAAACATGGAAATTTCATTCTTACGAAAAGATAGAGGGTTTTTTTCTGTCTATGGCTGTAGATACTTTTATCAAATTGATTTATGTGTTCACTGTAGAGTACTCACTGGCACAGGAGCAAACAGCATGAAGGAAAAGAAAATAAGGAAGATGTCTGTAAATAAATTGAAAACTATCAATGTGCATGACAAATACAACTTGTTTTAATAGCTTAAGCCCTTGTAAAAAGGTAGATAAAATCACTGTATTTAAGTAGGGAGAAATTGATAACTGCTATGTTTATAGTAATAGGCAGTCTGTACAGGCCTGACTCCTCCCAAGTTTTCTGAAAAAAATTGAACAAGTATATTTCAGTACATTAAAGAGATGCTAGAGGAGGGGAAGATTAAAAGAGCCGCCATTCTAGGATGCATCTTTGACCATAAAAAAAATCAGACTTTGGATTTCTGTTTAATTTTGGCCTGCAGGCATTGATGGACCAGCTGCTTTCCTGAAATCAGAAGTGCAGGATTTGGGGACCAAGCTCCAAACTCTGTCTGTTGGATCTACCAAACAAGAAGACAGTGCAGATAAGGAAAATGATGGAGAGGCTGTGACAGACACAGCAAGCAAACCAGATCTGCAAGAAATATTACAGAAACGAGGTAAGAGTTAATAATGGGTAAATACCTTTTTTTGGGGCTCTTCTACTTTTATAACTTTATTTCAGTTGCATTAAAAATTTAGGAACCATGGAACAAATGTCTGTAGAATATCACTTCTAAAAGAGCTACTAGATTCTACAGCATGTGGAAGTGCAGTGCTGCAGTTCCTTTTCCTGATATTATTTGAGCCATACAAGTTGTATTTTAAGGGTTTGTCAATGTGTTGCATGATTTCTGGTCTTTCCAAGGAAATTGCTGACAAAATGCTGTACCACATTTTGCTAATGTTGGGGTGTTTTTATTCCAGATATGTTATGTCTTGAAAAGATGGTTAAATATTTCCACAACAGCAGGACCCTTCAGTAAATGCCATGATTTCACTCTTTAGGCGACTAACAGGAAAGGTGTTTTTTTTCTGAGTCAGAGGCTGTCACAGTCAGCGGTTTTAGAGTTATATATTCAATAATTATATCCCATTGAGTAATTTCCTAGTGGAGTGTCAAGATCTGTCTGCCAAGTATCTGAAGTTGCTGCCAGTACTACAGGAAACCCTTTTTGTTGCATGCAGCCCAAGTACTTTGCAGCAAAATAGTGCTTAGTATTTAATTTAGTGTACAGCTTGTTTTTATTTTACAGAGCTTGTCTCCCAGAATGTTTCCAGTACACTTCTTGTTTTGAGGTACTATCACATTCAGAAGTATTCTCATCCAGTTGTCAGATGGCACAGCTGCTTACCTCCAGATAGCAACATTACACAAGATTTAGAAAAGGAAAGAGGAGAGACTATCCAGTAACTTCAGGGGAAGTTAGTGGAGGTAGACTATAAACAGTGAATTTTGAAATTGGCTGGAGTACCAGGGTCAACGCCTTTCCTCTTCCCAAGTGTCCTTTGGGAAGTTTACTGACAGGTTGTTAAGACTGGATTTTTCTGTTTTATCTGAGACTTCCAGCAGTGCCCCTTCTCTGCAGTGCCATGAAAGAGCATTGTTATAATATGTGTTCTCAGAAAATAATTCAGTTAAGCAGGCTGTGTTCACTGTCTGTAATGCTTTAGATACATTTCATTTCTACAGCCAAGTTAAAGAAAAGAATCACAGAACAAAATGTTGGGTACACAGAATCAATTTGGTTAGAAAAGACCTTTGAGGTCATTGGGTCTAACCGATGACATAACACCACCTTATCACCTAGATGATGGCACTAAGTGCCACATCCAGTCTTTCCTTAAACACCTCCAGCAGTGAGTCCATCACCTCCCTGGGCAGCCCATTCCAACTCCCAGTCACCCTTTATGTGAAGAAATTCTTCTTATTGACCAATTGATGATGCAGTTCCAAATGGAAGGACACACCAAATAGTGATGTGTACAGAACCTCTTTATAAATGTCTTTATGCAGCTATTTTAGTTATATATCCACAGTCATCTCTACATGACTGTGCTTAGGTTAAGATTAAATAAGTCCTGAAACTTTTCTCAATCTGTGCTTCAGTTACAATCGAGTCATTATTAGTATTTATGGACCTGAGTTTTTGGAACTGATGTAAGAACAGGAGAGGCTCTTACTGAAAAATTGACATACAGTGTTTCAGTGTGCATAGGACTGAGGGAAAATGGTAACATATGTAAACTGTACAGAGCCCAATTTATGGGATAGGTATCAGCATATTGACCTGGTTTTACTTTTATTGTTGTTCTTAAGACATGAAGGACGTTTTGCATGAAAATATACAAAATTAATTCAGTGACAATATAAACAAAGCAGTATGTTATGTCATGGAATATCTAGTAAAATCCATATTAATAAAGGCCTGACAGTTGCCAAATCATCTGCACAGTGACTGCTGCAAAATATTGCTAGGAATTTGAATTACAAGAGATATAGCACATGAAGAAAATTAGCAGTTGAAACAGAAATTAAGGATCAGCAATTGGAAGAACAGAAATTAAGACCGTGAATAGGTATTCAAAAATTGTATATGAATTAGTGATGCCATGAATTGTGTATTCTGACAGGAATTTCAGGCAGTTTGAATTTTGATGAGGAGGACACAGAAGAGGAAGAAGCTACTAAGAGACCAGTATCTCATTCACCATGCCCTGAATCTGAGAGGCCTAGTTCTGCATCCAGTGAGAAGTCTTTTGCAGTAAGTGTCAGAAATCCATTTCTGATAAGCAGCAGGCACATGTCTGATTTTATTGCTAACCCCTGGAGCACTGGGTTAAAATACAGTAGCTTCAAGTACAGAAGCCAGCAATATTATTCCCTGAAAGCAGAAGAAGGTCAAGATTGCCAGGTTATCTGACTGAAGTGACACTGAGTTAAACATAAAGACTTAGCAATGATCAAAGGAACAATTGTGGTTGGAGGATCCCAGGGAGCCTAGTCAGTGAATATGGGAACACAGTGAGTCAGCACTATTACCCTTAAAGGGGACAGACTGGGCCATTGTCTCTGCAAAATTCACCAAAACTACTCCAAGAAGCTCTGAAATGCCATGCAAATATAGGAGGGACTTCTTCCTGAAGGTTTATAGCATTTATTGCGGGATGCAAAGGGAAGCAGAATTTTGGAATGGAACAGAGAATGCTGGGATTGGATAAAAACTTCATGGGATGTTTGCGGGAAGGAACTTCAGAGGGAAAAGAAGGGTATATCAAGATGGATCAGAGAGTAATAAGCATGGGAAGACTGGGATTAAAGGGGGTAAAAGGCATCGGATAAATGTAAACAACTGCAAAACAGTATGATTGCCCATGCCTTGTGCCTTGATTACTTCAGCATGTCCCACTCTCTTCTGAAACTCCACTTCTATTTCTTATGTGGATGTGTTCGTGTGTGTGAGATACACACATATGTTGACCAATTAGCTGCTGGACAAGCCAGTGAGTTGGAAGAGACCAGCATCAGGAAGACCATGAAGTTTGAGCATGGGTGCAGGACATCCTTCAAAGTCCATGCTGTGGGAGACCCAGCTGAGTGTATTTGTGAGCTGACTGTGTGTATGTTGTGCTGCACTAGTAGGGGAGTAGTGCAGGAGGTCTGGGTGTCAACTTCTTGGGAGACTAGGCTGTGGGTGCAAAGTGCTGGAGACAGAGGATGGTGGATGCTGGAGAGGGGGAAGGGGTGAGCTCTTCTAGTGAATTTCAAACCTATGTATGTGTGTCTGCACCATTCACTCAGGTTTCCTACTGGCTGTAGCTGAAAATGGGGATAAACCTTAAACTTCATCTTGAAGGCCCAGTCAAAGAGGAATCTCTTGGGTGCTACAATTCACAGGATTCAGCAATCTCTAAGAAAAAATTGCTTTAATGACCTGTGCCAGATTTCCATTAGAATTCCAATTCCTTTGATTGTTCTATGCATCCTGACTATAAACATTGTTCTAAGGCTCTTCCAACATTTAGTTGATATGGTTCCACAAGCAGCTTACTCCATTTCTGCTTCTGTTCTGAACCAACATAATCTCAGCACTCATTTCAGTCACAAAATCCCAGCCTGTCTTACTGCAGCATCCATCAGTCTTGCTTTATCATACTGTTTTATTTTCCACAGCATTTGAAGTTCTAAAAGCAAAGAGGTTCTTTGCTTAGAATATTTCTAGCATCTCATCCTATTTCCCTCTTTCTAGCAAATCACTCATGCCTGCTTAATGGGTACTTTTTCTCTTTTCCCCTTAGAAACCTAGTCTTTCCTCAGAGACCTTCAGCTACTTTCTTCTGAGGAAACACAGGTGGTATCTATTTTAACCTTCCTTTCCCCAGTACCTTCTGGACACATGATATCTTATGTTTCAACAAACCACTATTTTTTTGTGGAATACAAGAGTCTCTGGTCTGATATTAATTTGCTAATATGATGCTTCTTCCCATAGGAAACAGGTGCTTCCTGTAGTCCATCCCCTCAGGCAGATGCACAGCTGGGAGAAGTAGAGAACTTGGAGGATTTTGCACTGCGCCCTGCACCCCGTGGAATTAGTGTCAAGTGTCGAATCACTAGAGATAAAAAGGGAATGGACCGGGGGCTCTTCCCTACTTACTACATGCATCTGGAAAGGGATGACAACAAAAAGGTATTGGAAGCAGCACACATTATTTTGGCTACTGTGCTCCTAACAGAATATTTTTGGTGCAAGGGAGAGCTTTTGGTAAAAAAGCAGTAGCTGAAGAGAGTCATCATGCAGATGAGGACAGCTTATATTTGGCCGAGGTATTAAGGAGGGAATTAGCATTGTATCGGTGTTTAAAAGCCATAATACAGTGAAAGATTAAATGGAAAAAGTATAAAAATGTTAAATGTGAAAAAAAGAGCAGGAAGACTGAGTTGCTCCAGAAGAAAAGGAAGGAAGACTAGAAAGGACAGTTGCATTAAATCTAGATTGTTGAGTGAGCTGATGGAGGGATAGGATTTCAGGCTGGGCACTTTGGAAGAGAAGAAAATTGTGGGGACAGTAATATTAGCAGATATAAAAAAGGAAATACATGTGGGAAATGGAGAGATAAAAGTTTGGATAGCAATTTCTCTGCATTCTTATAAAGCACCAGTCTTGATCAAAGTTTCGTTTTTCCAGACATTCCTTCTTGCAGGGAGAAAAAGAAAGAAGAGCAAAACATCCAATTACCTCATATCAGTTGACCCAACTGATTTGTCTCGGAAAGGGGAAAGTTTCATTGGAAAACTCAGGTGAGAGCCACAGATGAAAACTACAAACAGTTGAGATAGGATTTTAATTTTAATTGAATTGTGGTTATGACTGGCAATCTACTATAAATTCAAAGAGAATGAACTTGAATTATTTTGCTCAATGTAACCTGTATTCACTTGGGTTGGCCTTCTTCAGCATTACCATTGTCTGAGGTAGCTCAGGAAAGAAATTGTCTAGATGCTTTCCCAGGATAGATTACAGGCTCACATGGGCATGTCATGGAAGTTCCTTGCTGAGCTGGCAGCAGGAAGAGTCAGATGGCAGGAGATGTGTGGTTTTGCTGTGCTGTACAAATACTTTCAAAAGATGACAAAACTTTCTACTGATGCCTCTCTGTGTTTTTCCATAACCTGACATTAGGTCAAACCTCATGGGTACCAAATTTACAGTTTATGACCATGGTGTTAACCCAGTCAAGGCACAAAGTCTAGTGGAAAAGGCTCATACAAGACAGGAGCTCGCAGCTATTTGTTATGTAAGTACTGCCTCTCCCTTTTTGCCCCTTTCTTTGTGCCTGGTTACCAAGGAAACATAGCTTGCAAAATGGTGCTGCTGCCAG